>NW_028227262.1:100137445-100437445 GCF_978045245.1 Mus caroli | reverse complement strand
TTTATATTATTTTTGAAAGTAAAGACCAGAGGCTTTTGATCTCTTGGAGCTGGAGTTCCAGACAGTTATGGGGCTGCCTCACATGGGTGGTGGGAACTGAACTTGGTTCCTCAGGAAGAGCAGCTAGCACTCTTAACCGCTACACCATGTTTCCAGCCCTACATTCTCTTGTTTTTAAAGCCATAAAACTCTACACCCAGGTCTAGGAGCACAATCTCAAATGTTAGGAGCTTAATAATTGCATGTGTTTCTCTTCTGTAAAAAAAAAAAAAATGAGTCTTAGTCAATAGAGGGGGATGGTCCTGCATCCCCACACCTCTGCCTTGTTGTCTTAGGCTGATGCAGCTTCTGTGATTGATATCCACAATGGCTCATCATGGACATCTATAATTGTCGGTGTGAATTTCAAGTCTGCATGGCTTCAAAATACACACTAAACCTACAAAAGAAGGGTGGCAGTTTACACTTCGAGAACCATGTTACCTCATTTCTCAAGTACATGCCAAGCACGAAAGAACATGCCACAGTCAGAAAAGGTCCTTCTACTGCTCCTGGGGAAGAAGAAATGCCACTGTTGCTCTGTTCTGAGTGAGACTCTGACAGGAAACATGTATTTCGCTCTGGTTCAGGACCCAGGAGAGAGTGTCTGCAGGGGACGCTCTGTAGAGGAACCTGAAACACCTCAATGAGATCTCTCTGGTAAGGTCTCACCATGTCCAGTCTATCCCCACGACTCATCCCAAACACTGAATGATTAGACTGTCCAAGGATTCCATGTAAGGGGAGAGATGTCAGCCCCACATTCTAATTCTGCCCTGTGGGGTGATCATGTTGTTACATGATAGGCCCAACTAGGAAGTAGAGTCGAAACAGAAAATGGCTGAGGTGGAGACAGCAGGTGTGGTGTTGCCACACACACAGGCAAAATGTCAGGAAATGATCTTGTTTTCATAATCTGAGAACTTTCTGAGAAGTGGAGGTCACAGACTCACAGGGATACGTAGAGATCAAAGGGAACAAAGACGCACAGTGAAGTGAGAGCGTCGGTCTGTGAGCGCAGCCAGCACGGGTAAGGAAAGATGTGAAGGGTTGAAGGTAGAAGCCTGTGTTGACCTCATGTGCAGACGTGGGGTAAATATGGCTCACTGCCCATGGCTTTCTTCCTGTTCACACTCTTCCAGACACACTTGCCTCTCTCCATGGTAGTGGGGTCTGGGTAGAAGCCAGAGGCTGTACGAGAATATAGTATAGTGTGTGACTGGATGAGAAAGAGACTTGGAGGGACAAAAGAAAGGAACGTCCGGCTAGCAGTGTGATCTGTCTACTGGGAAATCAATATTTTGTGCCAAGATGTGAGCTGATTCCAGATGTGATCACCCATCATCGTCTCCAACACAGCAAGGCTGTGAGGGACCTTGTCAGTCAAAGTTCCAAACTGCTGCTACCTGACAGAACCTCATGACAGAACCTTCCCTCTCACAACCTCTGGGCTCCAAGAGGGACTGTTAGTCTTGAGAAGTAGCATTGTAGATTTCAAAGCCTGTTCAGCCAGTGCTCTAAAGACTGAGTCAGTGTTGATGGGCAAGTGAACTGGGCTACATCATGGATGAGAGTTTCATGCTTGCTCAGTATGCCTAGAAGTAGAGCGTTTTAGGTGTCAGAGGAGGAAGAGGCTTAACATGATACACTGAAACCTCCCTTTAACAAGCTAGGCACAGAGGCTCTAGTACACCATGCCTAAGAGCATAATATGCAGGCAGCATCAGGACCACAGCTGCATCCCTGGTCCCAGGTTGTTGATTGCACTCTTCTGGGTACTGAGGACAGGCTCAGTTCTGAGAAAATTCCCAGGAAGGCCAGTGGTAACAGGCTCCCCATGGAAAATGGGTGTCACTGGGCCACCAGAGGTGTCTGAACGAGCCACGTTGACTTATATGTGGGAATTCATATGGAAGAACACAGATGACTGGGGAAGTCCCAATATGTTTTAACAAAGAAGAATGAAGGCTTGTGTCCCTTCCCTTTGTTGCCATCAGCTAGAATTTAGAATTCCTGTTATAGTGTGCAAAGGTCTCATGGCACATGGGTCTCCTTATATGCAGAGGGATCTTTCGATGCCCAGTCTGCTTCACTGAGCAATCTGCCTATATCTGACGTTTTCTCTATCATTGTTCTTTTGCAGAGCACATAAACTTCTGAAGCAAATTCCTCTATGGAGATGCTAACCTCAGTAAGTCTAAGACCCGAAGGTAGCAGAAGTAAGGATGTAGCCAAGGTCTTCCCAACGACCGAAGGTAGCAGAAGTAAGGATGTAGCCAAGGTCTTCCCAACGACCGAAGGTAGCAGAAGTAAGGATGTAGCCAAGGTCTTCCCAACGACAGCAGAGTGATGTAGTCAAGGTCTTCCCAACGACAGTAAAGTGCTAGTACCCCAAACAGAAGTCTTGGAAACAAGTTTGTACTTTCGTGTTGAAGCCTGCAGAGACTCTTTCGTTCCAAACAACTTGTCTCTTACTATCCTGCTGTGAAGCACCTGCTTTATTTTTCATGATTTTGGTCTCTTCAGTAAGTTTCCCTCTGCCCTCTTGACAGGACTTTCTTTAAGTGTGCTTCTTTGCTGACTTAACCAACTTTTCAAAAAAAGTCTGCTGTGTTCTTTGCTCTTGGTTCTCATAGCAAATTGAGTTGAAGGTAGCCAACAGTACCAGTGCCACAGCCGGGATGCTGTGCAGTCATGAAACATTCTCCAGCGGATGAGCTTCCATCAGCTTTAAGCTGATCTCCCACAAAGTCTCAAGGCAGGGACATAATGCGTCAGATTTTTTTTACCAAGGTGTAGCAAAGACAGCCTCTAGTCTAGTCCCCAGTAGAGTCCTTATTTACATCTGAAACCTCATGAACATAACCCTCACTTTGCTATTAAGAGTCTGGAATTCTGAGTCCTCATCAGAACTACCCCTGAAGCTCTGACTCTACAATTCCTAGGTTCCAGATCCTCAAAACTTCCCAGATTCCTCCTGCACACCAGTTATCCAGTTCCACAGCACCTCAGGTGCAATCACAGCTATGACACACCTCCTGGTTCCAATTTTCTATTAGCTTCTTGTACCTCATGAAATACCCAAGACAACCCATTGTGTTTCATTTCAGTCTGGAACTCATTATGGAACCAGGTTGGCCTCAAACTCACAATCCTTTCATTGCAGTCTTCCAAGTGCTGGGATTTCAGACATGCACCACCATGTCTAATTAGAAAATAATCACATAATATGGAAAGTTTCAGAGGTACCTCTCCGTAATGGCTTGGTCTAGTTACTTCAGACCTGTTGCACCACCATACATTATGGCGGAAACATAGGGGAGAAGATCTCTTTACCAAGAAAGTGAAGAGAGAAACAGGAAGGGCCAAGGGGCACCAGTAGCTGCTTTAAAGACACATCTCCAATGACTTCACTTCTTGCCATTGAGCTTCATCTCCTAATGGTCCCAGCAACTCTTTTAGAGGCTTAGACTAGAGATAACCCCATCAGCATGCGGGGCTTTGGAGATCCTTGCCCAAGCTATACCACAGCCTAAATGTCACATACAAAAAGCAAACCCAGAAAGTTAAGGTATCTTAGAAATAAATTCTCCACTTCTAGTGGAGATTATTAGAATCTAATTTGATGATTAGATTATTAGAATCTAATTAGGCCAGGACCTGTTCTATTGGGTATGGTAGTAAGACAGTTTCAGTAGTCCATATGAGGACAATGTCCCAGGACAGCAGTTCTGAATTTGAAGTTACTGCTCCAGCAGCATCTTAGGAACCAGGGGCTCCAGGCTCTGTCACAGTCCCCTCAGGTGATGCAGACAATGGCTTGAGAGTCCTGTGCTGGGAGGAAGAAAGGAAGTGTTAGAAATTGGTAAGAGGGGTGATCTCTGCTAACTTCTCATTTGTTCCTGATTTCCTGATGATTTTGTTAATATAAATGGCTTTACGTTTACATGCACACTCGTGTGTACTGTTCAAATCCAGTCTTCTCTTCCACACTTCCCAACCTCTAGTAATTACCAGCTTATATTCTTATCGATTAAAAAAAAACCCAACTCATGTGTAGTATTTATCTTTCTGTATTTCATTCACTTTGATGTAAATTCCTTTATGATTAAATGAAATTCCAGTGTGTGTATATGTACCACATATTTTTCAATCCATCCATCTGTTAAGCACCTGTTTTGATTCACAAGTATATCTATTGTGAATGTTGTTCCAATAAACACAGGCATGCAAGTGCATCCTTGATATTCTGATGTCATTTCCTTTGCAGCCCTGTGTGGAGTCTCTGTGTTATATGGTAGATTTATTTATATATCTTTTGAAAAGCCTCACTGTTCTCCGTGGCTGTAGTAGCTAATGTTCCCCTCATCAATGTATGAGTGCCTTCCATCTGTCTCGCTAGCATTTGCTGTTTTATTTATAATCTCCATTCTAACTTATGTGAGATGGCATTTGTTGTTTTAGTCTGCATTTCCCTTAAGGTTAATTATACTGAGACTTTTTCATCCATTTATTGGTTACCTGCAGGTCTTCTGAGAAGTGTCTGCTCAGTCCATCTTTTGCTCTTTCTTTATTTTATTTTTTCTTGATTTTACTTTTCTCCGTGGTTAAGGCCTTTAGTTCCTTGTGTGGAGCAGAGGCTGAAGCCCCCATTAGGTGAAGAGTTTACAGCTGTGTTATCCCGAGTTGTGTGGCGTTTACAGATGTTTTCTTCCCTGCTGTGTGATGTCTCTTCACTCTTCTTTCTCTCTGATGTAATTTCACTTTGAGGTCAAATACAAAACACCAATCCTTAATATCAGTCTTCTGAAGTATCTTTTCTATATTTTGTTCTAGTGATTTCAGAGTTTCAGGTCTTATATTTTGGCCTTTGATGCATTTTGTGTTGGTTTTTATGGTGGATAACAGATAGGAGCTATGTTTCAATTTTCTATATATAAATGTCTAGTGTGTGGGGGGGTGCTGTATGTTGAAAAGACTGTCCTCTCTATAGTATATAATTTTGTCACCTCATCCGAGAATCAGGTGGCTGAAAATGTGTGAATTTATTTCTGGATTCTCTGTTGTGTTCTACTGGTCTATAAGGTCAGTTTTATACTTTTCTATTCCTATGGCTGTATTGTATTTCTTGGAAGCGGGTACATGGCACCTGCAACATGGCTTTCTGTGCTGGATGGCTTTGTCAATGTGGGAGGGCTTTTGTGTGTCCATGTGAATTTTTGAATTGCTTTTTCTAGTTATCTGAAGAATATCATTAGAAGTTTGATGAGGATGGTGTTGTGTTTTAAAGAGATTTCAGCAATATGGACATTTAAACTGTAGTTTCTCCAATTCATGAACACAACCAGTCTTTCCATTTGTGTGTACATGCACACACATGTGTATAGCTGTGTTTGTGTGTATGTTTTCCAATTTATTTTATCAGTGTTTTATAATTTTCTTTGCGGAGGTCCTTCACTTCCTAAGTTAAACTTTATATCTATGTGTCTTCGTAGCTATTGTGATGAAATTGCTTTTACCTTAGCATGTGCTATCTTAGAGTGTGCTATTTGAACCATTCAAATAAGTGGTATTTAAGCCCAGGCTAGCCCAGGCTCAGCATACAGAGCTCATCTCTTTCCTATGGTGCTGTGTGTCCAAGAGTAATAGGTCATGGATTGTACCAAACTGCCTGCAAACACACCTAGCATGTAGGGACGTGAGTGCTTAGTGCTTCAGTCAATTTGTTTTTATCTTATTCAGCTGCTTTGAGCTTTAGCCCAGCCACTACCTGAGCTTTATTTTTGTTTCATCTGCTCACCGTCCCTATGGAAAATGTTTCCTCATAAGCTTTAGACCAGTGGGTGGATGGTGCGTGCTTTGTCGACCTTTTTGCTCACACAGGGAAGGACAGTTCTCTGCAGGACCTGGCCACAGTCCTTTTCTGGTTTTCTTCATGTACTGAACGTGAAACAGTTAATTCACACGTGGCTGCTAGTCTAACCACAGGGTTCATCTCACGGTATGGTTGAACTCAGGAAGGATAAAGAGTCAAAATAAAAGGGGCTTTCCTAGCATGTTTGCAGAGGAAACTGTGGTTGCTGAGCTTCTGAACAGAGAAAAGCAGCAGCAGGTGAGAAGCCAGTGAACTGTTATCAGAGATCTCACCTAGGTCTCCTCCTGGGCTCACTCTGACCACAATTACCTGTTTACACACACTAAAGAAGTGGGTGTGAACGAAGCAGAGGAACTGGAGGAGGGGCCCCAGTAAGAGAACCAGAACCTAGCTCCACTGTGGGAGGCACAGTGAGGGGAAGGGACATGGCAACCCCTGAGGTGATTTTTCATTATCCATAAGAAAAATGTCCCATAGAAGGAACATCAATATGAACTAACCAGCACCCCCAGAGTTCCTTGGAACTATATCACCAATCAAAGAAAACACATGGTGGAACTTATGGCTCTAGCTATATATGTAGCAGAGGATGGCCTAGTCGGTCATCAATGTGAGGAGAGGCCCTAGCTCCTGTGAAGATTCTATGCCCCAGTATAGGGAAATGCTAGGACCAGGTTGGGGAGCAGGGAGATGGGGGAGGGGATAGGGGATTTTCAGAGGGGAAACTAGGAAAGGGGATAACATTTGAAATGTAAATAAAGAAAATATCTAATAAAAAAAGGAAACAATAAATCAAATAAAGAGGAAAAGAAAAGAAAAAGAAAAAGAAAAATGTCAGGACCCAACTGCCTGAACCCTGATCCAAGTCCTCACAATCTGACTTTCATCTGTAGGTCTTGCTACTCTTTGCTTCCTTTGACAATCTGAGAGCTTCTTGCTGCCACTTGCCTCAGGGGATACCACAGAGAGAGCTCAACAGCTAAGAGCACTTGATGCTCTGAGCTACCAAATGGTAACTAATGAGCTAAACCTCTGGCAAATGGTTCTCCTTTACCAACTCATCTCCATCTTGTTTAGTAAGAAATACTGATGTCATACTAAGGACACCCACTATTAACATTCTCCTAGATATTAGCTATAATAAGCTAACAGAAGAATCTAGAAGTTTGTTTTCGAAGTTCAAAAACCCCAGATGAGCTGCTCATCATTTGCGCCTAACAAGTGTACTCTATCAATCCACACCAAAGTAACTACCAGCAAAACAAAGACATTGGCAGGAAGTGTGTAAGATGGATATCAATAAATAGGCATTGTTCTTTAACTTATTAAAATGATTCAGCTGCATCTACATTAAGTAACTTGTATGAAAATAACAAGGAGAACATTACCTATTATATTCATAAGTATAGCCTGGTGAACGAAGATTTGAGAAAAGCTAACATTAGTAAGGTGGTAATCAAATGTATTTGCTAATGTTTTTATTGTAATCTGCGTAATCCTTGCACAACTTATAAGTGCAGGTGTCAATTGTTTGCTGATTCTCCATGAAGAAGTCAACTTAGACAACTGAGTCACCTCTTTATCCATTACAAGTCATTCTCAAACCTGAGGACATTAAACAATTTTAATACACTCATAGTTTATGTTGGGGACTCAGGCAAAGCCCAGTGGGTACAACCGAGCTCCGATGGGCCTCAGCAGGAGTGGCTCGAATGACTGGATACCAGAGAATTAAATAAGGGGACACACCTGAGCCTCTTGCTGTCACCTGTTGCTCAGTCCTCTGAGGTGCACTTGTGGAGGGAGGAGTGGGACTTTTCACACCTTCCCAACTATTTCCCCTGGGGGAATGTGCTCCCCAGCTCTACCAGAGTCTATAAAGTCAGAGGAGTCTAAAGGTAGTGCTGGTCGGCTCTGTTCATTATTGAGAAAATAACAGGGAAGAAGGCCAATCCTATGTGAGGCTCCAATTTCACAGATGTGCAAAGGTCTCACTATAATAGACCATTTCATTGTTACAGCAGCTCGGCCATGTCCGCTCACCGAGGCAACAGCTCTGAATATGCTCAAAGAGCTCTTAAAGAAGCATTCCAATCCATGTGCCTTTGAAGAGCTGTCAGTAAACTCTGCAGATGGAGGCCTTGATGGGGCTCTGGCCCACTCGTATCTCGTATCAAACCTTCTCCATTCCCAAAACACTGTAGTTCAAAGCAGAGGTCTCCCTTGTTCTGAATAGAACACATCTAATATAAAGCTACATAGCAAAATGCCAGATTGAAAAGACCTACATCATAATCTTAAGGAAGGAAGCCATTGTTGTATCCTTGGCTTTTTGCAAAGCCCCAGTAATTCCATCCAAACACCTGTAAAGGGCTCTCAAGCAACTCTAACAACATATCCAGAGTCTCTCTTAAGTATAATATTAACGTTAAAGGTAAATGTCAATCTGACAGTTTACCACTAATCTTCATTAGATGGACACTAAATTTGTAAGTAGGTAATGCCATGAGTGCCTTCCATCTTTCCTACTACATCCCTACATCCTACTACATCAGAAAATAGATTCAAAAGCTGGGCGAGGTGGCGCATGCCTTTAATCCCAGCACTTGAGCACTTGGGAGGCAGAGGCAGGCGGATTTCTGAGTTCGAGGCCAGCCTGGTCTACAAAGTGAGTTCCAGGACAGCCAAGGCTATATACAGAGAAACCCTGTCTCGAAAAAGCCAAAAAAAAAAAAAAAAAAAAAAAAGATAGAGAGAGAAAAGAAAAGAAATTCATCACAAGAGTGGGTTCATATGACGATGACATCACATTAATTCACCAATGAAGAGTTTTTATGCATGAGCAGTTTGCATACATGTGTGTATGCATACCACATGCATGCCTGGTACCCTTGGAGGCCAGAAGAGGGCACTGGATCCCCTGGAATTGGAGTTGTGAATAGATGGGGTTCTGAGCCATCATGTGGGTGCTGGGAATTGAACCCAGCTCTTCTGCAAGAATAGCAAGTGCTCTGAATTGATGGGCCATCGCTCCAGCTCCCAATCCACAACTTTAAAAAGGACCACTTAAGATTCATTTATCTACACTTTAGCATGCATTTAAAAGAGGTTTGGGGTGAGAAGGAGGGGGTGTCTGTGGAGTATGAGGGGGACACATTGGAGCTTGACATGGCACTATACAGTCCATGATTTGATCCAAGGAAGTGGCCACTGCCTTTATATCCTGCACTTGACCCTCCAGAAAAAGACAGAGACTTACACTTGACACCACAGATGGGAAACTCACAGGAGACACATCTCTGTGCTGTGTGTGCTGACAGCACCCACTTCCCAGGAATGTCACTCTGGTCTCACAATTGCCTTGAGGAGAGCTTAACTTTGCCCTTGTCTGTTCTGTGAAACTTTGACAGCCAGCTACATGCTGTCCCCATGTGTTCCTAGGAAACCAATTTAATTCCCAGTGTGAAAAGGGGGAATTCTCAGGATTAGAAACAAACTTAGTGGACATGAGCTCGGGATGGTATCTTTTCAGAAAGAAGCAGGAGGATGACTATGTTCATTCCGCATCATCCTCCTGATCACAGGATAAGGAACTGTCTTTGTGGAGTGTACAGCCACCGGGCTTCTGTGGAGCTTCATCTCAAAGAATGATGTGGGGAAATTTTGATTGTAAGCAATTTATAGCAAATGATCTAGTTATGAGAGTTTGGGTGTTTGTATCCAGGTTAAATACCCTCTTCACTCATAATCATTCCAAAGAGTCAACAACTTCTGACAAAGCAAAGCAGGGAAATTAAGCTTGCAAGAGGCCACTGTAAAACTTGCCAGGACCACACTTCTCCACTACAGCTGGGGGTTTTACAAAAATATTAAATCCATTTGCACTTTCTGCTTTGCAGTTTTACACATCTTTATCTGTGTCCCTTCCCTCACCAAACATAAAATTCTGTATCATCTTGCTAAATAGTATGCCTTAGCCAAGCCTGGTGATTCAGACCTGTAATACCAGCTACCTGGGGAGGCTGAGGCAGGAAGATGGCAAGTTCAAGGCATGCCTCAGCTACAGAGCAAAATTCAAGGCTAGCTTAGATAACTTAGTGAGACATTGTCTTAAAATAAGAGGCAAACAGAGGGCCAGAGATACACCTTGATGCCACAGTACACCCATGTGCTAGGAACAGGGCTCCATCCTCAGTACTGAAAAGTAAAATGGAGAAGAAAATAAATACCATGATTACAGGTATGATAGCTACAGGCCACATGGATGTAATATTCAATCATATGAACTTAAATATACAGCTTAGTCTCCCCATCACTCCAACCACAATGCCAAAGTTCATAGCCCTGGGAACCCTGGGAACATTGCTGTCATCATAGAATCTTTGATTAAGCAGAAGCACTTTGCAAACAAGAGCTATGCAAGAAACCACAAAGAGTTGTCAATGATTTCTTAATATGTCTGTGGTCTGAAGCGTTTCCCACAATTGCTTCAAACTGCAAGAGTAAAATGAATTATTGTGGATCCAGATGTTTGCAGTAAGCCCTGCTCGTTCATGTTAGCTGGGGCCTGTTCCTTCTTCCTCACTTTGGTCCTGTATCTGGTGACTTCTATGGTCACACATGTGATGTTAAGTAGGACAGTGGGAAGATGTTCCTTCTAAGGTTGGTGTTGCAAAGGCAAGAGTGGAGAGGGTAGGCTAAGAAGAAACTTTCTTGAGGAGGTTCCCACCTCTCTAGTGAGGACTGAACCTAGGGCTTCCCACATGTTATATCTTCAGGCCCACTTTCAGTTATTTAGAAACAGAGCCTTAAACTTATGATCCTCCTGCATCCATCTCCCTAGAGTTGGACATGCCTGCTTTGGGGGGACATCTTTAAAACTATATTGACACATCTCTTCTAATGGCTCAGATAACGAAGCAAGAGAGATTCTATCAGCATGCCAACATGCAGCAGCAGCAGCAGCAGCAGAGCCTCTCCCTCCAGCTGACCAGGAGTGCAGCCAACTGGCAGTACCCACTGTCGACTATCACCCTTGCCCGGAGGTTGGCCTCTGCTGAAGAGAGATGCCTCTAGGTCAAGTGTTTTCTCTGGTGGAAGTTTACATCCAATAACTGGCTGATAGAACTGTGAAATGCAGTCTCGTCACCTTCTATCTCAAGGTCTACGCAAACTGTAGAATTCCCTGTGGAGTCAGCATTTGTCGTGACTGACTCAATCTAACTTATCCTTACCCAATCCCATGTTCTTTCCTTCCTCTCTCAGGTGTAAACCCCGAGGCTACTCCCTCATAGCTTCTTTCAGCACCAGATATCTCCACCTCAGTAGTCCATATGCCTTGGAACCCAACCCTTTTACACACACACACACACACACACACACACATGTGCGTGCAAGTACACAAATACTTACATAAATATACTTACATAGAAACATAGTTTACAATATTAATAGATCAAAAGAAAAATCATGCAATTACTTCAAGCATTAAAAGACATTTTTAAAGTAACTCACATTTCCAATCAAAGCCTTTATTTACTAAAATAGGAATGAACAAAATATGCATGCACTAATTTAAAGATTAATCACTAATAGCCAATATCAGTCTTAGTGATATTAGATATTCTATTCTTTGTAAATTTTTCTTTTTTGTTTCCCTTGGTACTGGATAGACCCTAGGACCTTGTATATGCTAGGCAAATGATTCTAGGCAAATGCTCTATCAATAAGCTAAACCCTGAGCCTTTGGTGTTTGTTTTGTTTTGAAATGGGGGTCTTAAAAAGATTAGTAGCCTAGAATGGGCTTAAATTTGTCATCCTCCGATCTCAATTGGAGGCTATTTTGTAGTAAGAGAAATCCTTAAAGAGAAAAATGGAAACAAAAATAATAAAAATAAAACAACAAACAAACAAAACAACCACCACCACCACAACACACACACACACACACACACACACACACACACACACACACACACGGAAGATTACCTGTAGCCAATTCTAGAATAGAGTCAGCCAAGGAAGGCTCTGTTGACATGTTTGATTCTACTAACCCTTCTGGACAAACAGCCTTTAGTCACAGAGAAGATAGAGTATGTGATTTCATAGAGGAATGCTAAGACCACAACTACATGGAAAATGTTTCTGTCTCTTTAAGCCATCATCATCCGGCCTTTCTCTCAGTTTCCTGATCTCTAAGACCCAGGCAGCCTAGCGACTTCCTCTAGGCCCTGGGCACAGAGAGACTTCTGCACTCACAAGCGAAGGGAAGGCGAGGCCGGGGCTTCTCTGGGTCACTTCAGGGACTGTCAGCAAGAAAGGTGAGCCTGAGGCTGTGAGCTGGGGTGGAGAGGAAGCTGGGCTGTGAGACCAAAGTGTCTGGTACCTATACACCTGCATTGTACAAAGCACCGTGCAGGCGCACACCGAGCGAGCGCGCATCACAGGCAAGGGGGGCTTCCGGATGCTTTAGGATGCCTGGGCTTCGAATCGACAAGTTTGGAGGAAGTCTTAGGAGTTCACACATCTGTGATGAACAAAGCTTATCTCCTCCCTCACTCCTTTCATACAGTAAGGGAAATGTGCTCTAGATCTCCTCCCAGGAGCAAAGCACAGTTTAGAAGACACCATTCCTCAAAAAAATAGAGTTTTCTGATTTGCATAGTATCTTTAGCTGATGATGTCTGGTGTATCAAAGAAACTTAAAAGGTCTTGAAATAACATGTCTTTACCTAGTACCTTCCAGGACTGTGTGCTTTGGCCAAAAAAACAAGTTAAAGAGTAAAGTGATGAATTTTGAAAGAAATTTCATTAAATGTTTCTTTCTATAGAAAAAAAATGCACACTCAGCAAAGGCAAACGATCCTTCTGTGTCCCTATAAACCATGCTTTCATGGCCACTCCTCATGGGCCACGTCTGTCTCTCAGAAGTCTCTTCTTCTCCTTGCCTGTAGGAGGGGCTCTAGCAAACCTGAGAGGCATGGAATTAGTCCTCACTTGTCTTCCTGGAGTTTGTCCCACTCCAACTGCAGGGATACCTCTGTTTCTCCGTGTCTACAAGGAAGGGTTTAAGAAATTACGTTCTTCAAGTTCTGGATGCAGATTAAGCTTGTGAGAAAGATCCTACTTGTTGTATCAGAACAACTGAGGATAGATCCAAGAAGTGTGATGTTGAGGGGAACACCTAAATAATTCAAAAAACAAAACAAAACAAAACAAAACCAACAAAACAAAACATAAAAACAAAACAAAACAAAACAAAAAACAAAAACCAAAACCCCATCAAGCTTGTAGGCAAGGAACTGAACTGCCCTGGGCTCTCTTGAGCATATAGAACTGCACGTGCTTTGTGTTCCCAGATAATAGAAACATTTATCGCCCGAGATTTCACTCGGTGTTTGCCTTTCCCTTAGAAACTATCAAAGGAAGCCCAGCCTCCACTCTGAACTCTGGGAAGCCCCGGTGTCCTGCCCTGGGCTTCCGTGGAGTCCCTGTGCCTCCTCCTCATTTTCCTCCAGGATGAGCTCCTCCAGCTCCTGCAGAAACCTTGCTCATTGCTCTCACTCTTACGGCTGTTTCTTCATTTCTGATCTGTGCCATTTGTGGGCATTTGCTGATTTCTGCACACAGAACAGTGGCATGGAATCTCACAGAGAGTTCTACTAAAGGCTTTGGGAGATGGAAGGGGTACTAGCCCATCTGGTTTGCAAAGCCCTTCTGTGGGAGTTAGGCTATTGAGTTAACATTACCCTTCTCTGGTGTTGTGCCCACAGGAGGGAGAGAGGGAGGGAACATGTCACCCATAGTGGAGACAAAGAGATGGAGCATGAAATGATGGAGAGATGCAGATAAGCATCAGACAGGAATGTGGAAGCAAAGCTAGCACCAGAGAAAGGCCAGGGAGAGGTTGAATCTGATTTCTGGCCAGTCACTGGCTGAGACCTGTTAGCTGAATAAGAGGCTAGA
Organism: Mus caroli; assembly: GCF_978045245.1. Lineage (NCBI taxonomy): Eukaryota > Metazoa > Chordata > Mammalia > Rodentia > Muridae > Mus > Mus caroli. The sequence goes on along the minus strand of NW_028227262.1, from coordinate 100,423,566 downwards.
GTAGCAGACTGGGGGAGACACTGCTTTGCGCTTAGGGACTCCTGGAATTAGGCTTAAGTGAACCGGAAGTGCTTGGCTGTACCAGATAATGTTACAATCAGAACATAGGTAGTAGAAGGGGAAAGTTTAAAGCAAAGGGCTTGGAGACTCATAAGACAACTTTGTGGCGTTGGTTCACTCCATCCACCTTTCCTGAGGTCAGGAGAGCAAGCTCAGGTTGTCAAGCTAGCACTGCAACCATCTTTCTGGTCCCCCTAGATGTTATTCTTCAAAATCCAGATGCTATCTCTAAAAAGAAATAGAAGAATGTATTATGGTGGACAAAAGGTGCCCCCGATGTGCCTGTAAACTGAAGCACACGCCTAAATGCTCAGCTCCTTGCAGACAAAAGCCTTGCTTTGTGTTCTTTAGACTTTGCCTGACTCTGTGGTTGGGTTTTGCTCTGTTGCAGGAATGAGCACACAAATGAGAAAACCAAAACTGAGAGCCTTCTAAGAAGCATGAGGGGAAGGAAGATGGCAAGAGATGAGGAAGGCGCCTATGGTAAGAGCCTTTCTGGGGAAATGCATCCTGGCTTCTGTGTGAGCTCAGAGTAAGAAAGGAAAGAAAAGGGTGGAGCTTCCTCAGGTCTGCAAGCTGCTGGGATGAAACAGCAGCCTCTCCCCTGCACTCCCTGCAAACCACACACACACACACACACACACACACACACACCCCGGGCCCACCTGGGAGCTCAGAGCTTTGACCAGCCTGTCACTGGTTTCCACAGCATGAAGGGATAAATCTACTCTGGTATCCACAAAAAAGACACAGGATGGGAAATCCAGTCCTACAGTGAGCTTCACTCACCAGGTCCCCAGTGTTCAGAGGATGGGGAATTAATTGGGTATCAGTATTTGGGTAAAGGCACAAGCTGCCAAACTTGATAAGCTGATTTCAACTTCTGAGCCCACATGATGGAAGGAGGAAACCGACTCCTGCAAGTTGACCTTTAGCCTCCACGGGACATGGCTTTATGCCCCCTAAGTAAGTAAAATGTAATAAAATATTAACCACGAGGAGGGAGCTGGTTTGAGACAAGTGAGGAGAAAGAGGGAAGATGAATTCTCTTCTCTAACTCTCCAACAACCCCGAGAAAGCCCCATGTGTCAAAGCTTTGACTGAGCACTTCCTGCTTTTACACAAGGAACACATGGTAGGCTGCAGCCAACCCCATTGTCTAGGATTGAGGGGCTCCCCTGTGCTTGATGGTCCACATCTTGGGGAGGGGCGGGGCTGGTGTCTCAATTCAGCATCAGGTCCGCCTGTGTTCAGGACCAGAGACCCTGGTAAACCCAGGAGTTATAAAGGAATATTTTGTGAAACGTCAGCAGGAGCATCTGCAGGTGCACAGAGAATCCAAATGCAGAAAGGAGAGATGGGGGAAGAAGCTGAGCTCAGAGAGCCCAAAGCAGATGGGAGCACCAGGCTTCCAAGGAGAGCAGGCAATGTGGGTCCTTTCCTTGTATGCTGAAGGCTTGAAGACACGCCTTTCCCAGAGGAAAGCCCGTGTCTCTGACTCAATGCTGCCACATATGATCCTCAGGCTCAGATGACTCCAGGTCCCCACAGGAGCCCCAGCTGAGGCTCATCCTAGTGGGCAGGACTGGCACCGGCAAGAGTGCCACTGGCAACAGCATCCTGGGCCAGAAGTGCTTCCTGTCCAGGCTGGGGGCGGTGCCCGTCACCAGAAGTTGCACTTTGGCCAGCAGAAGGTGGGCCGGCTGGCAGGTGGAGGTGGTGGACACCCCGGACATCTTCAGCTCCGAGATCCCGCGGGCCGACCCGGGGTGCGTGGAGACAGCCCGCTGCTTCGTGCTGTCGGCTCCTGGGCCGCACGCGCTGCTGCTGGTCACCCAGCTGGGTCGCTTCACCATGCAGGACAGCCAGGCGCTGGCCGCGGTGAAACGGTTGTTCGGGAAGCAGGTGATGGCGCGCACTGTCGTGGTGTTCACGCGCCAAGAGGACCTGGCTGGAGACTCCCTGCAGGATTATGTGCGCTGCACGGACAACCGCGCGCTGCGGGACCTAGTGGCCGAGTGCGGGGGCCGCGTGTGCGCCCTCAACAACCGCGCCACAGGCAGTGAGCGCGAGGCTCAGGCTGAGCAGCTGCTGGGCATGGTCGCGTGCTTGGTGAGGGAGCACGGGGGCGCGCACTACTCCAATGAGGTGTACGAGCTGGTGCAGGCCACGCGGTGCGCTGACCCCCAGGACCAAGTCGCCAAGGTGGCAGAGATAGTGGCTGAGCGCATGCAGAGGCGCACCAGGTTGCTAGCTGGGCTGTGGGGATGGCAGAAATTCTACCGGAAGGGCTGGAAATGTGGTTTCACTGTCTTCCTGGGTGTGGCCATCTTCATCTACCTGCTGCTCTACAGAAAGGCCTTTGGGGACCAGAATAACAGATAAAGCTGGTGTTAGAAGATGTTCCGTTTTTGAAAACGGGATAGTTAGAATTCTGCTCAGAGCTTTAATGATTCACAGCGCAGTGACTTTGGCATCGACTTTGCTAAGGTTCTGTTGTGCTGAGTCTCTGTTTTAACTATATGCATTCAGAGTTTTAAAAATAAAAAAACCCTTCAGACATTTCATCATCCCTGTGGTCCATCCTTCCCTTAAAATAATGAAATACACCCAGGAGCTTGTAAATGGGGGCAAAAATCACAGCGCAAAGAGAACACACATTTTCTTTTCCTCTTTTTTTTTTTTTAAAAAAATAATGTTCTTACTTATTCTTTGAGAATTTCATATTTTTTGATCATATTCTCTCATTTTCCCCGAGACCTCCCAAATCCTCTCCACCTCCCTACTCACAAAACCTCATGAAGCCTGCCCTGAGGTGTGGATGCATCCAGTGTCACTTCACTGAAGAAAATTGATTTTCCTTCTCCCAGGAGCTATGGTTTGTGACTAGCTCCTGAGTGGGGTGGGACTTTGTGCCCACAGCCTTTGTGGGGATTTGTGTCACACTTGCTCAGGTGTGGTGGACACGGTCACATCTACTAAAGCTCATGTATGCACCTGCCCTGTTGTGTCTGGAAACAGTTCCCCTGAAGTCATCCACCACCTCTGGCTCTTACAGTCAGTCCTTCTGCCCTCTTTCCACAGAGATGAGAGAAGCCAGCCAGGGATCTCCTTCCAGTGTTCACACCAAAGCACAGGGTCTGAAATTTGGCTTCGTTAATTAACATCAATAATGAGAGATGAGTCACTGCCTATCTTCAGAAGAACACTTGCCATGACTTTGGGAGGGTTTAATTTGTTCCTCTGTAAAAAGATATTAAGGGTTCTTTTTAAAAAGAATTATTTCAAGATGGACTTGATTGCACATGTCTGCTAGGAGGCATAGGCAGGAGGAGCAGATGTTCCCCTCCCAGGGCCCTTGGTTCAACTCTTAGTACTGGGTGGTTGTGGTCTTCATGGGGTGATGTGAACTCTGGCCTCTGGCAGGTTTCTGAGAGACTCTGAGCTTTCCTGATGAGTTAAGAACCAAAGGTTGAATAAAAATCAAAATGGGAAAAAAAAAATCTCTTCAATGGGACAGAACCATCCCTCGGAATTCTCTTTTTCTTTCTTTCTTAAAAATCAAAATAATGATGATGATGATGATGATGAAACCCAAACCTCTTAGGACCTTTTGTTCTTCCTCTTTGCCTTTGCTTTGAGATGTACATCTTTTTAAAAAAACAAAAACCAAAAAAACAAAACCTTTTTTGAGTTGAAGTGTGGGAGGATCTTCTGCTCACAGTAGCCTCTCTTTGAATTGCAAACATCCAGACCCTCCCTAGCACCCTGGGAATGTGGGGATCTAGCTTCAGCTGAAGCTTGACTGCAGGGCTCTCTCGGCTGCAGACCTTCCTCTTGTCCTAAGGACATAACAAGCTACTAGCAATTAGCAGGCACAGCTGGTCGCTACTGAGTTTAAGATAAAGGACAGACAGAGACACTAATAAAGGATGCTGCCACATCTTCTTGAGGCTAAGGCTTTTTATTAGACTGACTCACACAGTGACTTAGGCTGGCTTCTAACTCAAGACAATCCTCCTGCTGCAGTCCCCTGACAAACTAGGATAAGAATAAGCCACCATGCTTAGCTTCAGTTATGTCATCTCTTAAAAATACAAGCAGAGGGCTTTATCTACCTGGCTTTAAACTAACTATTCATCCCTCCTTTCATCTCTCTCCCTTCCTCCCCTTCCCCCCACTTTCTGTGCAGTCTCTTAGAATGTCACCTCCCTAGACCCCTTGAAACCCTAGTGTTCACAACGGAGAGCCAGGTATACTTTCCTGACAATAGAAAGCATCGTGGGGGGATTCTCTGAGATTAGAATCGCCTTGCATAAGCCAGCACTGTGTATTATGTTCAAGGCTTAAACTTAACAGGTACAAAGGTAAAGAAATACTTCACCCTGCCCATCTGGACATTCCATAGGCGAGAAACTGCACAATGACCACCTATGGCTGTGTCAACAAATAGCAAAGAAGGGGTAGCCAGCACCGGGTCTCCTGTCTGAGCTTAGCTGCTCTTTGAGAGGGGGCAGTCCAGGTTCTCCGGGGCCAGTGCTGCTTTTCTGTCCCTCTTTAGGAGTTCTGAAGGCAGAGCCTGTGACATGAGACCCAGGAGCTTGGGGAAGTGCAGATGCTCAGCTTGGGTGCTGATGTGGAACCTGGGACGCAGCACTTTCCAGCCACACGTAGGCTTTCTTGAAAAGGGTGGCTGTCTTCCACGTCTCAGCGTCAGGCTCCAAGAACTGTGCCCTCAACACCCCCTGAAGGGGAAATGAGTAGGGCCGGGAGGCTTTCCACAGGAAGTGGTCATTGACTAAAGCAGTTCCACTGTGTTCTGGCGGATGTTCAAGGCCTTTCCACCTACCCGAGGGGATACAGTCTGCAGGGCAGTGTGTATTCCGTCACCATGGGCTTTCTTTTCCTGCCTTCGGACTCTGGATTCATGGCTCTGCATGTAGCTGTTCTGTGAGAGCACTGCTCAGCAGGCACAGGCCCACCGCCTACCTGTAAGGGTAAAGAGGAACCCACCAGGGCGCTGACAGCCACTTGGGAGCCAGGGAGCCGCTGTGCACTCGGGTGAGCTTGGTGTGTTGGGTTTCCTGGACAGTGAAAGAGCAGCGAATTGAGGGTCAGCGACAGCATAGAGTGGGACAGAGCCCTGAAATTTCCATGCCATCATCCCTAAGCCCTAGGCTTTCCATCTCACCACCTGCGCCTTTCTGAAACCCTCAGCTAACAAAGGTGATGGTTTTTTGATGGAGAAGTAATTAAAGTCCTAGCACGCAAGGCTTTCCCAAGCTCCCCCAGCAGGTGGAGCACATTTCTTCATTTTATCCCAGACTCCTCAAAGCCTACTACGCCAGATAGACCTCATCTGAAGGAGGGCAGGATGAGTTCTTAAGGCTCTACAAGCCAGAGTGAAACCTCTATGTTCCCTCCTTTATGGTCTAGCCCTTCCCTGAAAGACTGGTCAGTGAATTCTACCTTAGAATCTTGTCTGAAAACCACCCCATTCTTCATGGCCAGGTATCCCACACCTTCCCTTAACACACCCCAAGAAGCTGTGGTATGTTAACAGTGTTATGTTTTAGACGTGTATGAACACCCCCGTTGTCAGCTGAACTTTACAGTAGAGGGTACTATTTCCAGGACTCTTGCCTACTAACCTGCCCTGTGACTCTTAGTACCTGGACATAAAGGAACAGGGGAGGGGCAGATGGGTGGAGCAGATGTGAGTGAAAATGTTTGTTTTGGTTTTAGTTGTGTGAGGAAATACACTGGTGCCACTGGACACTTGTGGAGATCGGAGGACAGCTTTCTGAAGTCATTTCTACCCTTCTGCTTGGTGGGAACGGCTTCTCTCTTGTTTCTGCCACACCCTGGGCTAGCTGGCCTGACAGCCTCTGGCTGATTCTCCTATCTCCACCGGCTGCCTCACTGTGTATAGTGCTGGGATTACAGAAGCAGGCCAGCATTCGTGCAGGCTCTGGTGCTCAGAGTCAAGTCTCCAAGCTTGTGCATCAGGCGCTTCGCCCTCGGCGTCCTGGTTGCCTGCCTGGTACTTAACAAGGAAGACAAGAAAGACTCTCTCTCTCTCTCTCTCTCTCTCTCTCAACTTCCTGACTGAGCTGTGTCCTCATTGCTTGGTAAAATAAATTGTCCTGATAAGTTGGCTTGGCTGTTTTCAGACGAGAACGAACATTTGGGTTTGTGCTTCTGCCTTCTCCTTGAGTAATGCCTTCCTGCTGACCTTTGTCAGCTGCCACTGCCCACACTGGGGAAAGTTAGCAGAACTTTCCCTTGGTAGACGAACTCTACCTCCACTTTCAGTCTGCCCACAGTTGTGTGCTCTGCAGGTCAACAGCCACATCTCTTCATGTCCGTCACACCCCCTCCCCTTCCCTCTGTTTCTAGGCTGTTGACTGACTTCTCCTGTTTGATCTGTGACTCATTTTAACGTCTCTATCTCATGTCCCTGCCTCACCTCTGGGCATTTGCATATTTAGTCATATCTGCCAACTAATTTGTTCCTCAGTGGAACATATGTCCCCTGTGGTCTGAATTAGTTTCTCAGAAACTAATTCAGAAACTTCCCTGCTAATTTTGCTGAGCCTGGTTATGACAGTCACACTGCACACATGCAACCGACACTGAGCACCAAGTTGGGTTCAAATTGAAATCCTTCAAAACAGAACAGATGCCTCCCTTATCTTTGAGTAATTCTTTTTCTCCACTGGGTATTTTTGTTTTGTAAAAACATGAACCTAGACATAGAAGGACAGTTCTCAGTGTTGGTTTGGGAGAAAATTACAGAAATCAATACCCGCTTTGTGTCCAAAATATGGGGCCAGCAACATCATAAGTGGGGTTCCAGGAAGAGAAGATTGTAGATTTATTGCAGATGATCCCTCCCAACTCCCCACTGACTATTAAATCCAAAAGAAGACACAGATGAAAGAAGCCATTTGGGGAAGGTTTAGCTATAAGGCAAATATGTGACTCTGGGGAGGTCATGTAACTTTAATAGAAATGCCAAGGGTCTGTCAATAACAACACAGGGGATACAGGGGAAGATGGTGACACAAGAAGCCTGGGAATGATGTCTGCACCCAGGACGGTCATGGTGGGGAAATTCAGCTTCATCCCCACTGCCACTGTACCTGGCACCTTCAAATCTCAGAAAATTAGTAGAAATGATGCTCTATAATTTGAAGAATTTTAATAAAAATCTGTATATAGTTTACAGTAGTCAGAATGGTGTGTGAGAAATAGCCATGAGAGGGCTGTTCTTCTGTGGGAGCAAGGAAAGGAGGGAGAGAAGACCAGGGAAGGGAAGGGAAGGGAAGGGAAGGGAAGGGAAGGGAAGGGAAGGGAAGGGAAGGGAAGGGAAGGGAAGGGAAGGGAAGGGAAGGGAAGGGAAGGGAAGGGAAGGGAAGGGAAGGGAAGGGAAGGGAAGGGAAGGGAAGGGAAGGGAAGGGAAGGGAAGGGAAGGGAAGGGAAGGGAAGGGAAGGGAAGGGAAGGGAAGGGAAGGGAAGGGAAGGGAAGGGAAGGGAAGGGAAGGGAAGGGAAGGGAAGGGAAGGGAAGGGAAGGGAAGGAAGGGTGTGAGGAGGTGGACAGGCAGGGAAGGAGAGAGAAGAGGAAGAGAGGAAGAGAGGAAGAAGATGGCCTTAAGATTCTGACAATGTGAAAATAATTAATAGTTTACTATGAAGAAGTCCCCCCCCAAAAGCTGTTTTTTTTCCAAAATAAAATTGTGAAAGATAACAGAAACATCCAAATATAGCACACATGCTATGAGGTGTTGTAAATCTAACAACCAGTCCTATGTCTGTAAGGCTGATTAAAACAGAGTGTGCCATCATGGAACAGCTGTGGAGATTTGAGATTTTTTTTTTTTCCCTGAGATACTGGAGTGAGCAAGAGCTGACTTACCTCGCTCAGGGTGAAGCCTGGTCATATCCATCCAGCTAACAGAAAATCTGTGCTCTAGGTGAACTGTTCAACAAGAGTGCTGAGGGGTGCCTGGGGGGACTATTTTACAGCATTCTTTGTTGTGAAAAGCAACAATTTCAGAGCAGTGTAGATGTCTGTTAATAAAAAAGGAATAACATTGCAAAAATGACATTTATGTAAAGGTTTAACATGAAATTTTCTAAGCATGTATACGCAAATGTATATAACATACAACATGTAAAAGCATCAAAATATTGATTGCTGTGAAGGCCAGAATGAGAGAGCGAGACAGAAGATTTGGGAAAAGACAAAAACCATGAAGTACATCTGTGATGTTTTAATTTTTAAATCAGATCGTGCAACAACACGGGAACAGCAAATCACTTATGTTCATTGCAAATGGTGGCCATTTGTCTTTATTCTGTTTGTTTGTTTTTGTTCACACACATTTTTCCAAGTACAAATATGTTTTAAAACTACAAATGTTTAAGAACTAGATGACTAACATGAGCCAGGAGTTCACCCAGGGGCGGTTGGTGTCACAGACTAGCCCTTCCTGTTCCATGTTTCCATTTTATCATACCAGAACCATCAAAACATTACAGCCCTGTGCACAGACTATGTATGCCATGCTCAATCCAGTTTCTTGCTGAATGTTCTTAAATACAAAGATTGTGGTTATTGGTAAACCAGGACCTCAGAGCCAGGCCGGGAAGATGCTTTGTCTGACCGCCTGACCTCCTTCCTCTCAGGTCAGTCCTTGGGGAAGTTGCCATTCTCCATTCATTCCTCCCAGGAAAGTATGCTGGATGGCTTCTTTGCCTCTGGAACGTTTTCTGGACATGCATGGTACTTCAAACAAATCAATGGTACTCACAGCAGAGCAGTTATTTTCTCTAGTCGGGCAAGGTCGTCACACTGGTTAAGTTTTGTTGTTGTTCGTTAGTTTTTTGTTTGTTTTATTGTGGTCTATTTCTTGCTCATAGAAGAATGCTTCCCACAGTTTGTACTTTTAGCTTGAGGAAGGAGTCAGTTCCTCTGTAGTTAACATTCGCTTTCCTGGGAGTGAGGGAAGACAATAGCAATAGCACACTGTGCCGCCTCACTCCAGCTGGTTACGTGCAGATATTTGAGAGTAGCACATAGGCCGGGGAGTTAGCAATGGAACTGGCCACCCAAGGAGAGATACCCTTATTTACCTGAGTCGAGGGGCCTCACCAGGCCCCAAATGGATCCGACTTTAATTCCTTCCCATTTTTGTTCCAGAAGAGAATGGAACACCTTCAGAAGAGCACATATGGAACTTTAGTTCAAGGTAAGAAAACACCAAGGTCCTAAGAGATTGAGAACTGGAGGGAATAACTGTTCCTTGTCTCACTCCAAAACAGGTGCAGAGACTCAGTTAAGATCTAGGGGAATAACCCAAGGAGCTAAAGGGATCTGCAACCCTATAGGTGGAACAACATTATGAACTAACCAGTACCTCGGAGCTCTTGTCTCTAGCTGCATATGTATCAAAAGATGGCCTAGTCGGCCATCACTGGAAAGAGAGGCCCATTGGACATGCAAACTTTATATGCCCCAGTACAGGGAAACACCAGGGCCAAAAAAATGGGAATGGGTGGGTAGGGAAGTGGGGGGGAGGGTATGGGGGACTTTTGGGATAGCATTGGAAATGTAATTGAGGAACATATGTAATAAAAAAAATTAAAAAATTAAAAAAAAAGAAATTCTCTCTCAAAAAATAAGGTGAAGAGCAAGAGAGAGAGGCACCTGATATTGACCTCTAGCTTCTATACATGTACATATCTACAGACTCCTTATATCATATGAAAAAATAAAATTCAAACTGGACAAGAACTTAATAAACACTTTTTAAACATAAAAAAAAGAGCTAGGGGAATAAAAGGCAACTGGTATTTTTTCCTCATGTTTCCAGTTCTATTATGTCTAAGCTATTGGGGTTTTATGTTTACATATGCGCACATACATACTCACATGCATATGCACACACATGTGCATATACACACATACACACTTGCACATACACACTCCTCTGTAACACTGTGGAAGCTTGTCTTTGACACTCATTCAGAGTTAGAAGGGCCTGGAACTTAATTGTGACAGTTTCTTCATCTCCTCTCAGTTGCATACATTTTGAAAATTCATTTAAAATGATTATTTCATTAAAAAGACCCCCCCCGAAGACTAAAGGAAATAAAAAAAAAACAAACCAACAAAACAACAACAACAATAACAAACAAACAAACAAAAAAACCAGCACAGCGTAAAAGGAATAAAATAAGATGTTTGATTTCTGTGACACTGAAACTTGAACTGAGGCCCTCCTGCTTGCTGGATGGGCACTCTACCACCGAGCTACACCCCAGCTTTCTACCCAAATGAGAGATTTTTAGTCTATAATGTACTTAAAACTTGTTTGGATTCACAGGACAGCCCCAGATCTTCATCCCTTCAATGCTGGAGACTTTAGCTCTTGGCTCCCTAATGCCCCACCCCCCAGCACTCCTAATGTTACGAGTCCTGGGCCACACCTGTCTGATCAGAAGACCTTTCTGACATGTCCTCTTTGTCTGCTTCTAAGTGTTTCTAACCATCTTCTCTCCCACCCTTCTCCAGCCACCCACTGTAGTGTCAATTCCCAGACTTCCATGTGACACTAACTGTAGCCCTCCCTCATCTCAAATTCAAGTGCCGCTTTGCTTCCTGCATATCCAGCCAGATCTGAATGTAAGTCACAGCAGCTCTTCCACCTAAGATACCTTCGTGGGTAGGGGCACACACTGAGCACATTTACACAGTCTATCTGGAGAGCTATGGGTAAGGAGATGACTCTGTTCTGTCAGTCAAGGCTTCTCATCCATCTCTGCCTCCTTCTAAACTCATACTTATTTCATGACCAGTTTTCTGGGGCACTGCCCTAAGCAACTTCCAGGGGACAGCACAAAGACCTTTTCTTCAGAAATGACCTATTTGTCTTGGTTCAGATGGAACAGAGCCTCTCCTGTCTATGGCACTTCTACCCTTGGCTGACTTCCAATAGGCACGCTGGGAAAGTCAAGAGCCACCTAAAATTATAGGCCAAGAGTTGGGAGCATTAAATGATGCCTATTTTTCTGGGCTGGAGGACCATTGCTTTGAAGAGCTATCCACAAGGACCATGACATCAAAGTCAGAATTACTAAGTGAAACACAACCTTCTCTTGTCTACAGGACCAGAAGCCCACTGTGTACAAGAATCTAGCTGCCTGAGGATCCTCCTGGTGGGCAAATCTGGCTGCGGTAAAAGCGCCACAGGGAACAGCATCCTCCGACGACCAGCATTCGAGTCCAGGCTCAGAGGCCAGTCTGTGACCAGGACCAGCCAGGCAGAGATAGGCACATGGGAGGGGAGGAGCATTCTAGTGGTAGACACACCCCCCATCTTTGAGTCAAAGGCCCAGAACCAAGACATGGACAAGGACATTGGAGACTGCTACCTGCTGTGTGCCCCAGGACCTCATGTGTTGTTGCTGGTGACCCAGCTGGGACGCTTCACAGCTGAAGATGCCATGGCTGTGAGGATGGTGAAAGAGGTCTTTGGGGTAGGCGTCATGAGGCACATGATCGTCCTCTTCACCCGCAAGGAAGACCTGGAAGAGAAGTCCTTGGAAGAGTTTGTGACCCACACTGACAACCGCAGCCTGCGCAGCCTGGTTCAGGAGTGTGGGAGGAGGTACTGTGCCTTCAACAACAGGGCCTCTGGGGAGGAGCAGCAGGGGCAGCTGGCAGAGCTCATGGCCCTGGTGAGGAGTCTGGAACAGGAGTGTGAGGGCTCCTTCCACAGCAATGACCTCTTCCTTCATGCCGAGGCACTCCTTAGAGAAGGTTACAGTGTGCACCAGGAAGCTTATAGGTGCTACCTGGCCAAGGTGAGGCAGGAGGTGGAGAAGCAGAGGTGGGAGCTGGAGGAGCAGGAGGGCAGCTGGATAGCTAAAATGATTTGCACAGTCAAGTCCTGCTGGAGCTCCCACACTGCAGTATGTGCTCTTCTTATTGTGCTTGGTTTGACTCTTCTCACCACTTTCATTAACTTGTGTATTAGCAGGTGTAAATGAGCCTTTTTGGGTGATTTCTTCCATCATCCTTGTCCCCCAAAGTTCCCCATCTTGTGTCAGGGAACCTCGGTCTTTAATTAATTTCACTCTCATTTGATTCCCATGGATCAGACATGCCAGGGAATCTTCTTTTAAATACTGTTAGATTAAATAAAGGATGAAAGAAAAATGTATTTCTCTCTTTGTTGAAGTTGTGAGGATAGATGATGAAGCAAGTAGCTACCATCATAAAGGTCTGGGGGCTTGCACAAAGGAAGACACATGGACTGTGTGGCAGTGGGTGTGTCTCTTCTAGATCCCCACTTCCTACAGATGTGATGTCAAGAGGAGAAATACACAAAGCTGAGAGCAGAGTCATACTTTAGTCAAGTATACCCTGACTTTCATGGTACTAATAAAGTCAGAACTTCATCATAACTCCACCCCGAGAAAGGTAAAGACGGTGTGCTTGAAGCACTGAGGTGGGGAGGCCAGGACATGAGTGGGGACCAAGTGAAGAGGTTACAAGAGCAGGGTAGGTCTTATCCCAGAAAAAGCAGGGTGAGCAGTCAAGAATCACATGAGCCAGAAAGTCTATGGTCAGAGATACAAAGGGCCAGAGGTGTGTATCTTGGGCTTGGAAGATTGTGTGGTGAGCATTATAGGCCCTCAACAACTCATGCAGGCAAAAGCCACTATGATCCATAAACCTGATGAGCACTAAGTTTTTGAAGTACATGTAATTTTCATGTATGACACTAGAACATTGTTCTCCTGAATCCTTCAGCTATTTAAAAAAAAAAGAAAGAAAGAAAGAAAGAAAGAAAGAAAGAAAGAAAGAAAGAAAGAAAGAAAAGATAAAGATGTGTTGGAGAACTCGTGCAGGAATTAGGATCATATACTGCTCTTCTAGAGAACTGCAGTTTGCAACCCAGCAACCAGACCTGGGAACCCACAACAAACTGTAATTCCAGCTGTGGGTGATCCCTTCTGGCCTCCACAGGCACTGCAATCACATGTGCACACCCCAATACACACACACACACATATATATATGTGTGTCAGAGATATATATGTGTGTGTGTGTGTGTGTATATATATATATATATATATATATATATATATATATATATATATATATATATACCTTGAGGACACAAGAGATCCCAGATAGCTAAAGAGTAATCTTGACCAAAGAGCAATGCTGGGGGTATCATCAACATGATTTGAAATTATATTATTGAGACATAGTAACAGCATCAACAACAACAAAATAAGAAACACAGGTAAATAGAATAGAGGCCCAGACACTAACCTGTTGCGGTAAATCTCCAACCCAAATATACCCCAGCAATGAAAACACAACTCAATTAATATGAATACATGCTGTGCACCTAGATTGGGCAGATCTTCCGCTACTCTACCATCTTCCACATCTATGAGACCCCTTAGAACTTGTGGTTTCTCCAGGCCATGTGCTTTTGTGCTGCTTTTCCTCCTTCTCCTCCTCCTCCTCTTCCTCCTCTATGTCCTCCCCCTCTTCCATTTTTTTCCTTCTTCTCTCTCCTCACCTTCCACTCCACCTTCCCTTTATCTGCCCAATTGACAGCTCTCCTTTATTTTACAAATTAAGGTGGGAAGCAGGTTTACAGGAAATCACCTGAGTGCTGACTCATTCCTTGTTCACAACCCCTCACAGGAGAACAGAATTAAAGTCAAATGTAATTAGACCCAGGGCTATCCACAACACTAATCCACACAGGTGAAGTCATGAGACTTTTGGCAAAGATGCAAAAAATATATATTAGAAAAAAGACAGCATGAGCAGGTGATTAACTAAGCCTTTGCTAGGCCCCTGAGAGCAGGCCAGCTGAATCACTGTACTACTAACAATTGGCTGTACACTAACAATATAGGTAAATAAAAATCATATATATACACACACACACACACATATATATATATATATATATATATATATATATATATATATATACACACACACACACATGTATATATATGAATGGTATGAAAGAGAAGTGAAATTGTCCCGGGGAATAAAGGGACTAATGAGAGGAGAAAGGTAGGTAGGGAATGTGGGGGTTATGCTAACGGTGTAAGCCCCCAACTCAATGTGTTTCTTAGACCCCCTAGAAACAAAGCCCAGCATGGAGTTCTTTTGCCTTCAGCCTGAAAAATCGATGACCACTGGGTGACCCACCTAATTCCAGGAACTGGCTCACCACAATCTTGACCCACCCAGGTGCCATTGTGTGCCATTGTGTAAGGGACCAAGAATGTTTGCCAAAGATAGCCTGTAACCTTTTCATAAGAGATGAGTTGTAATTCATCATCCCCATTCTTATGATGTTTACTCAGCTTCCCCCTTCTTTAAAAAACCCTCAACTGCAACTGCTGAGGATTGATCATCTCTGCCCCTGTGTGGGTTATGAGCTCGGCCTCAGCATGCTGATTCCTGAATAAACTTCATGCGATATTGCATCAAGAACGGTCTCTCTCGAGTTATGGGGCGTCGGCTCATCCCGGGACTTGAGCGAGGGTCTCACCGAAATGGGGGTCTTTCAACAGTACATGGTAGAGTTGCACGAAAATATTCTTTCCAACCCCAGTGCTATGTACAATAAATTTACACAAACATTAAATGTTATTTTTAAAAATTGACAGAAATAAAGATGTGTCTTGAGCACCCCATCCTTTTCACTTCCAGGCCCCCTTTCAGGTAAACCCAGTTCTCCATGGCTGCTGAACAGCTAGCTACAGGTGGCAGCCGAATAAGGGGACTGAAAACAGGGGTACCCACTGAGAAACTCTGTCTTGAGTGGAGCTCCACAGAAAACAGAAGAAGTAACAGTATCCTGCATGGTAAGCAACGAACAGCATTAATGCTAGAGCTAGTTATAAAGTTTATTTTTTGGAGGCTGTTGTTACAGGAGGGGCATTAAGGGGATACAGCTAGGCTGAAGAGGTGTTCACCTAGGGGTGACAGTGCAATGGGACAAGGGAATTCAACATAGGCACTTGTCTGAGCCAAGAGCTGCATCAGGTGAGAGGAGCAGGGTTTTAAAAAACAGAAGTTAGAAAATTCTTAGCTCAAATAGATTTATGCTGTTCATGGTTCCCAGAAATAGGAATGGTAAATATACAAATAACATGAGGGAGGGAGAGGGAAAGGAGAGGGAGAGAGAGAGAGAGAGAGAGAGAGAGAGAGAGAGAGAGAGGGAGAGGGAGAGGGAGAGGGAGAGGGAGAGGGAGAGGGAGAGGGAGAGGGAGAGGGAGAGGGAGAGGGAGAGGGAGAGAGAGAGAGAGAGAGAGAGAGAGAGAGAGAGAGAGAGAGAATAGGTTTCAGGTTTCAGAAAAGCAGTTGTCCCCTGTCTGGGACACTTTAGCAAGAGAGAAGGAAAATGGACATAAGCTATTTCAGAGCTCTCCTAGGGGCATGAGGAAATCATGTCCTGCTTCCTCTCCTGCTCTTGTGGGAGATATCTTTAGTTCTAGTTTTAGCTAGGTCCCTTTGGGACATCAAGTTCTCTTCCCTCTCTGTCTATTGTCTGTTCTTGGTGCACCAATCTGTCCATGTTTGTTCATTTATGTCTGTTTTTGTTTCTTTGTTTGAATGATTATTGTTCTGTGTTTCATGTTCAAAACAAATAAATGGTTAAAACTTCATCTGCTGACTTTCCACCCCTTGATTTAGTTTAACTTGTTTAAAAGACAGTCTCAGTTGGCCTTTGGAGCCCTGCACTTGTAGC
Organism: Mus caroli; assembly: GCF_978045245.1. Taxonomy (NCBI): domain Eukaryota; kingdom Metazoa; phylum Chordata; class Mammalia; order Rodentia; family Muridae; genus Mus; species Mus caroli. Next base: position 100,407,699 of record NW_028227262.1, on the reverse strand, counting down.
TGGGAGTCAAGCACAGCTGGAGAAGCCCTGCCAGGGGCTGATTATCTGCCAAGCCAATTTTAAAAGGTCCAGTAGCTTTTTGGCATCTTTGGTAAGGGAGCTGATGGCTGTGTTTTTTTTTTCTAGAAAAATCTCTGCAATTGTGTTTATTGGGTTCAGCGAGTGACAAGGTGCTTTTACTCTTGAAATTACACCTAGAAAGAGTAAGAAAATTTTGTTTGGTCTAAATATAAGCTGTTGTGTAGCCACTTCATTTTTGTTTCTGACTGGTTTTAAAGGTATAAATATGTTCTGCATGTCTTGGTTCTAGAGTATTGACTTATAAGTTATTGGGTATGATTAGGAATTTGTAACACTGGTATCAGAAAGTTAGCTTACAACTGGTAACTCAGAGTTGGAGTCATTCTAAACAATAACACCTGGCATGAACCAACCCAGAGACATAGATCTCTAAAGATACTTCTAAATTGGGATAATATTTCATATAATTCTTATCCTAGAAACTAGATTTATAAAGGATAGGGTTTAAAACAATGTCTCTTTAGTGAGGTATTAAAAGTTGCACTGCCATGCATTCATATATAAGAACTGGCAGCCAAACTTTGTAACATGAAAGTAATGTTCTTGGTATTGATTTTTAAAGGGAATGGATTGTTTACACTGTTAAAAATTGGGGTTTTGTTTTCCAAAATTATGGTTATGCTCTAATATTGCAAAAGAAACGTAAAAATTTTAGTTAAACTGCCAGTGTTCCATTGGCTGCAGTTTGCAGTTTGATCACAGGCTCAGGATTTTTAACTCACCCATATTTGTAATTAAGAAAAAAAATCAAGCAAGTGGAGATTAGTGCAAGAGTAATAAAAGTTAAAAACAGCTGAAGCACAGTACCATCCTGCTGCCCCCTTTACACATGCTTTATTGGATATAGTATTAGAAGCAAATTTAACCCCCCAAGATTGGAAAGGAGATCTCAGTAGGAGTTAATCTGGGATCAAATAAGGTCCAGATGAACCTTTTCAGGAATTTGTGGATAGACTGCTAAAAGCAGCTGGTAGAATTTTTGGAGATCCTCAGGCAGGAGTTCCTTTTGTTACACAATTGGCTTATGAGAATGCTAATGTAGCCTGATGTGTTGCCATCAGGCCAGAACCTGATAAAAAGAAGCTCCCGCTGATGGCATTATAGTGATGGTGCCTGATAGTAAAAGAATTGCTCAACTTATCTTAGTTCCCTTGCATCTGCTACCCTCCAAATTTATTAAGAGTGAGAGAGGACAAAATGGCTTTGGTTCCTCTGATGTGTTCTGGGTCCAATCTATTACTAATAAGAGACCTAACCTTAATTACTAATTGAAGAAAAAAAATCTTTGAAGGATTAATAGACACTGGAGCTGATATACTCACTGACCTGCAAGGGATTGGTTATTCCATTAATCCAAATTAAAGTTCAAATTTAAGATGTATGAAAGGTTAATGAAACTAGAAACGTATGAGGGCATTACAACCTGGCTTACCTACTCCAGCTGGTGTTCCAAAAAATAGGTATAAAATTATTACAGATTTAAAAGATTGTTTTTATACTGTTCCTTTTCATCCTGATGATTGTAAGGGGTTTGCTTTTAGTGAGCTTGTAATTTTGAAGAGCCCATGAAGTGACATCATTGGAAATTTTTGCCTCAAAGGATGGCTAATAGCCCGACATTATGCCAAAATTTTGTTTCTGCTTCAATACAAGAAGTTAGGACTTTGAATCCTTCAGTGTATATTATTCACTATATGGATATTTGGTTAGCTGATCCTTCTGATGGAGTTTTACTACAAGCCTTTGCTCTTCTTACACAACAAGCTTTAAAATTTTGGAGTAGTTGTTGCTCCAGAAGAGATTCAAAGACAATAAATATCTTTTTCAATATTTGGGGCTTCAGTTATATCCTAAACAAATTGTGGAACAGAAAATTCAAGTAAGAAAAGATATTTACTTACATTAAATGATTCTCAAAAGTTGTTAGGAGGTATTAATTGGCTAAGACCTCATCTTAAGCTTACCAGAGGAAAACTTAAACCTCTGTTTGATATTCTCAAGTTCTAATTCTAATTCCCCTGGACAATAAACTGCTGAGGGAAAAACAGCTTTGTAGAAAGTAAAGGAAGCTCTTAGCCAACAACAGATACATTATATAGACTATGATCATTTGTTGGCAGTTTCACAGCTGTCCTTTGGCAAAACGGACCATTAATGTGGCTTCACCTTCATCTCCAAGTAAAGTTTGAACACCCTATTATGAATCTGTTGCTGTGTTAGTACAGAATTGTAGGACAGAATCATGAAAGTATTTTGGAAAGAATGTCTTACGAACCTGATGAAATGTTTATTCCTCATTCCAAACAGCAATTAAACTGGTTATTGCAGAATACTGATATTTGGCCCATTGCACGGCAAACATTTTAGGCAAATTTGATAATCATTATTCAAAAGACAAGTTGTTAGAATTTACCTCTATACATTCTTTTGTATTTCCTGTAAATTTATGCATGCAGCCAATAAAGAATGCATTTACTGTATTTATAAACAGCTCATTTAATGAGAGAGAAACATATGTGATTGGATCACATGTTTATTCTCTTGAGTTTCCTCCTGCTTCACAAATGATTGAATTACATGCTGTAGACAGTTTTTAAAATGTTGAAAAATCAAGCTTTTAATTTGTAGATGGATAGCCAATATATAGCTCATGGTTGGTTTACAATTGCTTGAAATTGTTCCCTTTTTAGATACTGCTAATTTTCAAATTTTACAGTTATTTATGCAAATACAGCTTAATTTAAGACACATGTACTATTCCTTACTGTATAGGACATCTAAGAGCTCATACTGGATTGCCTGGACCCCTGTGCAATGCCACAGTAGATTTGTATACCAGGCAGATTAAAGGCCTTACAGGAACAATTAGCCAAACAATCTCATTCTTTATATCATCAAAATACTAATAGTTTGAGATAACAATTTCATATTTCTAGAAAATATACATATTAAATTGTAAAGACTTGTTCTCAGTGTCTTCAATTTCTTCACATACCACATAATGGTGTTAATTCTCGAGGACTCATACCTAATCAATTATGGCAAATGGATGTTACTCATATTTCCTTATTATCCTAAAGGACAAGGTATTGTGGAACAGGCCCATGGAACTTTAAAACAATATCTTCATAAAAAACAAGAAAGGGGGAATTATATCCCTGTATACCACAAAATTATTTAAGTCATGCTTTTTATTTTTAAAATTTCAAAATTTGGATGCCAAGGAACTCTCTGAGTGTGGGAGGAGTAGCTACTGCCACTTCTACCTTGGTTTGGCAAGGAAAAAATTATGAGCTCCTTAGAACAGTAATAAATACAGATATAGAAAGGATAGAAACCTCTATTTCCTATTTGCAAGAATCTCTAACCTCCTTGCCTGAGGTAGTCCTTCAAAACAGGAGAGGACTTGATCTTTGATTCCTACAACAGGGAGGACTATGTAAAGCTCTCCATGAAGACTGTTACTTTATACTGATCATTCAGGAGTTGTAAAGGATTCTATGGCTAAAGTTCAAGAAGGACTGAAAGACTCCAAAAGGAGCCCCTCGCTCAGGCCTCAGGACAATAGCGAACACCCAAGAACTCACGACAGACCAAGCTTGTTGTAAATCACATGAGGCTTTATTCGGGGAAAGCCAGAGCTCTGGGGACGACTCATATCCCACGCAGGTGTAGAGGAGTTGACCTCGAGGGGAAAGAGGTCCCAGTTTTTATAGGCCCTCAGGGGGGAAAGAAGAAGGGGGGAGTAGGGGATTTCCAGATCTAAACAATATCTATTCTAAAATGATTAATTCCTCAAAAAATTGGTATGGGAGGGAAATAAGGAAAGAATCTAATGAAGGTGCAGCAATGGGCACACACCTGGTCAGAACATTGGCAGACACACAGGTTTGAGGAGTGGCCAAAGCATTGTGCAGCTTTATTTTTCTAAATTAGTGAAGCCAGTTCTACTAACAATAAAATCTATTTTACCAATTTCAGGGCTTCTATGACCTTTTACATTCTGCCAGGATCTTTCAGGACTAGACAAAAGGACAGAATCAGGGATGGTTTGAATCCTGGTTCTCTACTTCCCCATTGCTTACAACTTTAATTTATATACTGCTTGAACCATTCATTATAATCTTGTTGCCTTTAACTTTTGGACCTTGCATTGCTTTCAGCAAGCTCAGCCATTCAGCATGGCAGTAATCCATGACTATGAAGAAATGCATTGAGTGCATATTCATGTGTCCTTGGTGGCCCTGATTTGAATGGGAAAGAGTGTGCTATAGAAGGCTGGTAGTCAGAGACAGGTATTCTTGAGCTCCTATCGACCTAAGACAGAGACATACTTGCTATGTTTGTTCTCCCTGACAGGTAAGAAGCAACAATACAAACACTGACCTAAGATAGGCAGGCACAGTCACCTGGCCACCCTTTACCCTAGACAGGATTATGGAAAACAAGTAAATCTTGTGCCTTGGTCCAGCTACTGGTACTGCTCATCTTTTAAAAACCAAAAAAGGGGAATTGTGCCCTTCCCCAGCCTTGAGCAAGCTGAGCAGACCTTGAGTGCTTGCCACAATGGACTTAACTACACAGGTGAAGTCATCACCTTACTGCACCTGTAATTTCCTACAGGAACTTAGAAGAATAGACTGTCTGCTAATCTTGCCTTGCAATGTAATCCAGCAGAAATGAAGGATGGGTTTTGTGGTTTTCCCTTTATAAGCTGGAGCTGCAGAATTAAACTTTGAGCCTTGATCAGAACTTTGTCTTGGCTGCATCCTTCTTTTGCACCCTGTCCTTTTCATTTCCAGCCCCCCTTTCAGGTAAACCCAGTTCTCTATAGCCACTGGATGACTACATAAAGGCAATATGGAGATTTCTCTATTACTTCAAATGCTTTCAAATGTGTGAAAAGAGACTTTGTTAACAATCAGGCACATCCCCAGACAGCCAAAAGGGACTCAGCAACAGTGGCAGACCATCAGGTATCTCCACAGCCAACTCCCAGGGACCCATGACAACAAGACACGTCATTAGCATGCACCACAGCCCCCGATAAGAAGCCATATTTTCCCTTCCCCCATCTCATTCTACTCTCCCCCCACCCCACCCCAGGAAGCCTCTGTGCCCCTTTCCCTTAATAAACCTCCCATGTGAGACCGGTGTTACTTTGTCAGAACTGCAACCTAGTTCCATCAGACTTGAAATTCAAATCACTGATTCAGTGAGGAAAGTTAATGGCCAACATATGTGGCAATACAGAAACTCGGTGAGCTTCAGAGCTGAGTGGTGGGGAGCTCAGTTCCCTCCATTTCATCGAACAACATTCAGAGCAAGAAGAGAGACTGTCTCTACCTGTGTGTCTCCCTCGGTAAGGGGAAACCTGTAGCTCCTCCCCCAGAGACTCTTACTGACTTCTCATTGGTTGGCATGGGCCTGCAGGCTCTTTTCTGGATCCATCATTCATAAAGAGAATAATAGGAAAGTATTTAGATCAGACATCTTAGGAGTTAATGAGAGAAGCCTGGACCAAACCAGGATTCTAAAGGGGAAACAGAAGAGGCCCAGAAGAGCCGTGTCCGAAGACCAGTACTGCTTTTGGGGATACCGCTTGAGGTTTAAAATAAAGACACAGTGACAGCTATATAATTTAAAGCTGTTGGCTTTTTGCTGAGGCAGTCTTTCCGCTAGCCTCTAATTTAACCCGACTTCTCTGCAACTGTGTGTAGCTTTGCATGACACTCATTACTTACTTACTTCCCTGCCTCCCTCTGTCTCCCTTCTGTCTTTCCTTTGTCTCTCTCTCTCTCTGCAACTCCCTGCTTCTGTTCCAGCCCCAGTGCAGGCTGCCAGCTCTTTATTACCCAAAACAAACAAGCAAGCAAGCAAATAAACAACCCCCACCCCCAAATCCCAACACACTCCTTACTCATCCAGTTTAAGCAAGGCTCTGGGGGCTACATGGAGGAGGATCACCTTCCCCAAGGCAGCTTGCATTTCTTTTGGGGGGCAGGAAGTGACAAACCTTTACATATCCTGCTAGCCTGATGCTGGCTTAATTAACAATTGAAAACACCAGGACACACTTCACACTTTTTCCCCCCATAGGTAGAAAACACAATATTTGTGGGTGATCCCATCCCACAATAAAATGCAGAGTCTCAAACTGATAGAACCTAGCGTGGAAACCCCCACTCAATTCCTGTTTCAGCGTGCACTCAAAGAATCACGAAAATACCGTCTTGATGTAATTACAGGAGGTAGTTTAATGACGAAGCTCCTAACCAACATGCATCCCACACAGGAGATAACGGATGTCGGCCACGAGGCTCGAAAGCTAGGAGGTTTTATGGATTAGGGGGCTTAGGGGTGGAGAATTCAGCATAGCAAAACACTATTGGCTTATTCAAACATTAGCAGAAAAATTACATATATGTGCAGGGTGTCAGAGTTCTGTGAGTTGTTGACTCAGTTCAGATAGCCCTGTTATGTCCTCACATTCCTCTTTATCTTTAAGGTTAAGCTGTTCCCAGGAATGTTTTAACTATGGGGCATGCCCAGGTTTGTTTTTTTCTTTATTCTCAGTCCCAGGCAGCCTCTAGGCTCACAAACAACCAGCAATTTCTGAGTACTTTATATGACTTACAGGTTTTGAAATTTCATCTTTTTTTCAAAACTTTATAAAATATGAGAAAAAGGCAAATGAAGAAGATTAATATGAACACCAAACCCCATTGAAAAGCCGAGCACAACACCTCCGACGTTTCGCCTCTGGGGAGCATCTTGAGGACCCAGCTGCCCCCCTGCTCCTCCAGCTCCCACCTCTGCTTCTCCACCTCCTGCCTCACCTTGGCCAGGTAGCACCTATAGGCTTCCTGGTGCACACTGTAACCTCCTCTAAGGAGTGCCTCGGCATAAAGGAAGAGGTCATTGCTGTGGAAGGATCCCTCACACTCCTGTTCCAGACTCCTCACCAGGGCCATGAGCTCTGCCAGCTGCCCCTGCTGCTCCTCCCCAGAGGCCCTGTTGTTGAAGGCACAGTACCTCCTCCCACACTCCTGAACCAGGCTGCGCAGGCTGCGGTTGTCAGTGTGGGTCACAAACTCTTCCAAGGACTTCTCTTCCAGGTCTTCCTTGCGGGTGAAGAGGACGATCATGTGCCTCATGACCCCTACCCCAAAGACCTCTTTCACCATCCTCACAGCCATGGCATCTTCAGCTGTGAAGCGTCCCAGCTGGGTCACCAGTAACAACACATGAGGTCCTGGGGCACACAGCAGGTAGCAGTCTCCAATGTCCTTGTCCATGTCTTGGTTCTGGGCCTTTGACTCAAAGATGGGGGGTGTGTCTACCACTAGGATGCTCCTCCCCTCCCATGTGCCTGTCTCTGCCTGGCTGGTCCTGGTCACAGACTGGCCTCTGAGCCTGGACTCGAATGCTGGTCGTCGGAGGATGCTGTTCCCTGTGGCGCTTTTACCGCAGCCAGATTTGCCCACCAGGAGGATCCTCAGTAGCCTTGATCCTGAGGTGCAGCCACCTTTATTTCCACCTGTGGGAGTGTAGGGAAGCTCAGGTATAAGAAATGAACCATTAAAAGGATGGCTGAAAACTGATAGGAATTAGCGGGAACCAATTCGGAACTCAACCCCTCTGCTTTACCAACATTACACCCATCACACAGGGGACTTCTGGGATCAAGTGTTCCTGATGACCAGTGTCTATCACATCTTTTCCTGAAGGATGGATGATTTTAGCACTATTCCAGGACCTTCCTCTGTATAAGTCTGAGATGATAGGCCATTGCAGTATGCTCAGGGCCTTATAGGGTTGGTCATTCTGACTGCTTCTTTATCTCTGTCTCCTCCCATCTATCCAGATCTCTATTTTACAGACAGTGAGATTTTATATTGAAGAACTTGCCCTTGCTATGGAGAGTGTAACAGTTAATGGCCTAATATGTCTAATTATCTGGGAGAACATTCTCTTGTTTTAGGTGCTGGAGGGAAGTTTGTCCCTTTCTAGGCACTGGGCAGTCGCTGTTGACTGTGGAAGGGAGTCCTACCTCCACCAGTCTTCTTACCTGTTACAACATTCTGAAGTGTTTCCATTTTTTTTCTAGAAGGAGAAATATGCAAAAAGTGTTCAAATTGGATTTGAATGTAACGTGCAATAACAAACCCAATATCTTGTAGGAAGAGACATCAGAGCAAAGAAAGAAAGAACTGCTGACATCACACACACATATACTCACACACGCACATACTTAGAGGTAGTTCTAGATGACCCAAAAGAGAAAGACCCAAGAAATGGGTCTGTGCACGTGAGCATATGGACATACTCATTGTCACCATAACTAGTCTTCATCCCACAATAATAGTTCATTAAGTTGTTCAGTTATTTCCTACTGGGCACATGAGCACATGGCTATCTGGGGTTCTTTGGGAACCCAGTACTAGAAACTGACGCCCAGTACCTCCAAGAGACAAATGAACTTCTTCCCACGTTCTGGCAATGGTTTGCTATGCCCAGAGTTGAGCTGAGTGCAGACCACAGGATTTTCTCTGCCTAACCTGGGAAAGTTCCTAGAAAACCAGGAGCAACTGTTCACCCAGGAGTAGGAGTCCACTGTGGGACCTGTTTGGGAGTGGTGGGCTGCCCCCAGTAAGCAGAAAGAAAAGCAAAGTCCTAAGGCTGCATAGTCAATGTGCTGTGCTCCTGGAATCCACAGGTTCCCTGTTCCCAGGTCAATCCTGGGATTGGAAACACCTTGAGGGTGTCTTTCTTTCAGGCCCTTTCTTTCCTTCTACCCTCTTCTTCACAAGCCTTTCTGATCCTTGTTCTACCCCACTCTACCTACCTCTTGTACAAGGTTAGGGAGAGCGACTTCCTAGCTTCTTTACCGGGAAGAACCTATACAGACCTTCCAAATTCAGGCCCCTGCTTGTCAAAGCTTTTGAGTGTTTCCTTGACTATGTTCCAGGAGTAAGGTCTTGTATTAGTCTGGTACTCTAGAGGAACAGAATTTAATAGAGTGTACACACACACACACACACACACACACACATACACACACACATACACACACACACACACACACACACACACACACACACACACGATAGAACAGGGATTTATTAGAATGGCTTACAGTCTCTGGTCCAGCCAGTCCAACTATGCCTGTTTATCAATGGGAAGTCCAGTAGTTGTTCAGTCCACGAGTCTGGACATCTCAGATGGTCTGTAGTATACACTGGAATACTGAAGAAATATGCTCTAATGCCAGTGAAGGAATGCACTTGACAGTGAGAATGAGAGTAATGAGGCAAAGAGAGCAAGCTTCCTTCTTCCATGGCTGCCAGCAGATGGTGTGACGGTATGACCCAGGTTAAAGGTGAATCTTCCCATCTCAAGGATCCAGATTAGAAATTGGTCTTCTCCCTTTAAAAGCAGTTAATTAAACAAGCAAAAAACCCCTCATAGGTGTGCCCAGCAATTTGGTTTTTACTTAATTCTATATGTAGTCAATCCCATATATAAGCAAAATGAAACCAAAATATCTAACACAGGCCTCAAAATGAGTGTCTAAAGAATGTCTAATTAGCCAGGCAGTGGTGGCTCATACCTTTAATCTCAGCACTTGGGAGGCAGAGGCAGGTGGATTTCTGAGTTCAAGGCCAGCCTGGTCTACAGAGTGAGTTCCAGGACAGCCAGGGCTACACAGAGAAACCCTGTCTCAAAGAACAAAAACAAAAACAAAAAATAAAATAAAATAAAATAAATAAATAAATAAATAAAATAAAAAATAAAAAAGAATGTCTAATTACAGAACCTCAGGGTCTCTGGTGTGTCACTCAAAAACACTTTTTGAAACAAATGGATTTCCTAGATGCTTTCTAGCTCTTCCACATATGAAATTGTCCAGAGACCATCTTGACAAGAAATATAAATTAAAATAAATATAAATTAAACTTTAATTTCAACACTGGATGCCAGGATCCAGCATTTAGCCCAGTAACTTTCAGCCTCCAGACACCTGTAGGGCTCAGGCATTCTGTCCCTCCATGGTCACGTGAGCCAGTTCCTAAAGCAAATCTCTGAATCTGTTGTTGTTTCCATTGCCCTGGAGAGCTGAAGTCCATTAAAGCCAAGGGTCAGCTGAAGCAGAGAAGATGCAGAGAACCAAACTCGACCCTCAGCTTTGCTTTGTCCTCTTTGTAAGAAAGAAGAGGGAAGGGTTGAAGCTCAGTCCTGTGGAGGCCATGAGCTGCTTACACGTCTGTGAGGAGACTGACTATGCTGGACAACACTGTCGATGAAGGAGCAAAGGTCACACTACCACTGCTTCCTGTACAGCTCCCTGGGCTGTGCTCCCCAGCTTAGGCTGATGGGTGGGGTTTATCGCCCCTAGGTGCTTACCAACAGTCTCTCAGGCAGGAGTACGCATACGATGCCTTTGGCCAAGCAACTGGTGGCAGGTCATTCCTCCAAATTGAGAGCCTTAAACTGCTGCCATCTCAGATTCAAGTCTGGGGAGAAAGAGGAGCGAAAGCAAGAGTGGAAACATCGTTTCTCAAGCCTTTTTCTTTAGACATTTTTTCCTTCTCCAGTGCTTTCTCTAGTCTGAACCCACACAGTTCCAGCAAAATGACTGTCACCTTGCTGTTTCCCATCTGCACCCCTTTCCCACGCGGTCCCCTTCAGAGTATTTTATGCTGGGCCACCATCTTTTCAGGACAGCAGTGTGCCCTGCTCCCACCCACTAGGAGCCAAGTGTTAGCCCACCCCTACCACCCCACCACTTCACCCACACACCTGTCAGTCCTTTCGTTTATTTTTTAAGAAGTCAGTGTGTGTGTGTGTGTGTGTGTGTGTGTGTGTGTGTCGGTTATTTCTGGCCCTTGGTTGAACCTTGGAGCTAGCAAAAGTGGAAGAGCTCCCCAAGTCTAAGAGGCCCTCCCCTGGCAGTGCTTCCCTCATGCAGGACTGAAAGAAACTGGAAGAGGGCATGGGCAGGCCACACTTGGAAGCACTGTGAGAAGGTCACAGACTTGTGTGTTGGCCTTGTGCAGATTATCTTGGTCTCATTTGAGAAAACTGATAATATCATTCTTTCTTTCCCATATCCTTCACCACAGCATCTTGAGAACAAACTGTCCTGATGGGGAAAATGTGTCATGCTGTTATGAGGAAAAACCAGTGTGCAATGGTCATGGGGTCCTTTCCAGGAATAAAAGCTTTACTGCCTGTAGCTTCATTCTGTTTGCTTTGACTGGTCTTTAAAGAATGTATTACTTTATCCAAAACAAACAGCAAATGCTTTCTGTGAACAGATGAACCTGAGTGGTGCACACCTTTAATCCCAGCACTCGGGAGGCAGAGACAGGCAGATTTCTGAGTTGGAGGCCAGCCTGGTCTACAGAGTGAATTCCAGGACAGCCCAGGCTACACAGAGAAACCCTGTCTCGAAAAACAAAAAACAAAACAAAGCAAATCAAAGCAAAGCAAAGCAAAGCAAAGCAAAGCAAAGCAAAGCAAAGCAAAACAAAACAAAACAAAACAAAACAAAACAAACAGAATAGAAGGCATTCCCTCCTGCCCAGCACTGTGAATGTTCACCAAGAAAAAGAAAAGTGATGGGAAGGAAGAAAATTAAACCTGCAGGGGACGGGGAGATAAGATAGCCAGTCCAGCCACTCAATGAGTACTGGATTCAGTGAGACAATACGCCAATAGATATGGTGGAGAGATGGGAGAGGCAGATAGATCCCTGGTGCTCATTTAGGTCCCTCTAGGCAATTTAGCCAGTCAGTGAGTGCAGACCACAGTCAGTGATGGAGAAAGACATCTGGTGTCCCTTTGCTCTCCAACATCAAGGAACCCAAGGCTCTGGGGCAGAAGCCTCGGGGTTGTTCTTATCCATTGATAGAGTCCTGACCCTGACTGGATAAAGCGAATGCTAGTCAGACAGCTAGGGTTCCTTCTGGACGATGGGTAGTGTATGAACTTCAAATCACCCATGGGGCCCACGTTCCATCTTCTTGCCACAACTCTAATTTCCCAGCTCACAAAACCCGGTCTAATGCCCCGTCCCAAAGACTGGTTCCCCTCAGCTCCTCTGGTTTCCAGACACTCAACACAAGCCTGGCTGAACAGCTATAGGGAAATTGCTTTAGACGTTTGTCTGCTCCTTTTTGCCCTTGGAAAGCAAGCAGAATGTCTAAGAGTCCATCTCTCCTGAGTCCTCAGTGGTGTGTTAGCCTTGTTCATTTGAGGGAGAAAACTCACTGATGTTCCACAGACAAGACTAAAAGTCCCTGGGGAACAGGAATTTCTCTACAGTTTATGAAAAAAGATCAGTTGTCTTTCCCTTCGGGTTGACACTAATTGTTACTGGTAGATTTAAGGGTGAGCAGGAAAGAAGAACACCACACACACACACACACACACACACACACACACACACACACACACCACAAGACCCCTGTTACCTGGTGGGTTCCTGAGGATCTTTCCATTCAAGATCTATAGCCACTGTGGAGCCACCTTCCGGTCCTAGGCAGCCTCTCCCATTGGTTTGTAATCTTTCGTAAAAGTACAAGAGGGGAAAACCAGCTCACAAGATCTGTCTTCCAGGGGGAGGAAGATGGTGTCTCCTGAGGGGTGGGAAAGAGGGATGTACATGAGTTTCTCTGAAAAGGGGTGCTCTGAGGGCTACTGAAGAAGGCAGCCAGTGGAAAAGGTTGATTTAAAAAAAAAAAAGTTCTGCTTCCTGCTCCACCCTCATCGGCCACACCACTGAGATGTTTGTGTACAGAGTGTTCTCTATGGGCGCCTAAGAGAATCGAGAAGTCTAAAAGCATGGGCAACCCAAGACTCTAGCTTCTCTTCCTCCTCACCCGGCAGACAGCATGCATCTCTTCTGCTCTGCTGTTTACCTCTGTCATACGGAGGTAGCTTCGTAGATGGAATTTGAGGTGGCAGTTGAGCCAAAATTGGCTCTCTCCAGGGCCCACTGGACAGATCAATAGCAATCATGCTTGAGCCTGGCTAAGGTACCCTGGCTTCTAGGGAGAGTATGGGAGAACAAGGCTTAGGTTTTCTCACCTGGGCAGACCTTGTCTCCACAGAAGCTATGAAGCTAGCTACCCAGTCTATAGTATGGTTTAGGCAAAGCAACAGCATTTAGTGGAATCCCAAGTCCCTTCTGCCTCTGCCTGCTGCCATGCTGGGCTCAGGATCCGGAGTGAGCCAGGTCTCCTCCCTGGAGGAGTCCCACTTAGCTGTGTGTTTGAGTTCAGATCATTTTTTTATTCACTTGTTTTTCTTTTCCGTGTATGAGTGTTTTGCCTACATGCGTGCAAGTGCCCTCTGCACATGCCTGGTGCTTGCAGAAGCCAGGAGAGGCTGCTGGATCCCCTGGATCTGGAACTATTAACACTTATAAGGCTCCTTAACTACTGAGCCAGCCCTCCAATCCCAAGTTTGTGTGATTTTTTTTTTTTTAAACAAAAGAATGTTCAAGGAGGAGAGTGGGATATGGGATCTATTTGGGTGAAATGAATATAGATGTTGTTCCTATAACCTGCATATTCCTATTCTTAGCTTTTGTTTTGGTTTGGTTTGGTTTGGTTTTTGGGGTGTTTTTTTGTTTGTTTGTTTGTTTGTTTGTTTTTGTTTTGTTTTTTGGGACAGGGATTCTTTGTGTAGCCCTGGTTGTCCTGGTCTGTAGACCAGGCTGGCCTTGAACTCAGAAATCTGCCTGCCTCTGCCTCCCAAGTGCTGGGATTAAAGGTGTGAGCCACCACTGCCTGGCCGTTTTTGTTTTGTTTTGTTGTTTTAATTGACATGTATGCTCTTGTGGATTCCTGAATCCGCCTCAGCTCCTGCAGTGTGATTTCTTCCTCACAGAACTCAGGGATTGTTTGGAACCTTTTCTCACTGCAGCTTTCTGGTCCACGCCTTCAAAGGGAAGGTGCATCCTGCTGTGAAGGGATGGTCAGCAGCCAATGAGAACAAGAGCCCAAGGCTCAAAACTGTAGGAAGGGAGTGGGAACTGGCGTCGATGTCTTGCAAACACTGCCCCCTGCTGGTTCCCTGCTGGTTTGCTGTGTTCTGTTTTGCCCAGTTTGGGGGAGTTGTTTGTTTATTTTTGGTGTGCGTGAGCTCGCACTTGCACATGCTCCTGAATGAACACAGGAAAGCCAGAACACTGACTGAAGGTATCTTCTATTACTCCGCTACCCTATTGCCTTGAAATAGGATCTCTCAGTGAATTGATTTCTACTAGGTTGACTGCCAGGAGCTCTAGGAACTGCCACTTTGGGCCCGATGCTGAGATTACAGGCACAAGCAGTCATGCCCAGATTTTTGTTTGGATGCTGGGGATTCGAACTTAGGTTCTCATGCTTGCACAGAAAAACTTCTTACTCACTGAAGGCTAACCGTCACCTCTCAGCCTCAACAAATGCTTTCTTTTTGACTTGTTACTCTAGAGAGCCCTCCTTTCTCATCACCTTGTTTAAAATCATGCTGCTGTACCCACACGAGAGTCCAAACACGAATGCCTATGGCAGATTTGTTCACAAAGCCCATCCAAATGCAGAAACAACTCAGATACATTTTAGTAGGTGGGTGTGACACACCTGGGCGATGGGAACTACAAAGAGATGAGTTAGCAGGACACATGGAGTCCCAGAGGGAACGTATATACATGCTGCTAAGTGAAAGAAGCTGATCTGGCAGGGCTCTGTGCTGTATAGCCACAGCTCTGTCGCATGCTGGAAAGGACAACTGTGAAGATCACCTGTGGTCAGGGACTTGGGGAAGTAGAGAGAGAAATGAACAGTGAAGCCAGAGGAATCTATGCTAACGAGATATTCTATCTGACCTGTGGGTTGCTGTTATCACCCACTTGTCAGGACCCACAGGATGTCAAACACCATGAGTGACCCCTGCTGTAAAGCTACACACTTTAGTTAATAAAATACATGAATATAATTCCACGGACAGCAACAATACTCCACTAGTGCAACATGTTACTGATAGGAGAAACTGGTGAGGAGAGCATACCCCCTCTGTACTTTCTGCTCAGATTTTCTGTAAATTGAAAACGGCTGAGGATGGAGAGATAACCGCAGTTGAGACCATCAGCTGCTCTTTCAGAAGACTCGAGTTCAATTCCTAGCACTCACAACCATCTGTAACTCATCCCAACCCTTTCTTCTAGCCTCTGCAGGCACTGTAGCACACGGTGCACATATATATTGCAGACAAAACCATTTATACATATAAAAGAGAAAATATAGGTTAAAATGAATGTTTTAAGAACTGATTTTTTAATAAATCAGTTTTATAATAAATAAATTTTTAATTAATTTAAACTCAGTAGAGGATAAAAAGGGATGAGACAGGGCAAGAATCAGAGTAAAGGAGGTGAAATTGAGAGGGGGGTTGAAAGGGGATGAGAAGAGGAAAATAAAGGGTAGGAGAGCAATGGTTGCTCACACTTGACAAATTAAAGCCTGTAAAAGCTTAGCGAGAGACAGCCAAGGTCACCAGCTGGCAATGCTGGTGGGAGTGCTGGGAGAATGTTTATTTTATTTCTGTGTGTATAAATATGTGATTGTGTGTGCACATGAGCGAAGGTCATGCCAGAAGAAGGTATTAGATTCCCTGGAGGTGAAACTGCAGAAGGCCGTGAGCTGATGTGGGGTCTGGGAACCAAACTTGGTTTCTTAGGAAGACCAGAAAGTGCTCTTAGCTGCTCGGCCATCTCTCCATCTCAGTGAGTTAGTCTTAAATGACTGCAGAGGGCTGATTCGACCCTGGGATGCTGACATTTCTTTCTCTGGCTACCACTGCCGCTTACATCACAGTGAAGGCTTTTATCTCACCACGGCTCTCAGCACTGTTTCCTTCATCTGGTTACTTGATTTATGGTTGTTGTTTATGTATAGGACCCATCTCTAGCTTCTCTAATTGCCCATTTAATTCATAGGCAAATGGATGACAGGCAAATGATAGACAAATCGGTTAAATATATAATATAATGGAGAGTTACATTTCACAAAATTGCATAGCAGCAGGAAAGTGGGACTGATATTTTAGAGCATTAAATTATGTGTCCTGTATTATTTAGTATGTATACTATTATCTAATAATGTATGTACTAATTTAAATGCATAGCTCCTATGTCAATGTTCTTAACATCTTTCTAAAAAGATACAAATAATAAGTCGATACAGTGGACTTTTAATTTTAGTACTTGAGAGGCACAGGCAGACATTTTTGAGCTTGTGGCCATCCTGGTTTACATAATGAATTCCAGGTCAGTGCCAGGGCTGACAAGTGCAATTCTGTCTCAACAACAACAATAAAATTCAATAGAAGTGACAAAATGAAATCACAAAAGTTACTCAATACAAAATAGGGCAAAAATTAAGGCTAGGAAAACCCAGAAAGATCAAACCCAGATACACGATGATTACTTTAATTCAATAGCAGTAATAACTACATTAAATGAATAGCCAACATATTTCCAAACCATAGTCTGTTAGGCTATTAGAAAATAGGACCCATTTATATGATGCCTTTGAATTTCCCACTTTAAAAATACAGATATAAGTAAGTTAAAACTAAATTCAAACAACATTCAGAGAAAACTATAATAATGCGAGAGAGGCAAACTTCAGAAAGTAGGATATGACCAGGATTCCAGGGAAGATGCTAGGACTCCATACCCAGTGATGGAGATGCCACTTCTCCAAGATGATGCAACAATTCCAAACTTCTCAAAAGACATGAAGAGAGATGGAAAGAACTAAAAGATTACAAACACAGAAATCCACTGTTGTATTCAGAGATTTTAACATGTTTCTCAGTAATGGGTACAGCAGCAGGCAGAAAACCACGTTTGTCAGTGGCTTGAACAACACTACTGACACATTTGGCTTACTGGTTTGTATGAGACACTCTGACCACTGTCGACAATACACACACTCTTCCCACGAAATTTTCAACCAAACAGACCATATTCTTGTCTTCAAAAATACTAGACAATAGAAATTGTATAGCATGTTTGCAAACTACTGTGTGGGCAGTACTGAGAGGGCAGACCCTTTAAGAGGCAGGGCCTTGTGAGATGTCAGCAAGTTGCCAGGACATTCCTTTAATGTGGATTGTGAGTCTCTTCTCCTCACTCTTTCATCCCGTCCATGTAGGAACAGATTTCTTCCACCATAGGTACCTGCCATGCTGCCCTGCCCCACCACAGGTTCAAAGACAATGGCCATGGGTCAGAAGTTCCTAAATGGTGAGCAGGGGAAAAAAAAAAAGGCAGGAAGAAAGAAAACCTTTTCTCTTTTTAAGTTGATTATCTCAGGCATTTTGTTTCAGTGGCTAAAAGAGAAGAACATGGAATTACCACTCACTGTCAATGGGAATGTAAAACTGTATCACCATTTAGTGACGAGGGAGGTGCTGCTTCAGACAAATGTGCTCAGATTTGGAGATTATATGGCTGGAAACCAAAAGGAGCAGTCTTCCCCCACCCACCACCACCATTTAAAAATGTTAATATCTACAGCATGGTTTAGAAATTAAATCCTTTGTAAATGGTCTTGGTGAAAAAATTTAGGCTTAAAAATTATTTTAGTGAATAAACAAGAGCTGTAAAGAGCAGTGCTTTGGAGAAAGCCCTACAAGGCCACATCAAGGCATTTTTAGGAGACCTGCTAGAGGAGAATGCAGGAAAACAACCTGACTATTCACCAACAGTGGAGGGAACACACGCGTTGTTAGCAGCCCTGTCCAGTGCAGTGACGCACAACCATAAACACAAACAAGCTGCATAGATGTGGATAAATTCCATGAACATCAAGTAAGCCAAAAGAACAGACATACTCTTCCCAAAAGAGGATGGAAGCCCGTCTCAGTTTCTCCAAGGTTAATCATGGGAAAAGTCTAAATTTTCTATTGCAGAGAGGAAATGCTGTGGAGCTAAAACTATAGAAAAATAAGGACGTGGTCACTACAAAGAACAGAAGGTAATTCCAGTCTGGCAGGTGGGGAAGGATGGTGTGGCAAGCACGCAGGAGGGCGTGGCAAGACGGAGGGCGTGGCAAACTGGTAGAAAACTGAGGCGACCCAAAAGTAATTTAGACAGGGCACAAATACTAATTATTTAGGAACACACATCCCTGTTGAAAACATGAAACAAAATGTGTTTAAACTGGAAACATAACCATGTTTTCGGTAGAAACACTCTCTAGAATAACAATAATCATTATTTCAAAACCAATGCATCACATACACTTTCAATAGCAATTTGCAGTTTCTGTGAATGAAATCTGATAGACTGGATTTGTTGATTGTCTTAGTTAGGGTTACTAATGCTGTGATAAAATACCATGACCAAAACAACTTGAGGAGGAAAGGGTTTATTCTGATAATGCTTCTACCTTAACAGCTCATCTTCAAAGGAAGTCAGGACAGGAACTTAAGCTGGGCAGGAACCTGGAGGCAGGAGCTGAAGCAGAGCCCATGGAGGGGTGCTGCTTACACATTAGCTCCCCATTGCTTGCTCAGCCTGCTTTCTCACAGAACCTATGACCACCAGCCCAAGGATGGCACCACCTACAATGTGCTAATCCCTCCCCCATCAACCATTAATTAAGAAATGCCCTACAGGTGGGTTATGCATGTTGGGGTTCAGTTGGGGTTCCTTGTCCTCTGTTTGTTCGCTCAGGGTGTCCAGACTCTGCTGTACAGCAGGCTGGAAGGATGGAGTGAGAGGGATGAGACAAACTGGTCCGTAGGTAGTGAGTTATCTCAACTGATTGCTCACAGTCAGTTACAGATGGAATCCCTCTTCTATGCTTTTCTATGCTCTTCTCACTACTGTACTGGACTATTCTAGAGATAGAATAAGACAAAGCCCACCTACCCCAGAACTCACCTAATGTGCTTTAAATCGGGCCTGCGAGCTCACTTCGGGGTCTTTCTATCTTGGTAATGAGCATGTTGGACTTCTGTAGAATAAAACACTCTTTGCATTCACATCCTTTTTGAGTTCCAGGTATCATTCTTCAGCGAATCATGGACCCTTACAGAAGCAGAGTCCACAGGTGGGGTCTGCAGGATCCCTGTCTGGGTAGGAGTGAGTGCCAGGGGGAGGGGGTACATTGACAGGGCATGAGGAGGTGGGAAGAAGGCCTTCTCTGATGATTTTAATGAAACAGCTCTCTTAGAGAATCTTAGCTCGTGTGCATAAGGTTATTAGAGGTGGGCTTGTACACATATATTTTACTCGGGTGGAAAAGGGCTATATATACTTTGGAGAGTGGGAAGGAGTTTTCGTGTGAATGAAATCATTGGTTGGAATTTAAAGTACTGTGAATGAGTCATTTGTATGGAGAGGCATTCCAGAAATCCCAGGTACTTGCTGGGCAGGTTCTTCTCAAGAAAGGGGTCTTTGAACTTGTAGGTTTGCTGAGGACTATGTGACAGTCCTCAGATAGAAGATTGGGGGTCAGGCTTCCCAGATCAGGCACTAGGTGAAGGGAGTCCTCTATTTTTGCCTTGCGCTCAGAGGAGCTATCTGGACATAGTAGATTTTGACCTTAAGTATCGAGGTGCAACATATAGGCTTGCCTACAACCTGATCTCATGAAAGAATTTTCTCAATTGAGGCTCCTTCTTCTCTGATAACTCTAACTTGTGTCAAGTTGACATAAAACTAGACAATATACTGATCTTTCTTATTTTCAGTGGTGGGGAATCATACCTAGATCCTTGCACTTGACAGACAGATGCTCTGATGATGAGGTATGTCCCCAGAACTAGATAACACTGTAATAACTATACATACTATACAATTTAGTTAGTTCTACTTTATTAGGCATTAAGTCCATTCCAGAGAAATACACACACACACGTTTCAGTATAAAAGTAAAAGATAATCCAGATGAAGAGAACCCTACATAATTCAAAACAACACCTAAGTAAAAGTTGAAACAGTTATTGCACACAAAAGAGAAGCTTCAATAATTTTAAAGCTCTTTAGGCATATATTTACTAACCAAAAGGGTCGTTTTAATACTTCTTGTAGAAATATTGTTGACAAAACAGGCAGAAAGAAATGTAATATCTAGTGTTTTAGAAAATAAATGATATGAAATAAAATTTTAAGCCATGATAGGTGGGAGGGAAAGGAGGCTTAGCTATATAAGCACATACAAGCTAAGCCAAGGAAGATTTGCGAGATGACCTGGGTTAATGATAGTAGTTGCTTTATGACGAATACATCTGCCATCGTTGAAAATAATTGTGGCTCCCCTTTCTCTTTAGAGGGTGTTAGCCACCAGCCTAGGAGGACAAAGGGGAGCAGAGGTGGGGAGCAAGGTTCCAATGGCTGTGAGTATGGTGGAATGACCTCTGGAGACCACTGCAGCTAGGCAAGTTCAATGTATTGTTTCAGGGACAGGGTATATAAGGGCTTTTTAAGGGGTACACGTGGAAAGGATTAATTGGTCATAGCATCAAACGATCAGGAAGAGCTGATTGGTTATAATACAGCACTTAATTATCATGTGGGCAGGAAGCCAGAGTGGGATGTGTGTGCTGAGCCATTCAGCCTTGCAGACAGCTCTGTACAAGGTCATTTTTCAGACAAGGCAAGCTAAGACCAACCATCTGTGTTCAGGGACACTCTCCAGACAAAGACAGGCAGAGACAGGGAAGACCCATTGAGAAAGGATAACATGCAGGCAGACATAGTGCTTAAGTGCTGAAAAGTCTCTATCTGGATCAGCAGGCATCAGTAAGGGAGATTAACACTGGCCCTGGCATGAGCATCTGAAATATCGAAGCCCACCCAGAGAAACACTTCCTTCCAAAGGCCACACCTACTCCAACAAGGTCACACCTCCAACAATGCCAGTCCCCATGAGTCTATGGGGCATGACTTCATGAAACAAGGAAGGCTATGTGTGACCCTAGGAGAAACCTGTTGTTTCTATCCCAACCAATCAGTCATAACTAATGAAACCCTAGTTATAGTAAGAAGTAATCTTAAAACCAAATACTTGGACTAGTAAGAAAGAAGTAATTGTTACCAATCCTATTCAACTAGTGCCCCTGGCTGTCTACTCTTGTTTCAGATGCTCCGGTCCCCTAATACTCCTCCTGACATCACTCACAATTGGGCCATAAATCTGATGTGCTACAAATTTTGCTATTAGCAAATAGAAAGCACTAAGATACTTGTCCTCCACTGGCATGAGGAGACAGAAATGAGTGTTCCCCAACAAGGATCCAAAAGGGCCACATAAGACAATGAATAAAGGATAGATGAATGTGGCTCCACTTTAAGAACAGAAGCTATCTTGTTACAGGGTCAAAATAAGTTCCTTTCTGTTTACTGTGAATTTTAAGTTTCTGATTCCTGGAATTTGACTTGTTCCACATCCTGACCGTGCTTTGACCTCTACCATCTACAAAACCAAAAGATGTTCTGTCAAGTAATCTTAAACTGCTTTAGTATTTTGCTTGCCAAGCTCCTTTGGAAGTCCTCCAAGCCTTGGATATCCCTAGCATTGTGGTTTTGAGCTATAAGCCCTTGCATCCCCTGTGTTTGGACTTGTTCTCTGGAATCCTACCTTAGGCAGAGACAGCAGCAGTACTGGCTTTGCTGTGCACAGAAGTAAAACTTTCTTTAATTCAATTAATAAAAAACAATGGTCTTTGCTTTAATTTGGTGGGATCAACAGATATCCTACCATGTTGGTCATTTGATGGTTAATAGGCATGATAATTGATTGCTTCCTTCACTTGGCAGCTTCTATAAACATGACAGGATTTAGTGTCCAAATTCTCTAAGTCTTGTGGCCAAAGTACTTGGTGTTTTTAGCAATAGGACATTATTCTAGATGTTAGGAATAGAGCCAGGCATGGTAGTCCTTGATCTAATCAACTGAGAAAAGAGACGTTATTTGAGTTCAATGCCAATCCAGCAATGCCAATGTAGCAAAACCTGACCTGTGAAATCCAAACAAATTAAATATTAGAAATGGACAAAATAGTTATTGATTGAATAGTTGGAAACCTTGGATAGTGAAAACCGCATTTTAGGAAGTCTCCTTTAATTTGAGCTCAGAATAAGGTCTGTGGTTCTCATAACGTGAAATAAAAGACATTCTTTGATCTATCCTGAGTGTCTCATTCCATTGGTTTTCCACAGTGAATCAAATCTCCAAGGCTTGTGCCTAACATGGACCAACTAAAATTATATCCTAATTACTATTATTAGTGCTGTGATGAAACACCATGGCCAAAGCAAACTCGGGAGGAAAGGATTTATTTGTCTTATACTTCCCTCTCACTGTTTATCCTGGAGGGATAACAGACTCAAGTCCGGAAGGAACTTAGAGACAGGAGCCTACTCATAGGCCATGGAAGAACGATGCATATTGACTTGCTCCTTCCACTTGCTCAGCCTTCTCTCTTATAGAACCCAGAACCACCAGCTCAGGTGTAGCACCGCCCACAACAGGTTGGACCCTTCCCCATCAATCACCAACTAAGAAAATTCCTTACAGATTTGCCTACAGCCCAGTCTTATAGAGACATTTTCTCAACTGAGGATTCTTCCTCTCTGATGAATCTAGCTGTGTCAAGATGTCATAAAGCTATCTAGTACTTTGTATGCTTTGCACAGAGGGGAAAATTAGTTTAATATATATGTGGATAGCCCAACAGCATTTTAAGTTCATTTGCAGTATGGGAAAACAGTTGAGTGTCATATCTGAACCAACTCTCCTTGGGTCATTGAAATAGGAAAATTAAAAAATATATATTTTAAAGATAATTCTTGGCTTTTTGGAGTTGGACCTTATCAATCTGTTTCAGTATCAATCTGAAACAAAAGGCAGATGAGGATTCTGTTGACCCAGGAAGAAGCTGAGCATGCTGTCGACTTTTCTGCTGTGTTGCTCCTTGCAGATGAAAGCAGCATCATAGGGATGGATCTTAATATGGAAATGGAGCTTGGAGAAATGCATAGGTGGTGCCAAGGACCAGCCTTGGCTTGGACAGGGGTTCTGAGGAAGGGCTATTCATGAGCAGTTAACAACTCAAGTCAAATTGTGGAGTACAAGCTGACAGCCTTTGTTCTGCTCAATACAGCTCTCTCTGGGGGAATCTCTAGATAGCTCATCCAGATAGCTCAGCTCTTGAAGACCAAAGCCCAGACTTTTATTTACATATCAGTTCAATTGTTCATCCCAGGTTCCTTATGACCCTAGCCCCTTTATCCCCAGAAAAAAAAAAAAGACTGTAAGCACAATTATTTTTAATACTGCAAGTGAATTCATATATTTGCCTGCATTTGTAAGCATAGACAATAAGTTTAGCTGGATGGAATCCCTCCCTAAAATTACCACTCCCACCATGCTTGGGCCTAGACCTAAACTCATTCTGTCCCAGGCTGACCTTGAACTCAGGTATCTGCCTACCTTTGTGACATAAACAATAAACGTAGCTGTGTGGGATATTACCCTGCGATCACCACTTCCTAAATCTCTTTATCTCCTTCTCGAGTATCTTTCTGACAAGCTGGCTTATAGTGCAGCTGCCTTTGTTCTTTTAGGTCCATGAAGCTCCTTATACAATTCATATTGCATTTTTATATATTTTTCATAATTGAGACATTATATAGTTTTGAACTCATGTTTTCAGAGTTCTTTCCCACAACCTTAAGGACTGTCCTGAAGGTCTCATCATTTACCATTCTTTTGCTAAGGACATAGACAAACCCTTACCTCCCTGACTCTTGCTGTCTCTGATTATCATGGAGTCATTAACGTTGCCAGAGAGGACATTCCTGGATAACTTTGGCAGGGGTATTTCCTGAAGGAGGAACATGAAGTAAAATATACATAATATACACGTGCCTCACACCCAGCAACCGTCATGGAGGCCCACATCCTGCTGTCTCTGCTTCAGTGGTGGGAAATCATGTGACACACAGTTCCTTCCACATGGTCATACAGGACTCAGCAGAGTGACATGGGGTTATAGGAGATGATAGAGGAGTATGCCCTGGGATGTCATCTGATTTAAAGATTCAAATTAGCTCTCCCTGTCACCATAGAACCTGCATGATCAACATGATGCAATGTTTGTGATCAAGGCTTTATAAAAGTATAGCTTTCTAGACCAGCTCCTCCTGCACATAATCACATGGAGATCTTTATATTTATGAAAGACTTTGGGTATAATAGCTGGGAAAATTCTGACCTATTCTAACTCCACAATGCTGACCTGGCCTACTTTCCAGTCATGTGACCTGTTAGTTTCACTCTGGCTTCCATGTGCATCCACATCCTGTTGGCAACTCTCCAGTCCCCACCTGAGACCCTCTCCTCCCTCTCTGGGCCCAGAAGTCCACCTTTTCCTTTCCTGCCCAGCTATTGGCAGTTCAGATCTTTGTTGACCAATCAGAACGTAATGGTGTTTATAAAACACTAAGTCAGGAGATGCTTCACAATAATTTCAATACCAAAGCCTGGACTGCAACCAGCTCTATGGGTACAGAAAATAGCATTTAAATACAAAAAAAACCATCCTCTACATGACTTCTTAAAAGAAAAGAGATCTATGGGTGGAGGCAGGAGCGTTGAAATAAAATGTAGAGGAAGCTGTTCTGCTGCAAAATATTACAGTGTTGAGAATCTAACCCAACCAGAGATTATTATTCATTAAATAGCTTTTAAATTTTTATAATTAAAATAAAACCACAGTTTTCATATTTCCCTTCTTCTTCTCTCTCTCAAATCTTCAGAATTCTTTTCTTTATTAATGATACATATTTATAGATGAATGCATAAATGTATGTCTACACTGTGTTAAGTCTATTCGGTGATGCTCGCTTCAGGTCTGAACACTAGGTATTGGATCACCAGGTAGAGGATTCATTTCTAGGTCATTCTAAATTCTCCCTCTCTGAGCAGTTCTTGTAAGTTGTTGAAGAGTCAAGAGTAACCCCAGACATTGGTCTGCCACCTCATCTTACTGCGTGTCCTCAAACTCTACATTCCTTACAGTTGCAGTCAAACCAACTGGCTTGCATGAGCACCATAAAGGTTGAGATAAGACCACTGTCTTAGAACAGCCTTGAGCCTGTTGCAACATCCTGCACACCCTGGATTTGAGAACCAATCCTCAATTTACGAATTCCTTCTTTATTATCCCCAGACCATCTATCTGCTTGTGGGTTTATGCTTCAAAAGGGGACTGCTCACATCTTTTTAGGGTTGTGCTGTCAGTTCTGAGCTTGACTGCAACTCTAACTGGTTGGAAGCATTTTCCCATTGTGAATAAAGTTGCTATTTGTTTATTTCTGACTTCAGTGGTCCTTTCCTGCTTATTTGGGCACCCAGTGACCGCAACAGTTGCCTATAGCTCTTTGTCTCAGGATGAGTCCCCATGAGGCTGTACCCATTCACACTACAATGTCCAATGGCATTGTCCTTGATTAGGTCTCCTTTAGGTAGCCATATTGTTGTGGTTTTATGGGTGCAGCTTCCACGTCATTTCTAGAAGACATCGGCCCTGCAGTTATTAGGATAAATACAGATAATACAGTCAGGAATCACAGTGGCTTAGTAAAATGTCAGTAGTAGGTTCTGCCATAAAATCCATATCTTCAGTGGCCATGAGTAGTTTGCTGGATACCAATACCAACCAGGATCTCCTTCCTGTTCATCAAGCCATTATTTTAGTCCAATTTGAAAGACCAGTTACTTCCTGATAGAAGTGCCACTATTGAACCCTTTAGGACACACACCCTACCATGATGGTCACTTGGTGGTTAACAGGCATCATGATTGATTGCTTCCCTCCGTTGGCAGCTTCTATAGCACCTGCCAGGATTATGAAAGCTAGTCTTCGTGAAGGTTGTTGTAGTGCCACATCCAGCCCAAATTTTCTAAATTTCATGTCCCAAGTACTCGGTGTTTTCAGCAGTAGACCTTGCCTTTGATTCCTGGGAAGTGACCAAGGGAAGCAGCATTAGTCCATATTGTTTTGGGAGTATCTGAGGCCCCCATAACCAGAGACTCAAAAGGAGGGTTCTCATGCTAGGGTTATTGTGTTGAGGGTTTGGCTTGGGAACCTTTGGTTTCAGGTTATGTCCTGTCTTCTTTGGGGACTTGGTTCATTCCAGGTTAAGAAGGGACAGGGTTTATTCCCCTACTCCTGAGGTTTAGGGTGTGTCCTTGGCTGCTCTGGCTTCATGCTTTAACTGGGCTGCTTTCCTACCAGACTTTGCCCTGATGGTCTATCATTTAGGTTTCACCCAGGACCCTTTAGCAAGCCCAGGGATACAACACATCAGTCTTTAGTTCCTCTAATTCAAGGAACAGAGCACATTTTACTGCTCCGATGTGACTCTGTACCTGTGTTATGGAACCACTCATGGACTATCACTGGGAGTGCATTCTTTCTCATGTGGACTCTCACTGGAAAATGCTTTCCACATGCCTGGTGCCCTGTGGCCCAACTGAACCTACTCTGTCTTATCTGCCTTCCAGCTCTTCCTCAGAAATTCTCAAAACTGGTGTTACTGGCACTGGAAGGGGCTGGTTACTGTCTCTATAGTTTAGAAATTTTATTCCCATGATTTTGGGACTAGATGAGGGCTCCTGCATCTTTGGTTCTTTCTTTTTCCTTGGAAGACTCCAACTAAAAACAGAGGTACACTCATCTTCAGGATGAGGTGTGAGCCTACAGATACATGTCATGCGCATTGAGACGGCAGGTGAGAAAGATGTGCTAGCTACCCACACTTGCTGTCTTAGTCAGGGTTTCTATTCCTGCACAAACATCATGACCAAGAAGCAAATTGTGGAGGAAAGGGTTTATTTGGCTTACATACACTTCCATACTGCTGTTCATCACTAAGGAAGTCAGGACTGGAACTCAAGCAGGTCAGGAAGCAGGAGCTGATGCAGAGGCCATGGAGGGATGTTCTTTACTGGCTTGCCTCCCCTGGATTGCTCAGCCTGCTCTCTTATAGAATCCAAGACTACCAGCCCAGAGATGGTCCCACCCACAAGGAGCCTTTCCCCCTTGATCACTAATTGAGAAAATGCCTTACAGCTGGATCTCATGGAGGCATTTCCTCAATTGAAGCTCCATTCTCTGTGATAACTCCAGCCTGTGTCAAGTTGACACCCCAAACCAGCCTGTACAATTGACCCCTTGTCAACTTGACACACAAACACATCACTAGTAAGCCTCAACCCTTAGTTCTTATTCATCCCCAAGATCTTAAAAAACTTTAAAAGTCCCACAGTCTTTACATATTAAAAGTTCAATCCTTTAAAAATATCCAATATCTTTTAAAATCCAAAGTCTTTTTACAATTACAAGTCTCTTAACTGTGGGATCCACTAAAATATTTTCTTCCTTCAGGAGGAAAAAATATCAGGGCACAGTCACAATCACAAGCAAAAATTAAACTCCAACTGTCCAGGGTCTGGGATCCAACTCACGATCTTCTGGGCTCCTCTAAGGGCTTGGGTCACTTCTCCAGCCATGCCCTTTGTAGCACACACCTTGTCTTCTAGACTCCAGCTGCCTGTACTCCACTACTGCTGCTGTCCTTGGTGGTCATCTCATGGTACTGGCATCTCCAAATGCTGCTATCTTCTGCAGTAACTTCTTCACCAACAGCCTCTCATAGGCTCTCTTCATGGTGCCAAGCCTCAACTCCTTTACATGACCCCTTCTGTCCTGGGACATCAATTGCAGCTGAGGCTGCACCTTCACCAATGGCCTTACATGGCCTCTCACAGTGCTGCGCCTCAGCTGTTCTGCATGACCCCTTCATGCCTTCAAAACCAGTACCACCTGGGTGACTCTTACACATTACCAAGTCCAGCCACAGCACAAGGTACAACCTTGGCTATCTCTGGAACACAGCCTCTGTGCTCTCAGAAAACACTTCCCAGAAGATGTCACCTCAGTGATGTTGGTCTCTTCTTAATCACTGCTAATTTCTTAGCTCCAGCTAACCAGCATCAATAGTCCCAGTAATGCAAAAGTTTCACTTTAGTAGTTCTGGTATCTTGTTAATCACAGCTGATTCTTCAGCCCCAGCTAACCAGAACCACAGAATCTTCCCAATCAAAATAGCAATGACCCTGAAAAGAGTCTTTAATTTTCCCTCTGAAATTTCACAAGCCAGGCCTCCATTTTTCTGCACTGTTTTCAACATTATCTTCCAAGCTCCTACACAACATCTCACAGAGTTCTTAACAGCAAATGGATCTTCTGGCCCAAAGTTCCAAAGTCCTTCCACAGTCCTCCCCAAAACATGGTCAGGTTGTCACAGGAATACCCCACTCCTGGTACCAATTTGTCTTAGTCGGGGTTTCTATTCCTGCACAAACATCATGACCAAGAAGCAAATTGGGGAGGAAAGGGTTTATTTGGCTTACACTTCCATACTGCTGTTCATCACCAAGGAAGTCAGGTCTGGAACTCAGGCAGGTCAGGAATCAGGAGCTGATGCAGAGGCCATGGAGGGATGTTCTTTACTGGCTTGCCTCCCCTGGCTTGCTCTTTTAGAACCCAAGACTACCAGCCCAGAGATGGTCCCACCCACAAGGAGCCTTTCCCCCTTGATCACTAATTGAGAAAATGCCTTACAGCTGGATCTCGAGGAAGCATTTCCTCAACTGAAGCTCCATTCTCTGTGATAACTCCAGCCTGTGTCAAGTTGGCACCCCAAACCATCCAGTACACTTGCTGTTTGTAACTATTACAACCTGTTTTAAGTTCAGTTGAGGATTGAAAACCATCATTTAGAAATACAAGAGCCAAAATAAGCATATTTCAGGAAATAAACATGGTAGCAGATGAACCTTATATTTATTAAAAATCTATATACACAATGCTAGGGCATGGAAATGCCCAATAAATAATAATGTAAGGCTACAAGGCTTCCAAAGTACATTGTGTACAGAAATAAAGACAGAGGTCTATTGAAATCAGGAAATACATCTGGATTTTTCTCTGTGGCTCGTGAGACTTTCAGTAAGCATGGGCAACTATGTCTCAACAGTTATCACCACCAGAGGAGGGATTTCAGGGTTTTCCATTACACCATTGAATTAAAATTATGTCTGTACTCCTGGGTCATCACATTCTTAATCCAAAGGATCACTTGGAGTTTCTAATTCGGTCTGGATGAGGATCAAGGTCAACAGGGAGGAACTAGGGAACCTGAGATGTCAGGATAAGAGGGTTTGGATCACAGCCTTGCTGTTTGTGAGGGGGATATAACATATCAGACCACCAATGGTGGTCATTGTAGTGGTTCCAATTTCTTCTGAGGTCTTCGTGTTGGCTAACACACATACATGAGATCATTGTGTTCTGGATCTCTCAAAGACAAGATAGCAACTGGGCACATAATGGCTACTGAGTGCGGCCCACACATCCATTATGCCAAAATCTGCCCAGATTGTTTCTCTAGTGTGATCCACACATTTGGTGGTTCTACATCCTCTCAGGTGAGCATAACTCCTGGGTTGGATGAAAGAAGGCTATGGCCCACAGCCCTTCTTCGGCATGGAGCCGTCAGCTTCCATTGCTATGGATTGAGGGTTGGTCAGTCATCAGCTTAGGAAGCCTTGTTTCTGCATCTAAGATTTTTAGTGAACTAAACTACTGTGGGGGAAAAAAGATGAGTCATGATAAGGTCGTGTAATCCAAACATTCTTGATATTTTGGTTGTTTGGTCATTATGGGTAGACCTTGTCCCATTTAAGGCCATGGTGTGTGGGACAGGCTCCTTTGCTGTAAGCACATAGTACTGAGTCATATGAAGAGAGGGTGTGGCCCACACACCCTTGAATTTAAGCTGGACCCAGGGTACCCTGTAGTCAGGAAGCTGCCAGGATCCCACTGATGTCACTTTATGGCTTTCACCATCATTGCACTCATCAGACCAGCTTTCCTTGTGGTTAAGCTGTGTCCAACCTTCCTTGAGTAGTGGGTATGGTTCAGGTCACACTTGAGGTCAGCTTCTCCTTGATCTCTGAAGGGCCTCATCTAGAAAGACCTGGGCACAGATGATTTCTGGGTGTGGCTCCCACACCTTTGATTTCAAGGTGTCCCCTTGTTATGTTCATGTTTGGCCAAGAGTATTTAAAAGCAATGACGTGGTCTTAACACACCTGATGTGAGAGTGTTGCCTCTATTGGAAGAATGACATGTGTAGACCCAAACCATAGTGGTACCACAGGAAGCTTCCAGATTGTCATTGAGGAGCGTTCATAACCTATGATCTGATGTCAGTCATCTGTGAAGGAATGATTGTGAGTCCAAATTTCTTGGTGACCATGGCCTGAACTTAGTCACAAATGAGGCTTTTGTTTATTCAGCAAAAGAAATTGACATGAGATAATACCTGTCACAGACCAGGTCAGGGTCATGACTGTGTCCATTTCCTTTGGTCATCCAGGTGAGGTTTGGTCCCTTTAAGGCTTGAGTTCTTTGCGGCAGAATTGTGTCCTGTGTTGGATAGAGGGTGTCACCCACACACCCTTGTTGAAAATATGGGCCCAGGTTGCTTGGAGTTCAAGGAGCTGCCAGGTTTTCTTTGAGGTCTGTTTATGGACTTGTACCTGTGTTAATAACCAGGTCATCATCAGAATCTGCTTCCTGGAGATAAAATGTGTCCAGATGTCAGTAACTTGAAACAAGGCCAATTTTGGGTTAGTTGAACATTGTTGGTGAACAGATAGTACAGCCCAAGTTTCATTCCTAAAGAAATCCATTGAAAGAAAGTTAAGGTCTTGTCTGAAAAAGGTACAGGTGCAGGATAACACCCTTCTTGGTATGATAAGTCTGTACTGACAGGTTATTCAGAAAGCCCTTGGCATATTATGGTGATGGTGTCATCCTTGATCACGTGTTCAGGATGTGATCTGGATTAAAAGATGTATGTATGTGCAATCCACACAGCTGGTACTCTGGAAGTCAGCTTATGGAGTCTTAAAGGTAAATCCAAGATTATTGATGAACAAGCTGGGGTGTGTCTGCATTGATACTTTTGTTGGTAGTAAAATAAGGATTAAAAGTAAGGCTTGCGACAGAGCACCTCGTGGCACACACTCTAACCACAATGTCATTTGGCTTTATAGTTTTGTCCTGAAAACACTTCCTTGTTTGGATACAAAGCTTTTTGTGTGAGGGTGAACCTGGGCTAATTTTACTTTTATCTTTGTGTCCAGAAGTCCTCAGTGTCAGGTTTGGGCCTGGAGCATACTCTTTTTCTTGGTTTGGCCCAGGTCTCTTTCATTTGAGTAATTGGCCCATGCCTACATATCTACTTTTTGGGTCTAGATACCTTCAGAGCCAGGGACTGGCCCAATTCATATCCCTTTTTGCTTCTGGAATTGCATTTTCAAAGTCAGGGATTTCCCCTGGCCCATATCTCTTCTTTCTTTAGGGCTAGAGTTCTTTAGAGTTTAGGATTAGTCCAGGCCTGCATTTCTTCTTAGTTTTGGGGCAAGACTATCTCAGAGTCCAGGATTGGTCTAGGCCCACAACTCATTTTTTTAGGGTTGGGATTTTTCTTTTTCAGGGATCATGGATGGCCCAGGCCCACATCTCTTCTTGTTTTGGGCCTGAGCCTCTTCAGAGTCTGGGGTGGCCCAGCTCCACATGTCTTTTCATTTTTGTCCTGGGCCTCAGGGTTAGAGTTGGCCCAGGCCCACAGCTCTTTCAGGATCAGGGTTGGCCCAGACCCAGATCTCTTCTCTGATTTTCAGCCCAGGCCTCTTTAGGGTCAGGGATAGCCCAGGCCCACATCTCTTTTTGTTTTGGGCCTGGGCCTCTTTAGGGTCCGGGATGGTCCAGGCCCACATGTCTTCTTGATTTGGGCCCAGGCTTCTTGAGGGTCAGAGGTGGCCCATGCCAACATCTCTTCTTTTTTTAGGCCTGGGGCTTGTCAGAGTCAGGGATTGGCTAGGCTCACATTTCTTCTTGCCTTGGGCCTGGGCCACTTCAGAGTCAGGAATGGCTCTCGCCTGCATCTCCTTTTTAGATCCAGCCTTCTTCAGGGTCAGGGCCACATATCTTCTTTCTTTAGTCTCAGGTTTCTTCATGACTAGGGTTTGGCCCAGGCCCACATCTCTTCTTGCTTTCAGCCTGGGCCTTTTCAGGGTCAGTCAAGTGGACATTTCCAGTTTCTTTGGAGATTCAGTTATATCATTTTTTTCCCCTAAAAACTGTCTTACGTGAGGATGTCTTGTTGAGGCTGACATATGGGAGGATGATTTGCTGAGGACAGACATGTAGTGTTTTTCTGGAAGCTGTCCAGAAAGGGGGCATACGATGTTTTGCTAGAGTTAATACTTGAGAGAATATATATTTGGAAAGGGTATAAATATAGCTCAACAGACAGTGGACCATGCTGTGTAGCATTGGTTCACCATGCCACTCTTTGCTGGTCTTTGTTGGGCTTTATTGATGCTGGTCTTCACTGACAACACTGTGGGATTGGTTCACCTTGCCTTCTTCACTGATCATTGTTTGTTGTGACTTTGTAGGGAGAAACACACCAAAGAACTTCTCCTGATGTTCTGGCAACGTCTTGCCACTTCCACAGACTCGAGCTGATTAGCAGAGCCTTGAGGTTTCTTCTGGATCAAACTGCCATTGCTGATTTGTGAATGGTGTTTGTGAATGGATCTAGCTACTTCTGCTGATTCATGTGAACTGCTGCTATCCTGACAATCAATTCAAAAGAATCACTCAAAAGAACTATTTCTAAACAGGTACACATCCCTCTTTGGCCTATTAATCTTTCATTTCCATTAGCTCTGGTTGGGGGTGGGTTAGAAGGTAAGTTAAAGAGTTTAAGAACCATTATTAAAGGAGGTTTTTAAAAATCTAAGCCTAATGGTCAGGGATGACACAAGACCACATCTCTTCTTTAGGCCTGGGACTTGTCATGGTAAGGGATTGCAGAGGCCCACTTCTGTTGTTTTGGGCCTAGGTCTCTTCTTTAGAGTCAGAGGTGGGAGAGTCCCACATGTCTTCTTGGTTTTGGCCTGACCTTCTTCAGGGTTGGGTTTGGACTAGGCCAATATACCTTTTGCTTTGGGCCTGAGCTTCAGGGTCAGAGATTGGCCCAGGCCCACATCTCTTTTTGCTTTAGGCCCAGGCCTTTTCAAAGAGTCATACTTTTGACTCAGCATCTTCCAATTCTGGAATTTGGCAGGCACATATTTTCTCTTTTGGGGTCCCAGAATCTTCAGGGTCAGGGTATTTGGTTCTTTCTAGGGTTGAAGTAATAGATTCTTTTGAGTCCGTGTTTGCTAAAAGCTATTTTGCCATTGGTTTTGGTCTGTGGTCAGCATTTCTAGAAAAAAAAAAGTGTGGGAGTGGATATTAATAGCGGAAAATATCTAGCATCTCAAATGTTCTCAGAACAACATTGACCTCTCCTCAGGGAAACATGCACAGATATTCATATAGCCAACAGTTCAGATGAAATGAATTATACATTATGTAAATTAAAAGATGAACTATGTAGGAGAGAAAACTGGTTGGGAAAATCCTTGTTGCATAGCTGACTGTGCCTGGGATAGAGAGAGCCCATGAGCTCGTGTGGAAAGATTGTTGCTTCAAAGTTGAGAGATCCAAAGTGAATTCCAATAAGACACCCAGATACATGTCTACCTGCAGCCTGATCACATGATGGAGTATCGCAGGTAGTTAAGAGAAACAAAAGAGGTGAGTGTTCATGAGTCTAGAGGATGCCTTCCTAAGGCAGTGGAGGCTTTGCAGATCTTCACAAGACCTTTTTACCCTGTGTGGGAATGGTGTCCTTTCTCTGTATGTCACGAATGGTCATGCTTTGCAAGGGTGTCCTTTTGGTCCTTGATATTGCAACTATTCTCAAGATCACATCTGTCTTGTACATCAAAACCCCTCAGACACTGAATTGTGCCTTAGTCACTCCTTTAAAGAAAAGCCCCCTATCAAGTACAGATGCTGATGTGAGATTGGGTCTTCATCCAAAGATCTTCCACACCAACTTACACTAAAAGGGATCCCTGCCACCCCCTCCTATATAATGGACTCTGCTGCCCTCAGAACTAGGACACACCCATAACCATGACAGTCACCCCTTCAGTGAGGTCACAGAGTCCAAGCTTCACTGTGTTTGGGAAAGTTCAAAGGCTGTTCAGGCACACAGGTGTTTTTTGGACTGGTACTTTAGGGGAAATACCTGAAAACTTTTAAGATCATTTTTTGGGAACAAATTGTTAACACCTTGTTTGTTTGATCACAAACAAGATTGTGTTGATTACTGGAAAAACCTTCCTAACTACCTTGTGCTGCATGTGTTGACTGAGGGTGGGTAGTGTAAGTTGGTCTTTAACCTTCTGTAGGCTCCAGCCTTGAGTCTTAGACCAGATGCTCACTGGCATTTTCTCCCAGAGGCCTCTCTTCATAGCATGTGTATAGTGTTCTCTCCCAGAGATTTTATATGGCATGCCACTCTGCAGACTTGCTTGTATTCCCTGCTGTTTAGGCTTCTTACCAGGACTCCTGATGTGTTCGATCTGGAACATAGTAAGAACTTAACTGAGCCCCCGTCACAGCCATTCAGGTCTTTTCTCCTAGTAATATTAGCTAGCCTGTATACCTGAAGATGCATGCACTCATATACATATATGTATATATGTGTACATGTATGTATATTTCTGAATGTGTATATGTATGTGTGTATGTGTATACTTGTGTGTATATGTATGTGTATATGTATGTATATGTATGTACACTAGAACAGTGCACACTAAATTACATACAATTTAATTTTAAATGTAGAGAGTGTACAAGGTTAGGTAGAGTGCTAGAATAGTGTTTTCTATTGAGTGCCTGCCTCCAGTCATGTTGAGGACAACTCAAGGGTAAAAAAGACAAGATGACTGTTGTGAAGAAGAAAAGTCCCTTCAGAACTCCAGACAATAGGATTCTGTGAAGCATCTTCTTCCTGCTCTGGACACTACAGGCTGCCATAGCTGACAGTTGTCCCTGGCTTGGGGAACAACAGAAATTCATCCTGCACTTGCCTATAATGCGCCTGTCTGTGGTACAGGCTGGCTGTGATCACCCCTTGGGCTCATTCTCTGGTGAGTCTCATTTCCCTGAGTCCTTGTTTGGCAATTCCCTGGCACACATCCCTCTGATAATGACTACAACCATCTGTACTGCTATAGCATGGGTCCTGTTAAAAACCACTTCAAGGACCACATTGTGCCTCACACCCTTTACCACCTTCTATTGCCCGGTATAACACACTGCGGTGAAATCAGGACTTCATCACGGGATCTGTATATATTTCTCCCAACATACAGCCCAACACACCTGCAGTTCCTTCCAGATCTCAGTCCATCTCTGAGTTCCCTCACACCAACACCACAGCCTTTAACCATGGCAACAGGCTATTGTATGAGGTAACAGAGGCCTGACCACACCTCTCTCCAGTTTCCTCCCATGTACCTAGATGCATCATGAGGAACCACCATGTTTTCCCACTGCACTGAGCACACTGTTCTAGCAATTGGGAGCTTGTATGTGGGGTGAGGTCGTCATTTTATTAACAAAGCCTGAACATTAAAATTACCCTATAATAACAGTATGTATATTTGTAGAGGAAGATATGTGACATCATCCAATATTCTTGTCATGCACTTTCACACACGTGGATGTGGACCTGCAGACATGAGCACACATACAACACACAAAGTGAAAACCTGTGTCTAAGTACAGAATGAGAGGGGAGGGTGCTGTCATGGTGTTTTCCATGATACTGACATTGATCTTTGTCGCATATTGTGGCAGCTCTCTTGAGTGCACATGCAAAGATTGCTACTGCCAGGGACTGAAGTCCCCAGGGAAGATCAGACACCAGTGGCAGGAATGCTCTGCCTCCTTCCCTGGACTCCTTCCCTGAGTGACAGTCAAATGTGGGCGTGGCAACAGCACTGTTCCTTCCTTCCTGCCCTAGGTTGGGGGCTCGAGTCCTGGTCCAGATACACCTGTGTGGCATCATTCCAAGGCCTTTCTCCCTGGTGACTGGAGGGATTTCTCTCCCTGTTGACCTTAGTGGCCAGTCCCACTGCTACGAGACTGATTCCTGCTGCCTCTAGCTCTTCTTAGGGTGGGCTGTCTTCAGGCAGGGACACTTCAAGTCCCTCACTAAGTTTAGTCTCCCCATCTCATAAAGACCCTAATGAAGAAGTGCCTCACACTGAGTGAGTTATTCACGTGATGAATTTCAGGTAGTCCATCCCAGAAAACAGTCCAAGCCTGGGCAGACACACGTGCTCAGTGTGAATCCCAGCCCTCCTTGCTGGACTCTGAGCTGTCCTCAGGCTAAACACTCTGCTGTTACTGGGGCAGGGATTTACCCTGTGAGGTCACAGAAGCCTTACCTCATGGCACTCTGAGAATCACACGGGGCATCTAGTGCTCAGCCATCTTCCAGCTTGGCCTATCCTTTTCTCTACACAACCGATTCAAGCATCCTTGGAAACACTTAGCTTTGGGGAAGTAGCTGCAAGTGTTTCTCAGAGTCACCTCCCTGAGAATCACCTACAAGCATCTCCTGTCAGCCCTCCATCTCCCCACATTTGTCCTTGAGAGGAGGAACACAGTGGACAGCACTGCTTCCTCAGCTCAAGTGTCTGACCTCACACTCGGCCTCATCATCTCAGATTCTCTATTGTCACCATGATTTATTGCTGCCCCTCAGCCTGCAGGGTGCCATCATCTGCTCCTGGCATCTGGCATCTGGCTCCAACAGTAACCATACCATGTTTCCTACCTCAACTCTGTGCACCATTAATCTTTTAACTTGAGTTGGGTTGTGGGTTAGTAGCTAGTGCTTGCCTGACATGCCCATGGCCCTTGGGTTTTTAGGAGGATCATTGCAGCCACTTGGTGAGTTCCAGGAAAAGAACACTGAAGAAATAACCACCTCAGAGGCTGTCCAAGGAAAGAACCCCAGGCCTCTGCCCATTCTCTTAAGCCACAGTCACCATGGGGTTTGGGGGTGATGGTCAGCATGCTTCAGTCCCTTTCAGGAACAACGGACACTGAAAACACAAGAGCCAAGAAGCCAAGCAGCAAACCCTCATGTTCTTCATGTTCATGTATCTTATAGATCCACATGTGTGTTTCAGTGTGTGGTCCTTGGCCTCCATGTATGCACAATTAAGCTGGAGCTAGTCATTTTATCACCAGGGTGGTAGCACTGAGAGGTGAACACCAGAGGGATGTTCAAGTTCTCAGCCTCATGGAGGACTGATACATCACTGTAAGGGCTGCCTGCATGAATTGCCCCATTCTGCCATTTGTTCTACAACTGGACATGTGAGAGGACAGCAGCAAGGTATGTGAGAAACCAGATTCCAGATGCTGGCACCTTGCTCTTTATCTTCCTAACTGCAGAACCAAGGAAATCTCTCTCTCTCTGTCTCTGTCTCTCCCTGTCTTTCTTTCTACCCCACCCCTTTTTTTCTGGTCAATTTCTTAGTCTATGATACACTATTGAAATATATAATTTCACAACTTTATTCTGAAATACTGACTTGGATTAAAGGGCAGAAAATAGTTTTCACCTTTGTCTCCAACTTCTTTTAAGTTGAAGCGCCTTCATTTTCCTAGATAAGCTGATACTAACTTGAGACACTACCTGCTTATAATTTTAGTACTTTAGCTATTGCTTTAAATTTTTCATTGTTAAAGACCGTCTTAGGGTTTTTGGTTTTTTGTTTCACTTTTTTGTGTGTTTGTTTTGTTTTGTTTTTCTGTGAAGAGACACCATGGCCTCTGTGAAGGTTCTGTGCCCCAGTATAGGGGAATCCCAGGGCCAGGAAGCAGGATTGGGTGGGTTGGGGAGCAAAGGAAGGGGGGAAGGGACAGGGGATTTTTAGAGGGGAAACTAGGAAAGGAGATAACATTTGAAATGTAAATAAAGAAAATATCTAATTTTAAAAAAAAGGAAAAAAGGAGAAAATATCCAATTAAAAAAAAAAAAAGACACCATGACCAAGGCAACTCTTATAAAGAGAAACATTTAATTGGGACTGGCTTAGAGTTCAGAGGTTTTGTCCATTATCATTACGGCTGGAAGCATGGCTGCTCACAGACAAACATGGCACTGGAAAGTAGCTGAGAGTTCTACAGTCAGATCCACAGGCAGCAGAAAGATTGAGAGACACTGGGCCTCTGAAACCACAAACCCACTGCAAGTGACACATTTCCTCCAACAAAGCCACACCTATTCCAACAAATTCACACCTCCCAATAGTGACATTTCCTGTGAGCCTCTGGGGGCCATTTTAGTTCAAACTACCACATTCCATTCCCTGACACCATAGGCTTGTAGCCATATCATAATGCAGAAAGCATTAAATCCAACCTCAAAAGTCCCCATATCTATCAGTCTCAATGTTGATTAAAATCCAAAAGTCAAAGTCTCTTCTGAGACTCATGACAATCTCTCAACTGTAATTCCCTATAAAAATCAAATAAAAAAAGCAGATCACATACTTCCAACAAAAATGGTGGGCTGGCTACTCCAAACTCTGCATTTCCATGCCTAATATCCCAGTGTCTTTAAATCTCCAACACTTCTCATCTTTGTTGACTGTAACATACTTCTGTCATTTGGGCTGGTTCCATTACCTATTAGAAGTTTTCCTTGGCAAGTATCCCATAACTATGACATTGTCAACATGTTGAGGTCTCCATGGCAATCTAGGCTTCATCTTCAGAGCTTCACTTAATGGCTTCTATGGACCTCCATGCAGGGATACCCCTGCTATGCACCTGGACTCAGTGGCTCACCTTAGTCACAGAGGGAGATTCTATAATTCCTCTCTTATATCCTGGTTCTAAAACAGTGGTTCTCAAGTGGTGGATCACGACCCCCTTGGAGGTGGAACAACTCTTTCAGAGGAGTCACCTAAGACCATCAGAAAACAAAGATTTATAGTATAATTCATAACAGTAGCAAAATTACAGTTATGAAGTAGCAACAAAATAATTTTGTGGATGGGATCGTCACAACATGAGGGTCCAAACTAAAGGGTTGTAGCATTAGAAAGGTTGAGGACCACGGCTCTAAAACCAGAATGTGGCCCAAGATGTAAATTCCGCTGCTTTCTGGTATTGGGGTTTGGGATTCACCCCCAAAACCACACCAACACTAATCTCAGACATGGAGAGTTTATTGAGCATTTTCCCCAGGACGGATTGATTTTGGGGGCCATAGGGGAGGCTGTTACACTGAGTTAGAATCCTACAGATCTTTTAAGCCTGAAATCCACAAACATCTGTGCCAAGTTATTCCATCAATCAGGATTTAGGGATGGGACACTTCCTTACAAATATGTCTGTGTTGTACAATTATCCTGTTCCCATTTGTTGGGAGTATTCTACTGTGGCAGGGGACTTGCCTTGCCTAACATTCATGTCTTAACTTGCCAACAAGGATTTCAGTTACCCACTAATGTGTGTTTTCTGTCAAATACTGTGTCAATTCCCAGGGAGGTTTTGGGAACTTAAAACTTTACTTGATCCCTACTCAAAGTGGAAGACTTATTCCAAATGACTTCTTATAGTTGTACAGGTGTCTCTCTTATGTTGGGGTACATCTCAGGGGCAGCTTAGCATACACACGTGCAGGAAATGCTGCTGAACAGTTGGTTCAGGTCCAAGTTTCTTGTGGCTAACTATTCAAAGCAGTTCTGACTGACCTCTATTGTGTTTGGTTTCCAAGAACCTCAAAGCATAGAACATAACAGAATATGCATTCAACTCAGGCATCAGCAAGTTTCCTAATAACAGTAGTGACAACACATGAGAAAGTTTCCTTGTAACATTAGTAACAGCATAAAATGGCTGGCTAGACACACATGAGAAAGTTTCCTTGTAACATTAGTAACAGCATAAAATGGCTGGCTAGACAGGCAACAGTTACCCAGGCACTGGAACATGGACCCCTTGTTCAAGTAATTTTTCACCAGCTTTCTGACTTTGATGGTTTTCTTCACTGTCTAAGCTTGGTAATCCTGTAACTCCATCTGTTGAGAGCAACTAGGCTGCTCTCAAACACAGATACCTGCCTGCCTATAACTCCAGA
Source organism: Mus caroli (assembly GCF_978045245.1). Taxonomy (NCBI): domain Eukaryota; kingdom Metazoa; phylum Chordata; class Mammalia; order Rodentia; family Muridae; genus Mus; species Mus caroli. The sequence goes on along the minus strand of NW_028227262.1, from coordinate 100,367,390 downwards.
ATTCTAGGATTAAAGCGGTTCATCACTACACCCAGATCTAAAGTTTTCTTTAATTCTTTTTCACTTTTCTTTCATTCATTTTCATAAATTGGAAGCTTGGTTGTGTGGGGTCTTGCTCTGAGGTCATCACTCCCTTTACTCTAATTAGCATCATGGTTTTCTTTAATCTGTATACATTTTCTGGTGCTTCTTTTCTCTACAAACTGTTCAGTTTGTATTTTTTCCTTGCTCTGTTTGCTTCTTTTCATTATAGATCTGCATAAGTCTGGCCACTAATAACCATACAAGACAGTCAACACTAGGCTATAGCCTAGTGTTAGGCTTCTGCTATAGCTGTTAATCCATAACACTTCAATTTAGCTGTAGGCAGACTTTTTTGATTGAAAGTAGCCATGTTCTTTGTCAAAATATCAGAAGAATGATCTCTAAGCTACATACTGAAAATTTTCTCCTCTGAAACCTTCTAAGCCAGGCCCTGACAATTTTAGTCATCTTCAGCACCAATAGCTTCCGTTTTTCTACTTAGAATGGTCCACTGAGCCGCTCTTCTAGTCCAAAGTTCCAAGGTCTGTGGGAACTAAAAGGGGCAGGGGAAGAGGGGGGAGGGAATTCCTCCTATGCTCTGGGCAGGCAGACAGACGTGGGAGTGCTGCTAAACACTTTCCACTCGGCCCCAGGTGGGCATCTAAGCCACTGACCCCACTTGATGGGGGAGTGGACAAGGGGCAGCCCCTGACGGTGGGGGTGTGGGGTGACACCCTGTGCCCCGGGGTTATGGGAGAGAGGGCTGAAGGAGAGACATTCCCATGCAGGTGAGAGTAAGTGCAGCAGGCCTTGATGAACAGAGACAGCCTATGGTTTTAGAGCTTTATTGTAGAAAGGCAGGGGGAAAGAAGAGAAGGTAGAAAGAGAGAGAGAAAGACTGGCCATGGCCAAGAGGAGAGAAGGGGGAAAAGGAGAGAGAGAAGAAAGGCTAGAGAGTAAGAGAGTGAGAGAAAAGAGTGAGGAGAGTAAGAGGAGTAAGAGGAGTAAGAGAGCGAGGTGGGGCCAAGCAGCCCCTCTTATGGTATGCTGTTATCTTTACTGTTGCTCGGTAACTGGGGAGGAGTCTAGCCTGAAGGTCAGAAGCTTGGGACATTGTCTACATGACTAAAAGCCATGCTTCTCCTGTAAGGGCTGTGGGGGGCAGTAACTTCCACAGGAACCTAAGTTCCAGGAGATATGAGAGAACTCCTTCTGTCCCATGTAGGTGAATTATCACCACCAGGTCCCAGGGTTCAGACCTCAACTCGACTGGAGACCAGACTGTCTCTGCATAGCCCAATGCCCCACAAAGGTCTACATTGCTCCAATCATGAGCACTGCCAGAACTATTACAGTAATACACCACTCCAGATACCAACTACTGTCTTAGGATTGTATTGCTTTGAAGAGATACCATGACCACAGCAACTCTTGTAAAGGAAAACATTTAATTGGGGCCTAGCTCCTTTAATGGAGCCTACTTTAAATACATGTTCTCCATTGCCTGAAATTGACTTTAAAGTGTGGGGTGAGGAATTTGATAATCAAGTCAATCTTGAATTGTCTACCTTCCTGATAAGGATCTAGGAGAGCCTATGAAAAAGCTAACTTAACCTATCAAGATAAAGTAAATGGGAAAAGGAATTAGTTTCCCAATATCTCCCTGGCCTCATGAGCAGCACTTGGTATTTCCAATGCACTAACAAATCCATTTAAAACTCTAGAAGGCTTTGGATAGTCCTCCCATGTTATCTTGAGAGGCAAGATAAGAACTACAGCTATTTGAATCCCAACATAAAGAAATTTGGATATCGTGCGGATTCTTCATTAAACTTACTTATTTCCCTCACTAAATTGTTTCCTGCATGTGTTATAACACAAGAGGATAAACATTTGGAATGGATTTGTATACACAATATAGGCCATAAAATACTAACTACCTACATAGCTCAATTAGTAATTCAGGGGAAGACCCAATGGCAACAATTATATGGGCTTGACCCTTGCTGAATCATTTTACCATTACCTAACAATGAGTTTTTAAGAGCCTTACAGAACCCTATGGATTCTCAAATTTCATTTGCAGATTACTATGAAGGATAGGGAATAGTTATCCCGCTGGCAAACTATGGGATTTTCTCCTACAAAATGAATTTGTGATTACAAAAATTGTCTAGCCTTCTCCCATTCATAAATCTCTTATCTTTTTTCCTCAGTCCAACAAGTGGAACTGGCAGTTTTGATTTGTTTATTACAGTTAGTCCATAAACACTTAAATATTGTTTCAGAATCTGCTTATGTTGTAGAATTATTTCCAGCAGTTGAAACTGCTTTAATTTTATCCTCCCATCCTAAATGTTCCCATTACTACAGGAACTAAACAGCTGGTAAGCACCCTTACATTGTTTGTACTTATAACCACGCACATTCTAACCTCCCTGGTTTGATTGCACAAGGGAATAAGCATTAACTTGTCTGATTTTTATTTTTCCAGATCAGAAACATCAACACCAACACACTAATGCTAATAATCTTCACCCACCACACCACAGCCTGCGTAGACAAGAGAGACAAATTGTGCAAGAATGTCCTGCTTGTGCTCCCTTAAACTGTCACGGTCATGTAGTGGAGTTAATCCCAGAGGTAGAAATACTTATGAACTGTGGCAAATGGATGTCACTTACTTTGCTCTTATGCCTCCCTGGATGCCATCCCTGCAGCTCTGCATTGGTACAGGTATTCCTTAGAATCCTCAAGGTCCTTATGGAATGGTAGGACAATAATAATTAAAAAACAAAAATGGACACTAAGGGATAATTTTTTATTTAAAAAATTGTTTATTTATTTTATGCATGTGAGTACACTGTAGTTGTCCTCAGACCAGAAGAGGGCATCTGATTCCATTACAGATAGTTGTGAGCCAACATGTGGTTGTTGGACATTGAACTCGGGACTTCTGGAATAAAAGTCAGTACTCTTAACTGCTGAGCCATTTTGTCAGTCCTGCAAAAAATGATCTTGCACTTTCCTTTTTTACTCTTGATTTTCAAAATTTGCCTCCAGGGGATAAATGTTCAAGAGCTCAAACACTGGTTGTGGCAGCTCATACTTTCATCCCAGCACTTGGGAGGCAGAGGCGGGTAAATCTCTTTTGAGTTTAAGGTCAGTCTGGTCTACAGAGTGAGTTCCAGAACAGCCAGGGCTACACAGAGAAACCCCATCTTGGAAAACAAACCAAACCAACCAACCAACCAACCAAACAAACAGAACAAAACATCCCAAACATTTCTCTACAGAACACTGAACTGCCTTTAGACAGGCCTGTGTGGTTTAAACAGTCTGAGACTTGGAAGCCTCCTTGGCTGAAGGGAAGGGGAAGGAGATGTATATCTACCATTGCAGTTGGGTCCACTGAGGCATTATGGACTTCTCTCGGATTCCTGTGGCCCCAGTCACTAAGGACAAATGTAGAGGATAGAGCTGAAGTCAGGAGAAAAATAGAAAATCTCTAGCTGAAGGGCAGAAGATGGTGTTGACCATCAGAGTCAATCTGCTCACCTGGGGCAAGTTAAGCCCACGTGCACCAAGGTAGAAGATATTTAAGAGGAGACTGCATTTGTCCATAGGGCATCATAACACACACATTCCTATTAGAAGGCTAATATTTGCTTAGGTTTTACCAGACACCAGAACTACTCATGTGGGTCTGTTTTCAAGCGATTTTCTGGACATTTTTGGTTAATCTAATAATGTAGTCAACTGTACTGGACATAGTTTAGATCCTGCTTGTACTAATCTTTCCTATGAAAATTCCTAAATTTATTCCTGTTCTTCAGTCCAGATGTAGATGTCAAAGTAAAAAGAAAAAAAGACATTCAACATGATAGGTTAATTGATTGAAATCCTCATGGAAAATATGTTTCTAACTGTTCCACAGATCATAGTAAATGGTGTAATTATGATCAATTGGTTCTATGGCATATTCACAAATATACTCTTTTTCTACTGTGAACCCACAGTGTTAATGGCTTGGCAGGCTTAGCTCCCCCTCAGGCTAGGATTTGGTTTAATAATAAACTGAGACTTGAACAATGACATATATAGAAAGTTCCTAGAGCATTAAATTCTGTACAGACATGGTCTGGTAATTTTACATGCACTCATCCCAGTAATTATACATTTAGTTTAATAAAACCTTTTACATTATTTATGTAAATTTGCCCTATGATTACCCTAGAGGTGGCCTTAACATAAATATTACTCTAAATAGTGTGGTTATTTTGATTGCAAATTATATACACGGATCAATTGTACTTTTCCTTTCAATAAGTCACTAGATTCTATTATTTTATGAAAGTCTAGCATAGGATTATGGCTACCTGTGATCTGACCAGGCCCGCCCTCCTAGCATAGCTGCAGCCATTTTGTTCCATGCCCGCCAGCTGTTTCATATCATTGCTATAACATGCCTGCCAGTCATTGACACAGAAAAATAACTTGATTCAGAGCAGGATCAGGCTGAGCACATACCTCGTTATGTTCTGTATGTTATCAGGTTTGCTAATCTTATGAAATTCTACAACTGTAAGCTTCACATAGGACCCATCAAATTAAAGGTCAATACGAACAGTTATGTCTAAAATGACTTGAGTCAGGGCTAACCACCGGGCAGCACTTCCAGGACCTGTGTAAGCTTATTGTATTTTTGCAGTTTTAGCCTTTATAAGCTGTCTCTGAGAAATGTCCAGCATGCAGCTTCCAGCTTTCAAGTCTGAAGCTGTTGCCCTGGTGGATCAGTCTTTAGGTACACATTCAATGAACCACCTCTGTTAAACTGGGGTTGGGGTTCCTGTGGTTTTATGGGGTGACTCCTAGACCCCAACAGTAACAAAAAGGCAACAGGATTCCCATAACTTATGGGTAACACAGATAAACATTGATGAGCAGATGAAATAAGAGGTAGAAGACTGACAACACACAAGGTTAAATGGCTGAGGGATCAGATTATAAATGTGCAAAAGCAAGTGTCTATGAGGTGTGATTGGAATCTCAGTTTTGCCTTATCCGCATGAATTTTAATCAACAAAAATCACACATGAGAAGAGATTGAATACCACAAACAAGATTTTTGAGGGAATTTAAATTTTTATATCAAACAGTGATGACAAGGACTTTTTGATACACCAATTACCAGGTATTTCTTTCTTACAGCATGGCTGGTGGAATATCTAAAGCATTATAAGAAATGGATCTTCATTCCTGGTGGCAGAGTATAACACACATGCTTTCACACTGTTCATTGTGTTTATGATTTGCTTACTTATAGGATACTTGTGCATCAAAACAGTTAGATTTATCTACCATGTCTCAAATCAAAATCACTCTGGACATTGTTTGTTTAAAAATAAAATGGGGTGAGGGAGATACTGGATCATGGCCCAAGAACGAAGCTGTATGAGAATTCTGAGAACGTGTGAGAAAACTCCAAGAAAACAAGCCAAGAGTCTTGTGACCTCCGTTCCTTCTCAACACAGATTTGTCCTCGTGTGGGTTTTCTGCCTGTCCCAGGTAAATTAAGTGCATTTGCTTCAGATTACCCATTATCTTACTTTTGTTATTCACAGATGTTAATAATCATGGCCTGTCCTTGAGTTTGTATACAGCTTGAAGACATGTGAACTTTGCTCTTGTAAACTTGCTTAATCCTTAGAATATAAATTAACTGTTGCTCTAAATAAAATTGGCTGGGGTGAGGCTTTAGTCTGTCTCGTTTCTAGGCTCCATTCTCCCATGCTGACACTGCCAGCTAGAGTGGTGACAAGGAAATGTGTCCAGATCTGCAGATTATATGGCTGGAGACTAAAAGAACTTTATATAAAATACCAAATTCTAGTTGGTAAATTGGTTCTCACAAACATATAAAATGTCACATACTAGGGGTTCAACAAATAAGCTAGCATAGTTCAGAGGATGGATCTGGGCTTCTCCTTGCCAGAGAACAAGTTACACAGAGTCAAAGGGCTGATGTTAGAGTAAATTCTGGTATTGGGCTGGAGTATATACGTCAACACTTTCCCATGGGAATTTCTTTCTTGTAGAGAAATAAACATAGATATGCTTTGGTTGTCAGCTTGATTGGATCAAGAAACACTTAGAAAACTAGTTAAGCTCGTTCTAGGCATGTCTGTGAAGGTGTTCCAGAGGGTGATTGGCTGGTAGACCAGAAAACTGAAAGCAAGCAGAGCCATACTGCAAGGTGAGGGCAGGATGGAATGAAAAAGCAGAGGCAGAAAGCTGTCATGGACCCACATGGACACTGTGTGACCCTTGAGTGTCAGACTCCAGACTCCTTAGCCTTTGGCTGTGGCTTTACACCAGCATATCTCTGGACGTCTCAGGCTTTCACCTGGGGCTGGGGCTGAATGCCTGGCCTCAGTTGTTCTGGTTTCATCTAACTTTAGCCTGTAGGCAGATGCTGTGGGATCATTTATCTTCTGATCAAGCTGATAAGTTCACTCTTTTGATTATATTATCTGGGTTCTGTTGCTCTGGAGAGGAAGTAATACAGTATTTGTGTATGTGGTAATACATATCAGAGCTATCTTTTTACATGTTCTGTTTGTTTAGTGTCTTCGGCTTAAAATAATTATCATGCTGTATGCTCTGAGAGAGTCTCCAAAAGCAGGATTTTTTTTTTAAGTACTTGTAGGCAATTTGGTAAAATTGAGGCAGCATCATGTTATAATTCCCAAGACAACCTCAATTATGTCTAGATATTGCTAGAAGAGAAAAACAACCATATTCCTTCAGAAGAAAGGGCACACACTACAAATCAGCTAGGGCACTGTGGGCCTTGAAAGTTTTACCTTACTAAACATATGATGGTCACTTTTCACTGTCAACTTGGCTGTGTTTAGAACTGCCTAGGCGACATATCTCTAGATAGGTCATCAAGGGTATTTCCAGAGAGTTCATGGGAGGAGGAGGCTCTATTTTGAATGTGAGCACCACATGGGCCACAATCACTAAATAAAAATGGGAGAAAATGAGAAATCCACCTGAATTCCAGTTTCCTGAATGCATCATGATCAGCCACAGTACATTTGCTGCTATACCTTCCCCTACATGGAATGCACTGCCCCGGGTGTGAACAGTCCTTCCTTCAGTTGCTATCTGTTGGATGTTTTATCACGGAGATGAACCAAGTGAGTAATACAACGTGTTTACCAAGATTTTGATTGATAATAACAAAGGAAAAGATTCCTTGATTTTTGAAATATGTTCAGAGATAATTACAATTTCTAAAACTATCTTTTAAATTATCAGAAGGGATGAGGATTTAAATGACACAAGATGCCTACACATGGCAACAGTTAACATCTAGCCATGTGTGAATCAAATTCGGTGTACCGTTTCTTCTCTTCCTCTTCCTCTTCTTCCTCTTCCTCTTCCTCTTCTTCTCCTCCTCCTCCTCCTCCTTCTTTTCTCCATTTTTTCTCCTTCTCCTTCTCCTTCTTTTCTCCTTCTCCTTCCACTCCCTCTTCCTCCTCTTCTTCTTCCTCTTCCCCTCTTCTTCCTGCCCCCTTCCTCCTCCTACTTCTTGGTATAGACATCTTGCCAATTAAAAAGCTGTCTGAACCAGTTTTATTTCTATTGCTTGATAAACACCATGACCAAAAGCAACTTGGCAAGGAAAGGATTTATTTGGCTTCTCCTTCCAGAAAATAGTCCATTACTGAGGGAACTCAAGGCAGGAACCTGGAGACAAGAGCTGAAGAAGAGGTCATGGAGGTACATTGCTTGTTGGCTTGCTTCTGTATTCTGCTCTGCTAGCTTTCTTAGGGATGATGCCTCCCACAGTGGGTTGGGTGGCTCCTTCCACACCCCATCCTTAGTAATGTAGAGGATTGCCACACAGACATGCCCACAGGCCAGTCTGATCAAGGCAGTTCTTCAGTTGAGGGTTCCTCTTCCCAGGGGACATTTGGCTGTATCCAGTTGACAATGAAAACTAACTAATACATTTTCTAAATAGATTCACAGAAACTACTGAACTATTAAATTTTACAATGTTTCAGCTTCCTCAAACATTTTAGATTAATTAGTTTATCAGAATTCTTCTCGGGCTGGCGAGATGGCTCAGTGGTTAAGAGCGCCGACTGCTCTTCCGAAGGTCCGGAGTTCAAATCCCAGCAACCACATGGTGGCTCACAACCATCCATTACGAAATCTGATACCCTCTTCTGGAGTGTCTGAAGATGGCTACAGTGTACTTACATATAATAAATAAATAAAACTTAAAAGAAAAAAAAGAATTCTTCTCAAATCAAAGGTAGAATTTATAGTCATTTGATAGGTCTTGGTAAAGGTTTTTGGTATATGTCCCAGACAGGTTTTAATAAGCAGCTAGAGACTACCCTGAAAGCCAAGCAATTTCCACCATCCTGTTGTCAACAAAAAGGAAGGCAGATGTGTCCATTAATGGGCCATTAAAAATAAAGGATAGACCACAATACTGTCTGGGGCATTTATCTTAAAGCAATGCAAAGAACTGACTTCCATGGCTACACCAAGATTGTTCTCATTCTTGTCAGTTTACTTCTGTGGAAAAGATTCCTCAGTGCCAGCACTGGTCAAAACAAGGAGAAAAACAGGAATCATATTAATCACAAACACTGTCTTGTTTTAGAACAGTATGACTCTGTGTGTGTGTGTGTGTGTGTTAAAAAAGACTCCTTCAGCCATTGAGAGGTGCATTCCTCAAACTTGAAAGTTACTGACAAATAATTTTACAAATATTTTTGTCATTTTGATCATGAGTACTAACTAATAATATGAGGAAATTTTCACAGTAAAATACTTTTGATCCAAGCCCACTCTCTAGTGACATACTTCTCCAACAACTCCATACCTACTCCAACAAGGCTACACCTCCTAATAGTGCCTCTCCTGTGAGCCTTTGGGGGCCACTTTCTTTCAAACCACCACAGTTAATATTTTATCATAGAAATGTGTAGCAATATAATTAACTTTGGAATATAAAAACCCATCACAACCAGATAAAACTCTGTGGGGAACTAAGTAGGCAATCAAAGAGAAAAGAGGGAGAGGCTGTCCAAGACTCTAGGTTCAATCTTCTTTGCTTGGGGGGGGGGGGTAAAAAGGAGAGGGGAGACAGGATAGAGAGGAAGAGAGAACAGTAAAATCCTAGGAGCAAGGGGTATGCTCACGTATTTTCTAAATAGCTGACAGGTTTTTCAGTTGCATGCATTTGTATTATCGAGGAAAGACTTTTTAAAAGATGTAGCCATTTCTTTTTCTTTTAAAATATTAATATTTACAGCATGCTTTGGAAATTATATCATTTGAAAATGGAAAAATTTATTAGTGGGAAAAAATTAAATTTAACAGTTATTTTAGTAAATTAACAAAACTTTAAAGTACTTTTCAGAAACTCCTGTGTGTCCATATCTGAGCGTTTTTAGTAGAAGACTCATGGCAATAGAACTCAAGGATATTCACTAACAGTCAAGGGAATACACAAGCTGTTAGCGTGCATGCCCAGCACAGTGACACACAATCACAAATATGAACAAGCTGCACAGATGTGGATAATTCCATGTACAGCAAGTTAGCCAAAGGACAGACATTCTCTTCCCAAAAGAGGACAGAGACTAATCTCATTTCTCCAAGGTTAATCATGGGAAAATTAACTGTTGTAGAGAGGAACAGTTATGGCACTAAAACCATAAAGAACTATAAGGGCATCGTTGACCACAAAGGACAAATAATGATTCCACCATCTGTGGGCTTCTCAAAAATTCATTATATAATATAACCCTGTTGGAAAACATGAAATAAAATCTGTTTAAACTGGAAAATTACCATGCTCCTGTGTGTTATCCTCATGATAACAATATTTGTTCTTTAAAAACTGACACGTAAACATAGACTTCCAACTGCAGTTTCTGCGTATGAAATTTGATAGTATGGGTTTATTGATCTTTCTTTTTTCAGTGCTGGGGAATCATTCACAGCTCCTTGTACATGCTAGACATATCCTCTGTTGCCTATCTGAGTCCCCAGCAATTGATAACACCTTTAAAAAATGTTATCTCTATTAAATCTATTCAGGATAAAGGCTTAACCACATAGGTCATAAAGAAAAGTAGGAGATATTCCAGGTAGTGAGAACCCTACATAATTCAAGATATCAACTAAGTAAAACGTTGAAATGGTTATCGCACACAAGAAAGAGATGCTTCAATATTTTCAAAGCTCCTCGCGAATATATTTATTAACCAAAAAAATTCTCTTTAATACTTCTTGTAGTAAGCAATATTGTTGGTAAAAGGGCCAGAAAGAAATGCAATGTCAAGTGTTTAAGTAAATAAAGGGCATAAAATGAAAATGTAAAGCATTATAGTTAAGAGGAAAAGGAGGTTTGGCTTTATAAGTAGATACAAGCTATGCCAAAACCTTGAATAATGACAATAGTTACTTTATAATAAATGCAACTGTCATAGTTGGAAATGAGCTTCAAAAATGGCAAGCAGCTGGGGCCTGTGCTGGCTAGTTATGCCAACTTGACAGAAGCTAGAGTCATCAGATAGGATGAAACCTCAATTCAGAAAATGTCTCCATAAGAGTGTGTAGTAGGCAACCCTATTGGGCACTTTCTTAATTCATGATTGATGGGGGAGAGCCTGGTGGTCCTGGGGTCTATAAAGAAGCAGGCTGAGCAAGCTAAGGAAACCTGTAAGCAGCCCTCCATGGCTTCTGCATCAGTTCCTACCTAAAGGTTCCTGCCCTGCTTGAGTTCCTGCCCTCACTGCTTTTGATGAAAATCTCATATGAAATTGAGAGTGAAATCAACCGCTTCCTTCCCAAGCTGCTTTTGGTCATGTGATTCACCACAGCACTAGTAACCCTAACTTAGGACTGGAGAGATGGCTCAGTGGTTAAGACCATGTGCTCTTGCAAAGGACCCAAGTTCAGTTCTCAGCACCCTCAGCAAGCAGCTCACATCATCTTTTTAACTCCAGCTCCATGGAAATCCTATGCCCTTTACTGGCCTCCATGGGTACTGTAGACATGCAGCACACAATAAATGAAACAAATTTTTAAAAATTGGTGAGTAGGGGCTGAAGAGATGGCTCAGCTTTTTAGAGCAATGCCTGCTCAGCCAGAGGACATTTGTTCAGCCTCCAGCATCTCTATGGCGACTCACAACTGCAACTCTAGTTCCAGAAGACCTGGCGCCTCTGCTGGCCTTTGAGGGAGCTACACACACATTCATGCAGAAAATCACCCATACACCTTTAAAAAAAGTCTTTCTTATATTTGATGATAGAACTGCCTAATTTCTGCTAAGAAACTAAGACTTAGTCTTCTCCCCCATCCCCACCAATTTTATAGCTGTGTTTTACAACTCCGAAGGACACATGTCAACTGTGAAGCGTTTGTTTTGTTTGTTTTGTGTTTTGTTTTTATTGTAGATTGCCTTGGCCCCATTTGGAATGTTTTTTCTGTTTCTGTGCCCTTTACTTTGGGAATGAACAGGAAACCTCAGGCACGAGGAACTTGGCATTCTCTCAGGGCCTGTGTACCTGTCCTTGTCACTGTCTTGGCTTTGGGTTCACCACTACTTGGAGGCCAGCAGCTCAAATCCTTTCCTCTTGATCATGGTTCACTATGTGCAGACCAGGATCTGAGTGGTTCAGATGCCTTGAGGTGGACAGATCTGAATCCTCAGAGGGGCTCCTCAGTAGGACAGACTCCATCTTTCCACAGTGACCACAGTGAGTGCTGACCACTCTGTTACCAGGTAGAAACCCCGTGTCTGCTGGTTCGCTGTTGCTACTGTTTGCTTCAGTGCCTCTTAATGGACTTTTTGGATGTATTCCAGCCTTTCTCCTAGGGCCTCCATCTCCTCTTCCTGCTGCTGGGGTTCCTCCTTCCAGCATGAGACAATCAGAAGTAGATTGTTGGGGCTGCATCCCATCCCTCCCTTTTAAGGCAGCTAGACACACCACTGCAAGGCTCTTCTCTGTCCTGGTGCATTTCCCATAAATATGACATGAGTGGCTATCAAATACAGCATCCCCGCTGCTTGCTTTTAAAAGACACTCCATCTACCAAGTAGTCATATTCAGCCACTGGTGAGTCAGCCCAGATGCTCCCTGAATGTGTGCTTCACAGCAGACCAGCCTTTTCTCTCCATAACTCTTTTCAAAGGTGCCCCTGGAATGAAAGTGAAATTCTAAACATAACCAGTCTGATATGGGCACGGCTGATCCCAAGAAATCCTGGGACTCAACCTAAAGGTGAGGACACAGTGACTATTGAATCAGATGAAGATGAAGCTAGGAGATTACCTCACACTGTGTGAAACTCTGAGAAGCTGTCATCCCAGGACATGGAAGGCTGGAGCAGGAGGGTCGGAAGCTTCCAGCCTGGGTTACAGAGGAAGATCCTGTAGGAAGGAAGACAAAAGCAAGCAAACAAACAACAAACAACAAAAGAAGTCTCAGCCCTACAGGAGGGATTTAAAGTCAGATCTATATAAAATAAATTAGGCAATAGAAATCTTAAAAGACAAAATACAGCAGACTATATCTAGAATCCAAGAATAAGGCATACTTTCTTCACCAAGACATGAGTCCATAAATTATTTCTTAAAAAAGAATACAAGGTTTTTGTATTCAAAAGACATCAACAAAGTTGAAAACAAAAGATGACTTTTAAAAGAGAAAGATAGATACTCTACTGATATTTTATTTTAAAAGCAAAGAGAATTCCCCTAAATAGGGAAAATTCTCCATTGTTTAGGAGTTAGCTGTACCTTTTCTTTGCATTTTTGCTTCAGATTTCTTTACTTGGAGCCCTTTGCCAGCCATGGGCACCTCTGGCTTCTTTTTTTGTGGTCATGTTACTAAAGAAATAAAATAACCAACACAGGTGTAGTGACAGAGTCAAATGTGTGCTGTTAAGAGATACCAGGGAAGACCAAAGGGAAATATTCCTTTATCTTAACTTTTCCTTTAATGCTTTAAGTTAATTTTTAAGCTAAGGAGTAGTCAAAACTTATAAATAGGTACACAGTGAAAAACTTCACTCATCAGCTTCCTCTTCTGAACCTGTTCTACCTATAGTGGTAACCACTGTTGTTATCTTGGGTATTTCCTTTCCAAACTATTCTACACATGTATGGATAATAAATAAATAAATAAATAAATAAATAAATAAATAAATAAATAAATAAATAAATAAATAAATGGTGTTTATATGTGGGGGATTGTATAGTTGACAAAAATATTCAAAATGTTGCTTTGTAATATGGTTTAATAAAGCAAAGTAATTCACAAAGGATTGGCCAATTAAAGGAACGGTGGAATTCAGAAAGCACATTGGTACACAAATTTAATTTCCCCCTTTAATTTTTATCTGGAGATGCCACAAACCAGAAAGCTCACTGGTGCACCAGAGCACTCTTCCACTCTCACCACTAGATGGCGCGTGCATACTACGTGTGTTGCCCACGTTCTCGGTTCTCTTTTTTTTTTTTTTGTGGCTTTATGGTTTTGAAAGGGTTCCACCAAGGTTTCTCTGATCTGTTGTGTTTTTGGCTCCGTAATTTAGTAGATTGCACTATACCTTATAAGAACTACTTTCCATCAAGTTAAATTTATTTATTTATTTTACAAAAAGTAAAGCCAGGGTCTTGTGTATCTACCTGGCTGTGAACTATGACGCTGAGGGTGGTCTAGAAGTCCACTTCCACCTCCCAGGTGCTGAGATTACAGACATGCATCATCACACTGAGTTTGTGTGGTGATGGGGATTGAGCATATATGCTAAACTAGCGTTCTACCAGCTGAGATACCTACCTCCACATCCCTGAGATTTTATTATACTATATCTTTCTTGTTTATAAGGAATTAATTTATCACTTTCATTAATTATTATGTGGTGTTTGGGTGTTGTTTGGTTTTGGTTTTTTGCTTTGAACTCTACATTCAGCGGCACAGATTCTTAACAAGGCACGCTGATCTTGGCATGCTGGTAGAGGTTAATCACATGACATTTGCATGGCTGTAAGGGTCTTCAGCACAGATCTTTATCAGGAATTACCACCACCACCCAACACACACACAACAGCTTTTAACAAATAACAAGCTACCCATACACACATCGCTCTGTAACCGTCGTCCATTTATGAACACTAAGTACAGAGATGTTTCTTTTCTCTCACAGCTGCAAAGTGCAAAGAAGAGCGATGAGAACAGGTCAGATTTCAGACTTGATTCTGATTCTCTTGAACTGACATTCGGGTAGATATATTCGAGGCCTCGAGCAATAGTTCCCACAAGGATATTGTCTAAGGAGTGGACTCCCCAGAAGTAGAATCTATGATGCAGACACTGTAAGAAACGTGGCTGATGTAAACACCGCATGAAGTCGGAGCGCTGGTGCCCACAAAGTTGTGCTGGAAGCCAAGCAAGATGGCGGAAGGCTGGGTGTGTTTCGCCAACCTCGAAATCAAGGTTACCGAAGATCAGTGAAAAAGGGGTTTGCATTCACACCGTGGTCACAGGTGAACAGGACTGAGGAAGTCAAACATCAATCAACCCATTCTCACAGAGTTGTGCTTTCTAGGGTATCCGGGTCCTTCCCCCGAACAAGAAGACAACACTAACGGAGCACTCGAAGTTTTCCTCAAGAAAGATGGCTCTCATTTACTGCCGATTTACTGATCTGGAGATGCAGCGGAAGTGGCAGTTGCTGGCAGCCTGTTAATGACTGTCTACACTGCCATTAAATCTGAGGAGCTCTTAAAAACAGAGACTCGGTGAGCAGCCATCAGGTGCCAGAAACACTGTCGATTATGCTTCATTGCTCCTTCAGGACATGGGTTTTAGCCGTTGGATATTGGACAGTTTATGTGAAAAAGTGACTATCATCTCACAGTTGCCAAAGCAGAGGCTAGAGGGACACCAGCAGCTTAAAAATCAGGTAATGAGACAAATCCATGGGCATGAAATGAACAAACGTGGATTTCCAGAAACAGGTGTTTGGAAGACAAAGGTCAGTTTACCCTCTGCTGTGCGTGGTTTGGCTGTGTGGGGAGGTGGGGTGGGGTGGGGTGCAAGGTAGGGGAGGAATGCTATCAAGGCCTGCTGTGCATGGTCTGCTGGAATGCTATCAAGGAAGTTGCTAGGGGTAGGGTCAAAGAGGGAGGCTTGCCTTAGCATGTGGCTAGGATTGGAAAAGGTGAACATTGTGAGTTTACAATTCTAATAAGTAAGAGCACACAGGGCCTGAAGGGTTTCTTTTTTCTTTTCTTTTTTGTTTTGTTTTTTGTTTTTTGTTTTTTGTTTTTTTTTTGAGACAGGGTTTCTCTGTATAGCCCTGGCTGTCCTGGAACTCACTCTGTAGACCAGGCTGGCCTTGAACTCAGAAATCCTCCTGCCTCTGCCTCCCAAGTGCTGGGATTAAAGGCGTGCGCCACCACACCTGAAAGGTTTCTAACCATGCACACTGAGAGGATCGCAGAAGCAGAGAGCAATCAGCTATAACTTGAGCAGAGTGCATAGCAACAGAAGTCAGGGCCATTTACAAAGATCACTGTGGGGTAGACAGAAGAAAGAAAGGTGGGACCAGGCTGTGGAGATTCAGATAGAGATGGAGCAGGTGTTTGAGATGAAAGCAAAAAAAAAAAAAAAGTTCAGGAGCTGCAGGACCGTGAAACGGCGCTATGGCGCCCATGAGCGATGGGAAGGAATTTGGAAGCGCAGCACTGAGATTTAGAAGGAATCATTGTCAGTTTGAAGAAGAGAAAGCAAACTGGGAAGTTCAACGATGTATTTTTAGAGCAGACCTCTTGAGAAGAGCTGTGGTAAAACAGGCTAGACATCCACTACTTATTCACTACTTATTTATTTGAGACTGTTTCTCTGTGTAGCCCTGACTGGCTTGGAACTCATTCTGTAAAGGAGGCTGGGCTTGAACTCACAGAGGTCATCCTGCCTCTGCCTCCAAATGTAGGGGTTAAAGACATTATAGCTCCCCATACCCGGCTACAAGATCTTTTAAACTTTATTGACTATGTATTAGCTGCCAATATGCCAGCTTGGACGTCAGTGTTTGGTGGATCCATTTGACCAGTTTGCACCAGTTTATCCACAATGGTGGATTTAACAGTGTAAAAAATGTTTTTGTTGTTATTGGTCTTGATGGAGATTTAAGTGACTTTGAAAGATCCTGACAGAATGTAAAAGGTCACAGAAGCCCTGAAATTGGCAAGTTAGATTTCATTGTTAGCAGAACTGGCTTCACTGATTTAGAAAAATAGAGGTGCACAATGCTCTGGCCACTCCTTGAACCCGTGTGTCTGCCAATGTTTTGATCGTTCCTTGAACCTATGTGTGTGCCCACTGATGAAGCCCATTGCCAGGTGTTTGTGATATTGGTTGCTGGGAAAGAGTCGGAAAATCTCCCCAGCAACCACAACCAGGCCAATCCTGAGTTGCTACACCTGCACCAGACTCTTTCCTTGTACCCCTCCCATACCCATTTCTTGAGAATAGATATTGTTTAGATCTGGAAATCCCCTACTCCCCCTTTCTCTTTCCCCCCCTGAGGGCCTATAAAAACTGGGACCCCTTTCCCCTCGTGGTCGACTCCTCTACCCCTGCATGGGATACGAGTCATCCCCAGAGCTCTGGCTTTCCCCAAATAAAGCCTTGTGTGGTTTGCATCAAGCTTGGTCTCTCGTGAGTTCTTGGGGATCTGCTATTCTCCTGAGGCCTGAGCAAGGGGCTCCTCTTGGAGTCTTTCAACTTGAATTCTCTATGAGTCAGGGTACTTACAAATTAACAGCCATAAGTACATATTTATATTCTCTTTCCCTTATTTAACTAAAGAGATGTTTTCAGACTTACTTACGTACTTACTTACTTACAAACATGTTCTGGTGGTTTGATTGTTTACAGAATATCCCCCCCCACACACACACACACACAAAAAGACACTGGAAAGTTTCACTGAGGAAAAGTTGCTAGAAAATGATGCAAATCATGCTTCTCTATGGCAATTATAAACAAATCTTCCATCCAATGTCACTTTACAATAATGTATGTAGTCTAGAACAGTGGGTCCTGTGTCGAATAATTCTATTGTCTAAAAGAACACATGGGAAAGAAAGCCTACATGCTTATGGTACATGCAAAGCTTTTTAAAAAATAGTCTTTGTTTGTTTTGGAATACACACATTCACATACACACATTCACATATTCTCATTTAGTGCTCTTTTAGCTGGAATCTTGCTGCTGCCTCATTTTAAATAACATTTAATTTAAATATGTTCCATATTCTGCCCATGTTAACATGAACTATAGCATCCTCCATTTGGTAGGGTCAACAGGGGACGTGCCTTTAACTCCCTCTCTGCACTGTGTGGTAAGGAGCAGAGGGAATGATTTTCTAGAGAAACTGCAAAGCTGAAGGTCAACCTTTGTCTACGCACACCCAGTCTCTCTGTCTTACTAGACATGGGAATCAGGGCCTCTTGAAAAGGAAAAGGGATCATTCAACAGCTAGTTGTTCATGAATCACATACCTTCTTGTTTGTGCTGTCAAAGAATTCACATGACAATCAGTGTTGTGGTGTGACACTCACATATACGTTTATATGTATATAAATATACATTTTATAAGTGCATTTGCAGAGCCTGCGTTTATGTGCAGCTTCCTGAGGAAGGCACCCTTGACCAACAAGAGTTGCTCCTGAATATGTGAATTCCTTCCTCTCCACGTGGCACCTCTTCACAGCCCACTTGGGGTCTCCCCGGAAACAGCACCCTTACAGGAGGCTTTGGAGTGCTGCCCCATAGGGCCAGGACTTAGATATTCAGAGGGAACCATTTAGACATCAGTTACTGCACCCTAGTGAGTCTAGCATCTTGTGTAAGAATCAGGACTTGTTCAACAGCAGGGAGATTCAGGCTTGGGTCAGCTCAGCACCTGGGGGAACAACTGCAGGAGAAACGTTCCCCTCTAGGGTCTGATTTCAGCACGTGGTCTTCATCTTCAAGCTCGATGTGATCTTTGGTAGCCCCAGGCAGGCATGGGGCAGCAAACAGCAGCCATAGACCCTACATTGCAGCCTCAGGCTTCAAGTGCAGCCTTTGCTGAATCTGTGACCCAGAAGCTGTAGATGTGCTGACATGACTAACTCAGGCTGTGTGCCCATGCCTGAAGCTACACGCCAGGGTATATGATCTGCGGTATAGGTAAGTCTGAGCCACATGCTTTATTCCTGGATCTGAAGACATTTAGCCTGTCAGAAATGAAAGAGGTCTCTGATGAATCTAGGGCTGCTAATAGAAAGTAGGTGTGGCTGCTGAGGCCATCTGTTTTGAAATTTTATACTAACGTCCACTCGGTGGTTCATAAAGTTTTCCCGGTTTTAAGTCTCAACCAAAGCCAGTGGGAGAGCAACCAAGGTGCTCCTCCCTCTCTATGGTGATGCTCAAGAGCTCCACCAAATTCAGTTACCGCCCAGATAGGTCACGGTGGTCATGATACAAACTGGCAAACACAGATGGTTCAAAACACACTAGATCAAAACATTTCATGCTGTTTATTTATTTACCCAACAAATATTTGGAGATTGCCTCCCACTGGCCTCTAATAGCATTGCTGCTGTGTACAGAAGGCAGACATGTGCTGTCACTATTGAAGTTTACTGTCAACTGTCCAGTTTATATGTACAAACCTGTAAAGTAAATTAAATTTACCTCTGTCAGTGGCACACTGTAGCTTAATATAGAGATGGATTCCCTGACCTAACTTGTGAGCAGTCTTCAGGTGAGTACACGAGTCTCAGCCAACCAGGGCACCAACGCTTGAAGCGGAGGTGGTCACCAGTCCAGACACAGCCATGAAAGAGGAAGGCTGAGCTGGAGCCAACCTGTTTTTCTCTCTGTGTTGTCTTTTTTTTTTTTTTCCCTGTCACCTTGGGCAGAGAGTTGCCTGGTGGTCCTCTCTGAACTTTTACTGGTTCGGGCTATCTTTTCTTTGTTAAATTTAGTCTGTCTGACAAAGCAAAAACAAAAAACAAACAACCAGGGCCAATGATCTTGAACCCCACCCCAATTCTCCCCACTCTCCTCCCTCCCCCCCCCCCCGATTTCACGTTCTTTTAAAAAATGCATCAAGTAAAGTTTGTACTGCTCTAACCACTTCCCTTTCGCCACGATTAAGGTCCAAAGTCCCGCCAGTGTTTGCCCTACATTGCCACAGGGATCCTTGTTGATTGCCCCATCGCTCCAGCTCAGGGCTCAGGCTCCACAGGAATCTTTCTCACCCCACCCCCAGTTCCATACACTCCAGCTTACCCCAAATCTCAAAGGAATGGAAACAAGAGACATCCAAAGCTGTTTTTCATGAGAACAAAACGTCCTCAATTCCTGGAAGCTTTATCTGGCTTCATGCCCCTGCATTTGACTCTGGGGCCATGCCCCTGACACAAGACAGTGGTAAAAGGAGGGTGTGGGGCACCGTGGGTACCCAATTGTCCTCTCTCACTCATGCTCTGCTGCATCTTCCCATTGCAGAATCCCACATGCCACCATCCACGCTCCCCTCCGCGACTTCTGTGCTAAGTGTGTATCATCACACATAGCTTTAGGACTGGATTTAAAGACCAGATCAGCTTTTCACTGTCTGCAAAATTTGGAACTTACTGGCAAGGACATACTGAAAAGGAAGGGTTAGAAGTGAAAATACCAAATAGAAAATACTAAAGTAGAAGCTCTTGACAAATAGAAATAATTATGGGCACATTTGACAAAATGGACTTCAAACAAAAAACAATCAGAAAAGAAAAGGAACCTGCCCTATATTAATTAAGGGACATACTCATCAAGATATAATTATTGCTATAAGCATAGGTGCACTGAACATTGGTGCAGCCAACCTCATAAAGCAAACACTACCAGATATAAAGGGGCAGATGGTCCAATAACAACGAATGAGTGAGAAAAACCTATTCTAATCAGTATATAGGTCATCTGGGTTAAAAAAAATCAGAGAAATTTCTGAATTATACTGTACCATAGATCAAACAAATCTAACAGACATCTACATAATTCTATTGTATTCTATACAATAACTGTAGAGTATACGTTATTCTCAGCAGTCCATATAATTATCCCTCAAGTGGACCACATTTAAATCACAAAACAAGGCTCACAAATATGGAAATATCATATCACATAAAATAAAAATAAAAATCAATAGCAAGAGAAACAACAAAACTGTGCAAACATATGGAGGCTAAACAGTACACTCTTAAGTGGTCATAGGGTCATTCAAAAAAATCAAAAAGGAAAATTAAAATGTCTAGAATAAAATGAAAATGAAAAGCAGTTCCTCGTGAAAGCTTACCCTCCTTACATGTGCAGAGATAAGGAGGCGACAGCACAAGTGTGGAAGTCAGACAGTGTGGTGGAGATGTCTGTTGTCTCTCCTTCCATCTTTCTGTGAGTTCCAGGGACCAAACGCAGGTCACCAGGCTTATGTGGCAAGCATCTTTATCTTCTATGCCATCCTGCCGGCTGGAGGAAAGAGTCCTAAAGTGGAAGAAAACAGCTATGAGTGTTTGCATTTTAAAGTCATAGACTTGGAGGGAGGGCAGGGGATGGATACACTCCAAATACATTGTATTCACATGTGAAAGTACCAATGAATAAATTAAAATAAAAGAACTTTTACAGTTAAAAAAATAATCAGAGATGTTACCAATAGATAACCTAACGATGCAACTCAAAAGTCTCAGAAAAGCAAGAACAATGCAAACATTCTTTAATTCTTCTATATGGTCAAATAAAACTCCATTGTGCCCTGAATGATAATAATAACAATTTTAGCATACATTTGCATCACACTTTATCCGTTCATCTCTTTATAGATGTCCAGGCTGATTCCAAAACTTGGCAACTGTGACAGTGCTGTAATAAACATAAATGTACAGATATATCTTTGGGACATTGACTTATGGTCCCTTTGCCATATATATGATCTGTATAGCTGAGAGAGCTGAGTTATATAATAATTTCAGTTTAAATTTTTTTCCAAGAATTTTTATTGATTCCCATAGTGGCCAGAGTGGTTTACATTCAAGACTCCACAGAAGACCTATACAGCCAAAGCAATCCTCAACAAAAATAAAAGTAATGCTGTAGTTATCATCATACCCAATTTCAAGTTATAATACAGAGACATTTGAGAAGAATATTAACTTTTAAAAATTAGTTCTGAAGAGAAAGAAACTCTAAAGCTTGTACTTGGCGGATGAGGAACAATGATCCGAATTGTAAGGACATCTTTTTCTTAATAGAGACCTCAGTAAACTCACACAAACATCTAATTAATAGGATTAAAATAAATCATAATAGAATGAAATTCAAAACAAGAATCCCTTGCCTTCTCACAGTAGTATTTTTTCAGATATAGGTATAAGATATTAATTATTATAGAATTTAATTATGAATAAATAAATCTTACTATCCTAGTTAATATCTTTAAATTTAAAAAATGCATTTGATCATGTTTGCCCATCTCCCCACTCCTCCCAGATCCATCTTCCCCTCCCTACATACTCAACTTGATGCCTCCTCCTCCTTCCCCTCTCCTCCTGCTCCTCTTCCTCCTCCTCCTGAGTCTTCTTATTTTTCTTCCAATCATGCTGTCCAGATACTCTTGGATGTGTGGTCAACCCACTGGGAGCCACACCCTTAAGGAAGCTATCTTTCTCTCCCAATAGCTATCAATTGCTGATAGCTCCTTGGCTAGGAATGGGACTCAGTGTCCCCTCCCTTCTCCATGCTGGAATTTCGTCTGGCCAGAGCCTGTGCAGGTCTTGTGTATGCTGTCTCAACTGCTGTCAATTCATTTGTGCAACTCTCCTGCTATATCTTGAAAACACTGCTCCTTTATAGCTGTCCCCTGCCTATGGCATTTATAATCTTTCTGCCCCTTCTGTGATTATACCTGAACCATGGGTGGAGGAGGTGTTGTATAGATGTCCCATTTGGGGATGGGTACTCCACAGTCTCTTATTCTTGGCACCTTGACTAATCGTGCTCTCTGCATTCATTGCCATCTACCACAATAAGAAGCTTTCCTGATGAGGATTGACGGACATATGCATATATTTTTAAAATCAAAGTTTCTAGGGACATCAGTAGATAACAAAATGTTTCCCAAGTGCAGAGAAGGAAGGGAAAGAGGAGTTAGGAGGAAAATTGTACGCAGTGGGAAGTGAGGAGTAGAGAGTGATGAATTGAATGGTAAAACACGAACATGTTCCTTTTAGTGTCGTATTCCAGTTATAGAAGAAATGCAATGGCTTCATCTCTTAGTGACAGCAGAGCTGATGAACATAAGAAGACATAAGAGCAGAGAGCAGTTTATTTTGTGCAGCAAGTAAGGGCAGCCCTAGAAGTAATTCTCAAGCAGTGGTTTTTCCTAACAAATAAAGCAAGATGCTTTGACTGGGGAACTCACAGGTGTTTGGATAGAAAAGCCTCATTTACCATGGGTGGGGGGGGGATGGGGGGCACACACTCCATTCTCAGTTCAAGTTTATATATGTCACACACTTGACAAATAAGCAAACAAATGGTGTGGCTGCAAACGCAGCTGGGTGAGTTTTGCATTATAATGAGTGAGGACTATTCTGGATCACCTCAAAGAAATATGTAAGTGACTCAGAGCTTTGGAATGGTCCTTGGACATTTCTCTGAAAGGCTGCAGGTTCAAGGCAAATCAAAACAGAGCACATTCCTAAAGGCACTTTGAGAGACATTTAAAGGGCCAGCAGACTTTGCCTAGTATAGCAAGTTGCTCTTAAAGTGGTTACCTAGAGACTATCTTCTTACTTCAGAAGAGAATTGTGTTTGTTAAGTTTTTCTAAAGCTTTGTTACTCTTTTGTTTTGTTTTGTTTTGTTTTGTTTTGTTTTGTTTTCAGTCTCTTTTTCAGATATGAAAATCTGTAATCTTCTCTGCAGAGTTGGAGGCAAAGAGTTATATCAGAAATACCCAAAGAGACATGCCATGAAAAGGTAATAAAGATATAGATATAAATGATAGAGATAGAGATGATAGAGATAGAGATAGAGATGATAGAGATAGAGATAGAGATGATAGAGATAGAGATGATAGAGATAGAGATAGAGATGATAGAGATAGAGATGATAGAGATAGAGATAGAGATGATAGAGATAGAGATAGAGATGATAGAGATAGAGATAGAGATGATAGAGATAGAGATGATACAGATAGAGATGATAGAGATAGAGATGATAGAGATAGAGATAGAGATAGAGATAGAGATGATAGAGATAGAGATAGAGATAGAGATGATAGAGATAGAGATGATAGAGATAGAGATAGAGATAGAGATAGAGATGATGGAGATAGAGATAGAGATAGAGATAGAGATAGAGATGATAGAGATAGAGATAGAGATGATAGAGATAGAGATAGAGATAGAGATAGAGATAGAGATAGAGATAGAGATGATAGAGATAGAGATAGAGATAGAGATGATAGAGATAGAGATAGAGATGATGGAGATAGAGATAGAGATAGAGATGATAGAGATAGAGATAGAGATAGAGATAGAGATAGAGATAGAGATAGAGATAGAGATGATAGAGATAGAGATAGAGATAGAGATAGAGATAGAGATAGAGATAGAGATAGAGATAGAGATAGAGATAGAGATAGATGATATAGATATATCTTGCCACAAGGGAGTGGCTTCCTGCCTTCAGCTCAGATTTCTCTCCTTTAAATGTAGCTTTCCAGGCGGTTAGAAAAACCCAGATAGCAAATGCAGTGGAAAGCAGGGAAATTCCAAAGGACTTCCCAGATTGAGCAATAATAGTACATAGTACATGTGTCCATCACCCACTGCTTATAAACCAAAGCCAAAAATGTCTGTTGGATGAAGGGAAATTGCAGCAGGAACCCACAAAAGAGGCAGGAAATGAAGCAGAGGTCACACAGGGCTACTGCTTACTGGTTTGCTCCTTAGAGCTTGCTCGGTCTGCTATCATATAAAACCAGGGCCACCTGCCCATGGGTAGCACTGACCAGAGTAGGCTTCACCCTCCCACAACAATCATTACTCAAGAAAATGTCCCATAGATTTGCCTACAGGCCCCTCTGATGGAGGCATTTTCTTAATTGAGCTTCTCTTTTGCCAAATGACCCTGGTTTGTGTCAAGTTAACAAAAACACCAACAAGCACACCCTTTAATAGCCAATTTGTAAAAGCTGGAATCTGATCCTGAGGTTAGAGGACCCAAGAGCAGTCTGAATACACAGAAGGAAAAATGGGGAGGGGAAGGGAGGAGGACAGGGGCGGGTGGAGGAGGAACCCTTTCCTGTTTATGCCCTGTAGATCTAAAAATGCCATTAAAGCATTATATACAAACAGGCTGGAGACAATTTGAGGACTCCACCAGGGACCCTGAGTCATCTGTGTACACAATTTTACTGCCAAGGCAAAGCTTGCTGAAGAGAGATGGATGCTGGCTTTTCCAACTAAACAAAAGTAGGAGGGGAAGTGACATGTCTAGAGAGAAGAAAACCTATCCAAAGGAGTTTCTACGTTATTCACTGGGTGGAGGTGGAGGCCCACAGTAGGACAGGCATAGAGAACATGGGGGAAGAGAAACCAGTTAGGCAGGAAGCCAGCCTCTCCCAAAGTGGGGAAAGGGTTGCTAAACTCTGAGACAGACCATTTCGTGCAAAAACCACCAAAACAAAAGGCAAACAAACTGATGTTTGTTTTCTAGAATGGAAGAGCCAAGAGCATTTCTCTGATCTCAGCTGTATAAGACTGGGGCAGAAATAGTGAAACAGAAATTGATACCACGGAGCAAAGGAGGGAAATGATGCCTTCTTTGATTTTTGAGGTTGATTCAGCTTTGCCTGTTTCTTTGGACGAAGACTCTATTCCCAAATCCCTTGCTGAATGACAAAGAGATAAAATTGGCTGCGGAGATGGCTCAGTGGTTAAGAGTGCTTACTGCTTTTTCAGTGGACTGGAGTTTGGCTCCCAACACCTAGAAGGTGGGTCACAGCTACCCATAATCCAGCTTCCAGGGAATGCCATGCTCTTTTCTGACCTCTCTCTGCAGGCACCGGCACTCACACATGCATGCCTACACAAAGGAATAATTTTAAAAACAACAGCAGCAGCAGCAACAACAACAAAACCAAGTGACCCTGTTGCATATGTGAATTCCTCCCATGAGACCATCTATGTGACATCTACATACTGTTGGTTTGCATGTCCTCTAACCAAAATCCTCACTGGAATCAACCCCCAACCCTTGCCAGCTACAGAGAGCTGCCATGGCCTTGGCATTCTCCCGAAGAGTTGAGTCTTCTCCCTCCCTGTTGTTGCCAAGAGCCATCCCAGCTACCCCTGATGCCCAGGCCTAAGACAATCTTGAGTTACATGTACAGCCTTCCTTTTGGCCTGGAGGCTAGGTCACATGGTATGACACTAAATCGCCACCCCTGAAAGCCTCTAAGTGCAAGAAACTCCCTTTGTCCTATGGAACAGAAATGTTTGTCTTTTCCTTCCGGTCCCCTCCATGCAATTATGAGATAATGTTATAAGCCTCCTAATGGCTGGAACTAAAAGGAGTTGGAGGTTATTTTCCTTCCAACTCCCCATCATTCTATATATGGCAGCTATCTCTCCTAATGCCCTTCTACTTGAAGGCCTCACCATGGCTGTCTAAGGCTATAATGCTATGATTCTCCTAATCGAGGTCCTTTGAATGGTAATTTGCCACACCTTCCTTTCTATGAACCTACAGATTTCTTCATATCTTTAACAGATGCTAGCATCAAAATATCCTGGGGTATAAACTCACATTACACCACATCTCCTACACCTAACAACTTCATGATTTCAAAGAGCAAGGTGTGGTTTCTACTAAGTTTTTTCTCTTCCTGACTGGAGTTTCTCCCTCCTCTTCTTCATCATGTACAGAGTCACCCCAGGTAGCACATATACAAAACTGAAGACTGGGGCACTCTTATGGGGCTGTCCTGTGGTGCACTAGAGTCGCCTACTGTGAGTGGAAACAGAAATGGCAGTGTCTCAAGTGGGAGGGGCAAGGTCCTGCTTCAGAGGAGAGAGGATGCTCAGGTGGATGGGAAACCCAACAGTCCCTTCAGTGTGACAGTGTCATGACAGTTACAGAGAAAATTCCTCTGAATAGGAACATTTCATTCTGGAGGGTAGCTCATTAAGACCAAAAACGCCAAAGCCAAAGGAAGGCTTGCTAAGAATAGAAAAATAAACAACTCAAAAGTCTCAGGGAGTTCCCGAAACTTAAAAGGCCCCACTCTCCCTAAAATTATATGAGCAGGGAAGATTACAGAGGAGGCTTAGGTCAGCCAAACTGCCTAGAGAAAATTCTCCACTCATCAAACTGCCTGAAAGTTATGTAGATAATTCCATGATCCCAGGTCTTACAAAGTGTCACTTATGTTAGGGTTTTAGATGATGGTGGTGCCCCTGAGCCCTCTATGTTCCTGTAAGTATCCCCTAACACACACTCCTATAAGTAACCTCAGTAAAGGCACTGGGCCATGGAAGTTGGACTTTGGTGGTATTCTTATTTTGGTCTGTTGTTACTTCCCTATCTATGCTGAGAAGATATACATTTATGTCTCCTCAGGAATAGTGCCAGGACAGATAGGCTTGCTGACTGAGACGTTATCAGTTCCTTTTTCTAACATACTCCCTTCCTCTTTTTGACTTAATAAAAATATGCCTGGGATTGAAGCACTAACAATTTTCTCGTGGGGCTTTTTGGCTCAAAAATGGCTGTCTTTCCCCTGAATCTCCAAACATGGTCGCATTCTGAGCCACTGGGGATTTCACATTCAACACAGATTTTTGAGGGGAACATAGTTATCTTAACACATAACACCTATGACCTCCAACTCCACCACAGAGGTTGATGAAACTGTGCCCTCTCTTGGCCTCTGAGACATCCAGGACTGCCTCTGCTATTCTATGGGCTGGAATCTTTGTAGGTGGAACTCTGGGCATCTATGAATGACAACTAAGAAGTACTCCTGCCTAAGTAAGCCATAGTTTCTTGAGATTTAGCTAATGACCAGGCAACAATGCCAGTGCACACTCAGGCAGGGGAATGCTCATCACTTTGCACTGTGCCAACTAGTCAATCACCTATAGCAATCGGAGCCCCTCCCCCGAGTGTCATCTTTATAACTTCCTCGTGTTCCTCACCTCTGACAGAAACTCGACAAACACTTCACACTACTTTCTTGCCTGCCACTTCACACTCTTTGATGTCTCACCTTCTAAACAAATTATATGTCTTTAATTCCATGAGACCCAAACCTACAGGCCTGTCTATGGCAACTGACCCTTGAACATGTAGTGGGATGGGTTCTGGGAGAATCAACTTCAAAGTATGTAAGATCACCTGAAAGAAGGGCTTCTCAGTAAACATGTATATGTGGTGGGAGTAATTTGATTATGTTAATTGGGGGGTAAAGACCCATCCACCACTGGAGCCACCATTCCCTAGGCATGGAATCCTGAGCTAAGAGAAGAGAAAGAGAGCCAAGCACAGTATGTACATATTTAGCATTCTCTGCTTCTGATTGTGGATGTGATATGACCAGCTACTCCAGGCTCCTGCTGCTTTGATGCCCCTCCCCCGCCAACTGATGGACAGGATAATAAGATAAACCCTTTCTCCCACAAGTTGTTTTTGCCAGGGTATTTATCAGGCTCCACCACCACTCTTCTGCCCACACGACAACTCGAGAAACGCCCTTTCCCGGCTCATTGTCTGTCTCAATGCAGAGCCCACACCTTTCTGTGAGAGGGTATTATTTTCTGGTTGTTTCTGCTTTATCGGCATTGGAGAAAATGACATAATATCTGTTCATGGAAGAAAGGACATTGGCGTGAGGTCAGTGGGGAGAGAGGAAGAGAAAGAGGGCTGAATAGTGGGTACATCAGAAGTAGGTGTGTGCTGCGGGGCCAGAAGAAGCCCTGGGAACAGTTGCGTTGTCCCTGGATTACTCTGGACAGGGACACATGTGGGTTTGGGCGGATCACAGGATAGCAGGGATCTTTTCTTTGGCCGGGGACGCAGGTGCTGGATCCCCACCGAGAAGTTTCTTCTCTGTCTCTTCTTCATTCTGAAAAGACAATAGGAGGAAGAGATTCATGAACGAAAGGTGAAGAATCCCGAGGAGGTTTCCGCACTTGAAACCAGCAGAAGAAGGGACTGACAGGGAATGACAGAAAGGAGGAGCTCTCCAGCAGGAAAGGTGAGGGGCAGAGTAAGAGAAGTGAGGAATAGACAAAGTGGGGAATGATGAAGGCAGCCACAGAAAGGCACAAGGTAGCAGAAGCCAGCTGGGACACGAGATGGGTTCACACTCCACAGACAGTGAGGGATGAAGGAAGATCAGGGACTTCTGAACCCATGTGTTACTCTCCCCTTTTCACTGCGGAGACCCATACTGCCCAGCAAGCCCCTTCCCAAACACTCACCAGGGCCTGGGAGTTCCGGCCAAACATTCTTCGGAGACTTAGTCCCAGGGAAGCCACAGACACAACAATCTCCAGGATACAGACCACCGTGAGCATGATGCAGAACGCTAGGAACAAGTTCTAGAGGCAAAGGAAGAACAGACTCAGTCAAGTGTTGGTTCCCCTGATTCACATCGCCACCTTTCCAAAGCCACACGCAATCCAGACACTTTCCAGGAAGGCAGGTGGCATTCTCTAAGTGACAAGGTGGCCACCATTTCTAATCCACTTGCTTGACTGGTGGAAATGACACCATGCCATCGATGGACAGCCCTTCACTGGTCTGGCAGCTTCAATTCCCGCCTCTTGACAAGCTCCCAGGACCTGACTGGTATACTGGGAAGCCAGAGGCACATGAAGAAGCTGTTGCAGGTTCTCAGGATGACAGCTCAGCTGAGCTCCCAGCCAAGAGCCACGTCATCTGCCTGCCACATGAGTGCCTCAGTGTGAGTGCCCAGCCCCAGTGAGCTCTTGGATGACCACACCCACTACCTCTCTAGGAAAACCCAGGTGTGAACTGTCTCGACCCAGCTACCCCAGAGAACCATGAAAACTATGAACAAAGAGGCATTTAAATCTATCTTATCTGCTGTGTGTTTGTGTGTGTGTGTGTGTGTGTGTGTGTGCGCACACGCGTGTGCACATGTATGATACCTTATGCATCCATAGGTAGATAAGCAGAATAGCCATTCAATAAAAAGGACAGAGTGGTGGCCTACAGCCTGTGCCCAACCCCACCTTTAATTCAGGGATCTTCATGTACAAAGTCTGAGAAACGCCCAGCTTCAATGATAGCTTTCTAACCAAAGGCCTTGGGGTGAAAGCCAAGTTCACTGAGCTTGTTCATTCCTGCCCTCCAGGGCTCCAGCCCCTGAGAGTGAGGGCGGTGTGGGTTCTGTTCTCACCATCATCATGTTCAGGTACTCTCTGCACCTCTCTGTCTTCCAGTCTGAGTCATCACTGTATCGCACTGTCCAGGGTCCATACCCAGGGTCCATGCTTGATTGCAAGGAGTTGCATGTGGAAAAGATCTCATCGTAGTAGAGAACACTGGTTTGCCTGATTAAGCTGTTCACACCCAGAACGGTAGCAGCTGCAGCTGTGGCAATGCAGGCCAGGAGGAGGAGACATGATACCTGGCCCTGGAAGAGAGAGGTCCAGATGCCACTCTGTTCATCAGTGGCAGAGTCACAGAGTCACAGCCTCAAACCCACCCAACTTCCCCTGCCACTGTGTCAGGAAGCCCCTGCTAACCCTCCAGGAAAGACCCATTGTATCCCTAACTAAAGGATAAAAGGTAGAAAAGCACGGGAAGAGTGGCCATTTTGGAGGGTAGAGATGGACAGGGTTTATGGAGGAAGCTGAGACTCACGGACAGTTTCCCCTGCCTCTTCTCGTGGACAATAGTACCAACTCCAGCTACAATTGCCTGGAAAGAGAAGACACCAGAAAAATAAATGGCCTCCAGTTTCCTTTTTTGGCTAGGTTTCCCATCACACTTCCACCAACAGCTCCAGGAACAGCCCAACTAAAGCAGGGTTCCAAAGGCAAGCAGCATACAAGCGGACACTTGTCACTGTGTCCTGCCCTTTCTAACCTTGCCCAGAAAAAAAAAAGTGCTTCAGAAGGGTTCTCTCCAGCCCCCAGGCAACCATTTCCCTTGGGCTCCACTTAGCTCCTTGCTAGTTTCTTACTCACCACAGACCCCGACCAGAAAGCACAGCCAAAGGCACACAGCTCAGTCCAAGGCCCGAAGTAGAGGCATACTCCAAGAGCACAGCTCACAAGCCCCAGCAATATCTGGGTCACCTGCAAGACAGGAGGGGGAAAAATCAGCCCCCTTCACATCACAGGGATAACTGCACAGCTCCAGCCCAGGGGCTGGGCTTAGCTTTCCCTCTGCTTTGGCCTCCTCACATCTCTGACTCTGGAAGGATCTGTCCTAACAGCTGCTGAGTCGCACTGGTCTGCGCTGCTCTCCATCCATCTGCCTTTCATTACCTTCCCCTAATGTCATCACTTTCTGCTGGTTCTTACCGTTCCCATCTCCTTCTCCCTCCGGAATATCATCCTGTTAAGTCCAGTACCTCCTTCAGCATCCAATCCCAACCTAACTCCTCATATCCAAACACAATGGCAAGGGCTCCGTGTAGACAGGACATAGTGCTGAGGGGTGGGGGGTTGGGGGTGAACATGCAGAGACATACATGAGCCCTTGGATCCCATCCAGATAAGCCTTGATGAGGTTAGCCATGCCTGTAAGCCCAGCATTGGGAAAGAGGTGGTGGGGAACTCAGAAGTCCAAGGCCATCCTTGATACATGGCTAATTTGAGGCCAGCATAGACTATATAAGGTCTTATGTGATGGGGAAAAAAGATGTGCCAGAGAGACCCCTTTTCGAAAACGGTGTGGCTGCAGATAACCTACCATGAGGGACATGCCTCAGTCTTTCAAGCTTAAGGCAGGCTCTTTAAGGAATCGTCCAGGCAGTGATTAAGGAGGGTGGCACTTAAAGCCATTTCCTTGAACCATGGAGTTTCCCGACAGGCTATCCTACCATGTGATGCTCCCCACTGCTCAAGCCCATCCCGATCTTCTCATCTCATCCGTGGTGCAGCCCCAATAAACCACAGACAGCCCTAACTATGATGAGTGTACTCCTAGAAAGCCCAATTGTCACTGACCTGTGCCCCATCTGCATGTCCTTCCGGCACCTCGGATTCATCCATTAGATTGTACCAAACCCTACACCCCAAGGATGGCCTCTGCCTTCCAGGGCTCTCACCATCTCTAAACTTCTGCATATTTCTGGCCTTATTTCTTCCTTACACCCTAAACCCATCCCTTCCCAAGTTGGGGGGAGGGCACTCAAAAATCCGGATTCCTGTTTCCTCTCATTGCATCCGCTCTGACACACAAGCACCGAGCCTGGATCTTCTTACCTGGGTTCCTCCTGGCTTTGAGGCAACCTGAGCCCAGTTTGTGCTCAAAACTCATGCATAGAAGCTGGTTCCGAGCTCCTCCCCCTGTCACTCACGGTTTCTGGCAAACCTTTACTTGTCTTTACTTTCACAGCACCAGTACTGGCGTCACCTGCGGCTGCCCTGTTCCTGGCACTCCTTTACCTTGGAGTTCTTTTCTTTCCGCATCCTGCTGCTCCCTGGCTAAGCCCGTTCCCATTAGCTTAGAGTCTTGCTCACACCCGGATCCTCAGATGAGATGTCCTCCCAACTTTGGTACGTGTTTATGTCACTGGATCTACTTTTAACTCTCGTCATGCTGAGAACTTCCAGGCTCAGGGGTCCTCTTCGCCTCTACTTGAAGGGTTTGGTTAGTGTTGTCTTGCATCTGCAGCCTTTGGCCCCCATGAGCTAACTCAAGGGAAGACCTGATCTCACAGCCCTGAAACTCTTCTCCTGTCACCCACTCTCTGTCGGACACAGCCCTCTCCGCGCCAAAGAGAGATAGTTATGTCTTTCCATCCGAATCCCTGCAGAGAAAATTCCAAATCCTTGCCCCAAATGCAAGGGGAGCCATGAGCTTGTGTGCTTCCCTGAGGATTCAGAACACTTTCCTCTGCATCCTATCCAAGATGGGAGTCCCCACCCTCTGTGCCACTTCAGGAACTCTCACCCCTAGAGACAGCTGCCCATAGTGGATTCTGGCCTGAGGCCAGGAGAGAAACTTCCTCAGGGAGCCCACAGCTCCCAGCAGCTGCTCCAAAGCAGATTTTTGGTGGATGTGGATGCTGATGTGAGTGGACTGGGGATGTGTGGAGGCCACTTTGACTCCATTCACAGTCACTGTGCTCTGGGTCATCTTTCCTGCTGGGGAAAACAACAGAGACAGATGAAGTGCCAGTTAGGAAAGGTAAAGTGGAGTAAGGAGTGGCCCAGGGGCTCAAGGTGAAGAGGATCTTCCGAGCAGTGCAGATACCTTGTCACAGTGGCCCTGATTGAAGATCCAAATCACTTGTAGAGCCTTTCACCAGGCACAGCCCTGGGCCCCCTCCCCAAAGGATTAATGGGATGCTATCGTTTGAATGTTCGGTGCTCCTAGGTGGTGCTCCCCACAGGCTCACACAGCTTGCTTGACTGCAGGTGCTTTTGGTGGGGGTGGATTGTGGAGACTTAGGAAGTGGGGACTGGCTGGAAGATGTAAGTCAATAGGGTATGCCTTTGAAGAGCATCTACCCCCTCAATCCCCCCCATAGTCATTCCTCCCCTCTCTCTCTCCCCTCTTCCCTCTGTCTTTCTTTCCTTACCACCTTGAGGCAAGCAGCCTCTAGGACACATTCCCTCTGCCTTTGTATTTGCCTTGCCTGCGGCCCAGAGCAATGGCCTTATCTCAGCTCAAAACACCAAAAAATAGCAATCCATGCCAACAAACCTATAAATCTACCCTCCTTCAAGTTGCTTTATTCACAGTAACATAAGGCTGCCTAACATAGCTTGGCTTGGATGTTACTCAGTGGGACGAAAAGGAACTGAGTTTACACACACACACACACACACACCACCACCACCACCACCACCACCACCACTACCACCATACTTTTACTAGTTAAAAAGTTGAAAAGAGGGCCAAGGAGATGGCTCAGTGAATAGCTTAGCTGTAGAGGTCCAATGATGGCTTCCTGTGATCCCAGCACTTGGGAGGTAGAGACAGGATCCCGAGGGCAAACTGACCAGCTAAGCCCTGCATTTAGCTGAGAGAACCTATCTCAATTAAATAGATATTAATCAAGAAAAACATGCAGTGTCAACTTTGGGCTTCCACAGGCATGCTTACACACATATGTGTGCACCTACACATACACATGTGCCCAGATACATATCAACATACATGCACACAGACTATACAAATATACACAAAAGATAAAAGAGAGTACAGCTTAAACCCTTCCTTTGTACCGTCTTCCAGTTGCCTCATTGCTTTCTATATGGGAACTAACATGACCAGTTTCCTGCAGAGCCTCCAGTGGCATGTTCTGTACACAACAGTATGTAAACATATTCCTTCTCACCCTTCCTCACAAATGGTCACCTATCATGCATGGTCCTGTACAACAAGGGATCGGTGTGCCCATATATTTTAGAATCATCCTACACCAGTCTATCCAAAGTTTCCATTTGTATGACTGCATAGTACCCCTATGTATGTGTGTGTCTGTCATAATATTGAAAGAGTATCCTATTGACAGGCACGCAGGTTATTTCCAACCCCTTTGCATGACAACCAGGGTGGAAGGAATAATGCATTTTAGTGGCTGTTGTCAGTGACACACACACCCCAGCCCCCAGCAGATGTGGTAGCAATGACCACGTAGGAGTTTCATCCAAGAATGGAGCAGCTCTCCCCCAACCTCCATGGAGTGTGCCAGCTACTTCTGCTTTCTCAGCTAAGAGATATCACATTCTATTGTAGGTTTTCATTTAATTCAAACACTTGCTCCATTTTCAATGCTTGAAGTCTGACAAATGTCTATCTTCATCCAAACACAGCTACAATCCAGGCATAGGAATGTATGTATTGTAAAAAGTTCCCTCCATGTGTGGTGGCACACACCTTTAATCCCAACACCATGGAGGCAGAGGCAGGTAGATTTCAGTGAGTTGGAGGATAGCCTGGACTACATAGCAAGTTCTGGGTCGGCCAGGTAGACACAATGAGATCCTGTCTGAAAAATAAAAATAACGATCCCCCAGTACTCTCCCCACATAAAGCATCTTCCCGGCTCTCCAGCTTGGTTCTCTCACCGCTTCAGTGGCTGGCTGGCTGTTTGTTTTGAAAGGCATTTTTTAGTTTATGCTTTTGTGAGTTCCTCCTCCTCACATGTCCTGATTTTTTTCCTTGAAGTTCTTTTATATTTGAAAATTACGACTGGCAATATGTACTGCTAGACACACACCCACATGAACAGGCATGTTTAAATTACAAACAGGCAGTAATTTTAACAGAGATGTTGATCTTTGGATTGTATATTATAATTTGGTAGATACAGAGGCAAGGACCTATGGTGCTGGTCCAGGTATTAATTTCTGAAAAACAGTTTCTACTGTGGTCTGTGGTATATATTACTTTTCTCCCACTGAATAAAACCACTGTTCCGAGTTTCCATAGGGCCTCAGGCGGGCCCACAAGGTCTTCATATTCTGCCTGATTACAGCCTCCATTCTAATCAGCACAGAGCTTAACACAGCTTCCCGACTGTCTCCTGTTACGGGCTTACAACAACCATTTTAGCCCCTCTGATGGCTTGCCTCTATCCAAAAGAAGTTCTGCCCACTGGCTCTCCTGGGCAGTCTGGTTAAGCATCAGTTCTGACTGGATATTGATGGCCACTCCAGTCACTTCCCTTTGCATCCCTCATGTTCTCCCCGACGCCACAGAGCACCCTCCACTCACCCGTGCACCTCAGAGTCGGAAGCACAGGACTCTGACAATCTTTCGGGAGGGACGAAGAGAAACACAAACGAAGGCCTCAGGTTCGCACCTTCCCTTGAGGTTCCAGGAATAAAGTCTCAGTTGTCTAGGTGCTGGTCCCCTCCAGACCCCCAGTGCTATCCCTGCCCTGGCCACCAGAATCCCTCTGCTTCCTCTGCAGAGCAGGAACTAAAGCCCTAGGCACCAAGAAGCCTCTCACCACTTCTGGCACCGCTCCAGATAGTGGCTCTCTAATATCCCTCCTCCCAGTGTTCAGAAACAAAGAAAAGGAACACCCCGTGTCCCCACAGCTGTCCCACCTCTGCGTGGTCTCAAGGGCCCTGCTCTTAGAACACAGACGTGAGGCACTGATAACTATGGAAGGTAAAGCCGGACTCTGACCTCCCTAGCCTCAGCCCTGTTTCCAGAGTCACATCCTCTGTCCAACACATCCCTCCCTCCCCAGAGTCCTACAGGAAAGCAGAGAGAGAAGGAAAGGAGAAGCATCCTGAGCCAAGATGAAGCTTGAGGAGTAGACTTGGAGACTCTTCCAGAGAAGAGGGAACCCTATGCTCCAAAAGGGGGCTACCAAGGGGCCGTGAAGGATCCTGCCTCACCTGCTGTCCTCTGCGATGGGTGGGGCTGGAACTGAGAGGTCTGGGAGGAGCTGAATTAAAGCTGACCCCAGAGAGAGGAGAGCAAGAAGGGGTTGGAGGGATGGGGGCCTGACCTGGAGCCTCTCAGTTTGCCAGCAGTTAGCTGACAGGAAAGGGCCCCACTTGAGGGGGTTCCATCAGGAGTAGATGATCAGGCCTGCTGTAGCAGGGATACAGGTGACACAGAGACACTCATACACCCAAGGTGGCACAGGCCAGCACCTGCTCAGAAAGCTCTATCCCTGACAGGATTGGGAGAGAGAGCACTGTGCAATCAAAGGATTCCACAGGAACAATCAGTGCCAACCCCAGCTCTTACCTCGCCCACCTTCTCCAGCTCTCCAGTGCCCAGTAAGGAGCTGCCTGCTGGAAAGCCCCTAAAGGGGCCCTCAGTCCCAGCTGCCTGCCAGGAAGTGTTGAGGTCTGCCCATTCCCCCTCCCCTTCTGGCTCCCACCCAGGTTCTTCCTCCTGCCAGGGCTGAAGTTCTCAACTACTGCCAGCGCCTCTGTGTGAGCTCTGGCCTTCCCTGCTGCACACTTTCCTGGTCCCAGAGGAATCAGGTAAGACAGCCCACCATCACTTTAGCATAGCTTGTTTCCCAGTCCACCCAGATCCTTCCAGTCTGACTCCCTGAGAGCTTGCTAGGGGAGTGGACACACTGGGGTGTGCCTCCAGGGACAGGTATGGCCTCCATCTCTACCACTCAATTCTGTGGGGACAGGGTCAGTCAGTGCTTGTCGTTCATCCAAGGAGATGGTGGCGTCTGGGTGAGGTGGTCTCCAGGACCCTGGTAGGGAAGAGATAATTGCGACAGAAGCTTATGGAGCAGTTAGAGGGGGACACTGTTTAAGGGGCTTGGCCTCTGACCTGGATTCAGAAAACGCTGCAGAGAAGAGATCCAATCAGGGGTTGGGTGGAGAGATAGGTTGTGTGGGTTCTGCTTGATCCAAACATCAGGCCCCTGAAGGCCATGGCAGTGGGGCACAAAGCAAATGTGGGGTGAAGCGGGTACTCCAGCATCAGGCTTCCCTGACAGACAACCCTCCAAAAGAGCTGAAGATACAGCCCCACAGCCAGGGGCAGCCATTCTGTGTCTCTGTTGGCCCCCAACTCCAAGCCACCTCTGAAACATCTGCCAAATATTTCTTCCTGCTTCTCCTTTTCTCCCTCACAGACGATGTCCGCGGACATGGAGACTGCAGACCTCGGCAAGGTGGACCCTGAAGCTCCACAACCCACCCACATTGACGTGCACATCCACCAGGAGTCTGCTCTGGCCAAACTTCTGCTGGCCGGATGCTCTTGGCTAAGGATTCCAGCATCCGCTTCCACCCAGAACCAGGGCAGCAGCAGAGTGCTGGTGGCCTCCTGGGTGAGAGTAGCTACGTGCTTGATGGGCCCTGGGAGGGACCCTCATTTGGGCCATATTTTCCTCTGGCCTCCTCTATGCCTAAGACATTGAGTTGATTTTGTCTCTGTGTGCAGACAGTTGCAGCTAACAGGTAGCCCTGCTGCTGGAGAGCTCTGTTTCAAGTCCTCTCTCTTCCAGGTGGTGCAGACCGTGCTGGGGGCTCTGAGTGTGGTTCTGGGTGGAACCCTCTACATAGGCCGTTATTTAGCCATGTATTCCGAAGGCGCCCCCTTCTGGACTGGGATCGTGGTAAGTATGGCATCATGAAGGTCCAGGGCTGTCTGAGAGCACAGAGATGGCGGTCCCTTTGCTTCCCTTCCACCACCACCATTGACGTGGCATCCCAGAGTGTGTAGCCAAACAAGACCTGAATTAAGTAAGCCAGTCTGGTGCTTGTGTACATGACAAGTGATGAAATGGTCGCCTGTGCAGCTGCAGGTCAGCTTTGTCTCTTGTCCCATGCTTCTCCCAGCAGGCTGACAGAAGCTCCTTGTCATCCGCAGTCATCAACAGTTAAGGCTCTCAGGGCTAATCTACCTCTAACACCTGCCTCGAGACAGGGGAAGTGGAGCACATCAGGCAGGAAGCACTGTCTTCTGCTCTCTTACTTCCTTATGCTCATCCTATGGGGACCCAGGGATGAATTGTGTCAGAAGAGTGCTATCGTATTTAACGACAGCTGGTTAGGTTGAGCTGGTTATGTCATAGGTACAAAGGACTTTCTGATAGACCCACACTTTCAGAACAGCAAAACATATTGAGAGGAGAGATTAAAGTAACCATGCTAATCCATCCAATGGCAGGACTATATGGACTGGTTATAGAATAATCAAATAGGATCAGGACCCATCTGCCCACCGAACTGTGTCAGACTTCCTGTTCTTCTATCCTAGTTAGATGGACCCAATGGCTGCTAAGACAAGTGTCTGGACCTGAGGCTGCCTAAAGTCACATGCTGCATTCCCAGCTTTTCCAACAATATGGGACTCTGACCTACAAGATCTCTGGTCCCTGGAACGTTCTTGAAGAATTTAGTGTGACTTTAAAAGAAGGTTGTTGGGATGGATAGGAAGGTTCCCACCTGACTTAACCGAGTGTACTTAGGTGTCAATAAAACAGTGTCCTACAGCCTCACAACTGTGCTCCAAGCTCATTGTCCCACACAGTTACTCCACCATAGACAACAGAATATAGCAGAACATCTGAGATGCAGAGGAAATGCTCTAGGCCATGTGGCTGGCACTACAGATGGCAGACACAGAGGAAATGAGGCGGGGGATTAATAGACACTTGTCCTATACTGATTCTTTTGGTTCAATCTCTCCTTAGGCTATGCTGGCTGGAGCTGTTGCCTTCCTTCACAAGAAACGGGGTGGTACCTGCTGGGTAAGTTTAGGACCAGGCAGGACCCAGGCTCTACCTCAAGGATATGCTAGACCTCCTGCCCCATCACACACAGGCTGGCTAAAACTGAATCTTTGAGGTCTCTCTTCTGCTCTTCCTAGGCCCTGATGAGGACCGTTCTTGTGCTGGCAAGTTTCTGCACGGCTGTGGCTGCCATCGTTATTGGGTCTCGTGAGTTCAATTTTTACTGGTATTTTCTCGAAGATGATGTGTGTCAAAGAGACTCTTCATATAGATGGCCCGCCATGCCTAGAACCACTCCAGTTCCCGAAGAAGCTGCTAGGATTGCCTTGTGCATATACTACACAAGCATGCTAAAGGTAAGCGGCCATGGAGAAGACCAAGTACAGATAGTGGCAGAGAGACGGCCCATGGGAGAAGGCACTCCATCAGCAGGAGGTCCCTCTCCTCCTAGTCTTGGTGATTGTTTCTAAAGATACAGGAGTGAGTAAACAAATCAGAAACTGTTCCCACTGCTGTGGGAATCACATACTGTTAGGAAAGAAACACTATGAGCCACAAACCATGCATGGCCCAGGGTTGCAAACATGGCAAGAGTTACCAACATGGTAAATGTGTGTCCATTCTGGAACAGTCTCTCACGTCACAGCTCAGGCTGCTGAGGAGAGTGGGAAAGGTTTCTGGGGAGTTCTACCCTCTATATCCATGACCCCTCCCCATTCCAGAAGCTGTAGACTTGGAGGTGATGGTTAGAAAGTGACCCTGGTCAGGAGAGAGAATGGAGAGGGGTGGGAGTGTGGCTGTCACTCCAGCACGCTTGTCTTTTGCCCTGTGTTCTCAGACCCTGCTCATGAGCCTCCAAGCTATGCTCTTGGGTATCTGGGTGCTGCTGCTCCTGGCTTCTCTCACCCCTGTATGTATCTACATCTGGAAAAGATTTTTCACAAAGGCGGTGAGTCCCTTTGTTGGTATGTTTGGGGCAGTGGTGCTGTATAGATGAGACATGATGCTTAGGGAAGAAGGGAGTTCATTATGTGAGTCCCAGAAAGAATCATGTCTTTCTGTCCTATCCAATACAGTCTGTTTCCAACCAATGTTCCTATCCAAAGAAGCCAGGGAAGGCCACATCTATCCTAGACCTGTGGCGCTTTTAGTCACAGGTCCTATGTTGCTGAGACTGGTTCTAGCTGGCTCCAGAATTACCTGGCCTAGAGCACAGAACCTTGTTTTCCTTTCTCTTCCTGTCACTAACATCTCACCTTGGCTTCTTCCTTAGGAAACAGAGGAGAAGAAACTGCTGGGTGCAGCTGTGATCTAGCCCTTTCCTCTTGCTCTGGGTGTCCCTCCTTCTGAAGCCTGAAAGAAGAATCAGGCAGGACTAAGAAGACCCTCCCCCACTAGCAGGGCCATGGCCACTGCCTGGTTCTGCCCAGCACCACAGCAGCTCTCAGCAGCACTTGCTTGTCTCTCCATCCTTCACCGTCCTATATCCCTTCTCAGGCAGCAACTTGATAATAAACTCTCCTGTTATTGCTGGCAGGTCCTTGCTTTGTCACACCAGGGAATTCACACTGTCTGGGAGGCAGGGCAGCGTGAGGACAGCAAGCCTCTGATTCTTCCCATAGCTCCTACATCCTACCCAGCTCTAGAATCATGCAACCTGCAAACAGATGACCGGGTGTGCAGGGTGAGGGGGAAAGGGACTGTCCCCTGAATTCTGGTTTAAGAAGATGGATGTCTGGTAGTTGGATAAATAGGTTTTTATTTTCACGTTGAGCAAAAATCAAGACATGACACCAAGATACAACCATTTCAGAAGTCTCATTGCTTTATGTTGAGGATGGAGACTTGCTATGTAGCACCATCTGAACCTGAACTCATGATCCTTCTGTCTCAGCCTCCTGAGTATTGGGATTACAGATTTGTTTCACCGTCCTGGTTCTGAAAACCTATTTTTCCCCAAGTTAGTTAGCCAATATATTGTGAGAAAACCCCCAGATTAATTGTCTTATAAAAATATATAAAACTTTAGGACAACATATGATTTGTATATTTTTAAATCTCCAATATTTATACTGTCAAGAATGTAAGAACAACCTTGAAGGCCCTAATGGGAGCAGGAGGATGACTCCAGAGAGCTGAGTCTGGCGGCAGCCTATATCAGGGTTCCATGAGCACCTGCACAATAGCATTCCTCCTGAAGGACCCAGAGGGCTCAGCATGTGTCTGTATTCATGGATAACCTATAACATCAAAAAGATACACCTCAGAATTGAGAGGCAGAAAGACATCCTAAGTGGGCTCTAGGGAAACACAGTGTGGCTTCTTAAGGTTCCCCTCTGGTGAGATGGTGAGAGACCACACAGGCTTCTACCAGAGGAACCCTTGTAAAATTCTGAGACTGGGATTTTACTGAAGGCTGACACAGGGATTCTCTCTCTCTCTCTCTCTCTCTCTCTCTCTCTCTCTCTCTCTCTCTCTCTCTCTCTCTCTCTCTCTCTCTCTCTCTCTCTCTTTCTCTCTCTCTCTCTCTCTCCCTCCCTCAACAGATTGTGCTATTCAAGACTCCCAGAGTGGGAAAGCAGGCATTCTCTCAAAATCCCTTTGTTTGCATAAGCTAGGCAGTCACATACTGCAGAATTTTGTGTCTGTGCATCCAAACCCACCCAGTCAACAAAAAAAGTATTCTAGCAGCCAAAATCTGAGAAGACAATCAAAGCCCTCCATGATGAACAGGGTGGTGTGGAGAAGTGGAGGAGACAACCATGGGCAAAGAAGGCTTTATACTTGAGAATGATGCCGATGCCGAGAAGCCAAAGATGCGTTAGAGTGAACAGTTGCCAAACAGACAAAGTTAAATTTCAAAACCAAAAGGCTACTTCGACCTCTTCACCTCTGCTTCCCATCTCAGAATCTAAATGTGGTCACTAAATATGAAAATTAACCAGCTCGCTTACCATCACCACTTGCAAACTCTACCACCCCCACAGCACCACCACAACAGGGGTGGAAAGAAGAGAACCAAAATTTCCAAGGTCCTGCTTTTTTGTTTTTCTTAAAGTTACTTTCAAAGGGGAAATTGGTATTTCTCATTTCTGTCTTGCATGCTTGTACAGATCGCCTGCATAATGCAGGCGACCTAACCAGACTTCAGGATGTTCTCTGGTTTCCTGTCCTACATCTTTGCTGTCCTTGCCTGCAGTGTGACCATGTTTGTTAAACTCTCAAAGAAGAAAAATAGAATCTTACTTAAAAAATAAAACGCCCTACCACAGACTGGAGAGATGGCTTAGTGGCGAAGGGTGTGGACTGTGCTTGCCAAGGGCCTGAGTTCGGTGGGATCACCCATGTCGGGCAGCTCACTGTTGCTCCAGCTCGGGGGGTGGGTGTAGATATCTCACAATGACTGCTGGTTTCTGTGGGCATTGCATTCCTGTGTAAATACCCACACAAACACGCATAGACATAAATTTTAAAATACTACTTTTTTTCTCCTTTCTGTCTATCAAGAAGTGAGGAGTGTTTCCATCACACACTCCTGCCGCCATGATGTTCTGTCCCAGTGCCTAGCAACCGTGAAGCTATGGGCCCAAACCTTTTCCTCCTTAAGAAACAAAAAGTAAAGCAATGGCAAACATAATCTTATTCTGATCATTCCAAGAACCTTCTTCTTACTTCAAAGGAGCTAGAGCAGGGTCCCCAAGTGAAGGTATAACCTCCCTTCAAGCTTCTACAACAGGTGTTAGGCAAACCTACCTAGTGGTCGGCAGGACTGACCTGGGCAGAAGGTGCGTCTTCAGAGCACAGGGACAGCAAGCAGTGAGCTGCTGGCAGAGGCTGGCATTGTTCCCCAATCTTTATCTTCTCTCTTTTACTTGTAATACCTGCCCTGGATATTGATTGTGTACATTACTTCCCCGGATAAAGGCTGTGTTCACCATCTTCCTTTGATGAGTTGATCTAGTAAGCAGATGAGGAGTTAGTCATATGTTCACGTCCTGTGAGGCGCACGTAGGCAGTATCCCCTGCTCTCCTTTCTGGCCCTGGAGCAGCCACATAGGTGATGTGAGGGAAAGCATGGTCTACACAGCACATGGATTGTGAGATGCCCAGCTAGAAGTTGGTGAGAGAGAGAAACTTGTATTCAAAGCCAGAAACCATTCTGAGCAATGCATTGTCACCTCACAGAGTGGCAGCTAAGTCCCATTGTAGACAAAAATCCATCATTAAAAACAAACAAACAAACAACTGTTGAGCTGGAGAGATGGCTCAGTGTTAAGAGCACTTGCTGCTCTTTGAGAGGACTCGGGTTTAATTTTCAGTATCTACATGTATAGAGAGATTTTAATCCAGCAATGTAGAAGTGGGGCCTTGTACTTCCTCCCAGCTCCATGCTCCTAGAAATAAGACTCAGACTCAAAATATATTTACAAATTTCTTGGCCATATAGCTAGGCTCTTCTCTACCTAGAATCATAACTTAACCCATTTATTTTAATCTACACTCTACCACAAGCCTGGTTACTTGTGCTCAGGTACCATGTGTCTGTCTCCTCACATCTTTCCCAGATGAATTGTCCACACCTAGCTCTACCACAGCATTCTTTCTGCCTCCTGGATGTCCCATCTTCTATTCTACCCTTTCCTATAGACTGGGTTTTATACTGACAGGTGATGCATTCATACAATATACAAGATATTCTCTCTACACAGCAACATGGCTACTCTGGTTAGAATGCAGAAACATCCTTAGCACACACCTTCTTAATCCCTCTGGCTGGAATACAGACATGCCTTTAGTGCACATATTTATTCCCAAACAATGAAGATAATGTTACATTGTAGATGTCTAAATGGGTGGCAGACAAAGTGACAAATCAGAGAAAGATTTGACAGAATATGATATGCCCAACTCTCATGAGAGCAGAAAGGAAGGCAGCATAAGAAGGAGCAGTACGGGGGAGGAGGAGGAGGAGGAGGAGGAGGAGGAGGAGGAGGAGGAGAGAGAACAAGCTAGACACAGGTGAAGACAAAACAAGCCAGAGACTGAGGAGCCAAACGATTA
The DNA here is from genome assembly GCF_978045245.1 of Mus caroli. Taxonomy (NCBI): domain Eukaryota; kingdom Metazoa; phylum Chordata; class Mammalia; order Rodentia; family Muridae; genus Mus; species Mus caroli. The sequence goes on along the minus strand of NW_028227262.1, from coordinate 100,323,762 downwards.
GAACATACTGCCAAAGTTAGTATGAGGCCAAGCAGAGCAATTCAGTCAAAGGCCAAGAGAGAAACCAGATTGAATCAGTCAGCTTGGAGAAAGAGTTTGAGCCAGAAGAGCTGAATTGAACCAGCCAACAGAGTTCAGAAAGAACCAGGAAGGGTGAGCATATTCAGCAAGCAGTAAGTCTCAGAGGCTGAACACATTCTTGGCCTAAAGTAGATTGTATGGAGGGTAGAGGCTTCCAGGACTAGGGCTAGCTCAGCAGACAGGGGCAATAAACCTCAGAGATGACATTTATATCAGAAGAAAAGCTACATTTATATACAGAGTAGCTCACAGTTCTAAAGGAACCTCTTTTGTCTCCTGTAGTCACCAGGCATGCACTTGGTGAACACACATACACACCGGCAAACACATATAAAAATAAATAACTAAAATTTAAAACATTAAAAATTTAGTGTCTTCCTAAGAAGGATCCACAAAGCATATCAGATACAGCGCATGGCATCTGGGTATGGGCCTTAGCAAAAGTCAGTGGGAAAAAGGCACTGCTTGGTAAAACCTAGAATAAACAGGTCAGAGGAAGACATGTGACTCTTACTCCACTTGACTGGTCTCCATCACATGCTTGATCCTCCTTATCTACCACCTGCATTCACTGAGGACATTCATATCCTCCCACAGAAATGTCCTTCAGTCTTCTCTAGTGTGACAAATGAGAGGCCAGCCCTGATGCATCGATGCCCACATACCCTCCAGTCCCTAATGCAGCTTCAACAGCCACTTCAAGTCTGAGTTCCTAGCTCCCTAGGCCAGCACTTAACCTTGCACTGCTCTGTCTCCAGCCACAGAGACTCCTGGGGGAGCTGAAAATGTTCTCCTACCTTTGTTTAAGAATAATGACCTTTCTAGAGTCTCAGCTGTGTGCTCTTTCTCACTGCTTCAAAATCGAAGGATGTGTTGCTTTTACCTATATAAGCCACAGCCAAAGGGAAAAGGCAGAGGGGTATATACCATGGTAGTCAGCACAGTGGGTTCCTTGTTGCAGGGGTGGGAGAATGAATAGGAAAGGGAAGAGACTGACTTATGGAATCACATAGGGGTCTAGAGTCATGGTCTCCCCCTCATTCTTAATCCAGGAAATGTGTATGTGTCATTAACAAAATGTGTACATGTTTATACCCTTTTCTACATGAATGCTATAATTGCAGTACAAACCATACACTACAACTTCCTGTGTCAATTTAATACCAAAATTGTAGAAGCAAGGACTTGTGGGGAAGTTTTTCATTGTGTCAGCTAACACGCACCTGCTCAGCAGTGTCTCGTTGAGCGTTCTGCATCACAAGAACATTTCAGAGTAATGCCTGGTCACTGCCAATGGCAGGACTTCTGATAAGATAGTTTCTGACGATTGTCCTCAAACATACAAATCACTACAATATTTATAGTTGGCTTGGATGTAGAAATGGCTCAGAGGTTAACAACACCGGCTGTTCTTCTAGAAGACTCGAGTTCAGTTCCCAGCACTCACATTGTTGGTAACAACTGTCTGTAATTCCAGTTCCAGGAGATCAGATGCCTTCTCTTGGCCTTCACAAGCACTAAGAATGCATGGGATACACAAACATATCTACAGACAATACACCTATGTAAAGTGTAAGACAATTAAACTCCAGGCTGCCACAGTACTGACTGGACAGCCCTCCTGATTTCTAACCTTTGTCTCTGAGTCAGTCTTCCTTTCTGTCTTTCCTATAATCATACTCACTCTCCCCTCAGAGGACTGTTCAACTTTGTACTGACTGGCCCTGTACAGGCAAGAATGGTATGAAGAACAGGGAAGATCTGGGATTTCCTGAGACTGCAGAGAAGATGGAGGACAATGATGGGATTGAAGCTGTGGAGTAGGAAGTGTGGGGCAGGAGACGGAAGGCGGGGCAGGCTTCTTGTCAGCGGCTCCCCAAGTCTGGAACCCTCCAGAGGCGGTAAACAAAGCAGCTTGCCAAATCCTGCCAGTAAAAGGCTATTTCCTAATAGAACAATTTGATTTACTGAATGTTTACAATCTGGCCATAACAAAACAGATCTAGAAATACTTCGGAAGCTAAGTCCACGCCATCTTTAAAAGCTCAAAAAGGAGGTGCTGCAGCAGGCCTTGTCTCAGTCTCACTGTGTAATGCTCATCAGAAATATGTGTTTTAAAACTCTGATGAGTTCTCAAACAGAATTAAAGGAAGGTTGCATTTAAATCCAGACTCCTAGTTCCCTCCATAGTCCTTCTCTGAACCCTTTGCTGCAAGCATCCAGATGTGACTAAACCTGCCACCTAGTGGCTATTTAAAATAAAACAAAACCTGGTGGTAGTTGGGGGGGGGGGGGGGGTAATTGAAAAGCTTTTTCCAAAGTGCTCATTCCCCGACTGAGCAATTGTCTCCTAGCACTTCCTGCATGGAAGGTCCCATCAGCCTCAGAAGTTCAAGGAGGCTCAGTTGTGCTGGTCCCTGCAGATGCTGAGAAGTAATGACCTCCACCTTCCTAGTTTGCCCAGACACCTGTTCTATCCCAGTCAGCACAGAGCTGTGCCCCTGGGTCCCAAATTTAGCGATGGAGGAAGAATTTTCCTACCACTCCACTGTCTTCCACCCTTCTCATCTCAGAATAAACAGAAAGTAGGTGCTTTAATTCTAGGTGGGAGTCACCCCTTTGCAGCTCACCCTTCCTCCCCGTGGTTCACAGAGACCCTCCTCAGCCCGGTCCTGACCTGGGCTATCAAAAGGACCCTGTCCCCACAAAGAAGGAGGTATAAATGATCTGAATGGTCTTTTTGTAACACAGTTGCCTCCTCCTGCCACGGGAAGCTGAGAGGACACCGTCTCCACACCACTGGAAGCAGTATGAGCTAAAGACCAAGACCAGAAATTCTTGAGAACACAGTCCTAAGTCCCCTGTACCACCAGGTCACATTCAGCCACAAGACACAGATTTCTTAAACAGGACACAAAACAGGACATAAAAGGAAAGGCTGGGGAAAGCTCGTGGCACTGGAAACAGACATGTCTGATTCCTCAAAAATGAACAAAGGAAGTGAAGGAGATGCTCTATCCAGTGTCAGAGGCCGTCTGTGAGTGCGCGATTAACAAGGGACAGGTTGAACTGTGGGAACTCGCCATTTATAGTAGGATTGAGACAGCAAAGAACCAGCATCGAATACGAGGAGTTCAGGTAATTCATTCTGGATGATGATGCAACAGAAAAGGGAGCCAAAACTGAACTCTAGGTATCAGGGAAAATCCAAATGGCCAATAAACACTGCAAATGTATCCAATATCAACACCCACATGGAGCCAAATTACAACCACCCTAAGGTAACATAAACCAAAGCTACTACCATATTTGACCGAAGAAAAACTCCTGTCTGGTAACACCAAGTGATGGTACGATGGGAACTGTCTCATGCCCTGGCAGGGATTGGTGTTGTCACACTGAAAAGTGACTACACATGAGTATAAAGTTGCAGCCTGCCTCTGAAGACTCCACCAACACACTTGCGGACAGATTCACCAGCCCACCTGCACTAGTCGGATCATAGAGACATGGTTTGTAACATCCCCAGTCTAAAACAAACCATCAGTAAAATGGATATGTCAGAGTGAAAACCATACAGGAGCATCCATGGACACATGGCACTGAGAAAAACCTATAAGACCCACAGACACTGCCTTCATTAAGAGTCTGTTTGTCTGAGGATCGAAACAGGCAAAGCCAGTCTAGATCCTCTAGGCCTGCATCTGTGGAGGACAAAAGCCAGTCCGGAGCAGAGGAAAGAGGAAATGCACACAGGCCATGTGCATCAGTTGTGGGTGGAGAAGAGACAGGGCATCCTAGGGACGATGAGCCGTTTCATGGCTTGCTTTATGTATGTCCACAGGACCTTATGTCTATGTGGTTTTCATTTACATCATTTTGTTATTAAAAAGATAATGAAAACAAAATCTCATCTGGGTCAAAAGTCTCTGGACATACTCTGAAGGCAAAAGGATGGAGATTCCACTGCAGTGGTGTAGTCCTCAAGTTGGTGTTTACAGATTGTACTCTGAATTGAACATTACAGAAAAGCCAGAAGTGGGCGTTACTTGAAAGAATGAGGCAGGAGGCTTGCCTAGACTGTGTATTTGAATTCAAGGCTAACCTAGGCAGTGTAGTGAAACCCTGTCTCAAAATAAAGATAAAACCCAGCCCTGTTTCCGGCCCCCTGGCATGTGAACAAGAATCATTTAGGAAAGAGGTGCTGTTCCAGTGAGCTTAAGAAATACCCAGTCGGTCCCTGCCACTGATGAGTTAGCACTTGCTATAGCCTGCACACAGTAGGGCAGTAAGTATCTTGCAGGAACCCCAAACCCAACAGCAAGGTTTGACAGATTCCTTGAAGCTGCACCTCGAACACAAGGCGGCGCTGTACTCCCTCATATAGTGAAGTGGGCTTTCCCGGGACTATGTGCTCCTATGTCTTTATTGGCTGTTACAGAATGAGTGGCTGGCAGATTGGTTATGAAAATATGGCCCCCGACGGAGAGGGTCGAGATCCCAGGACACCTAGACTCAGCAGAGCCTCTACAGGCACCCCGCCTCTCTCCAGCGCCCCAGCTGGAGAAGGGGCCCGCACCCCCGCCCACCCGCGATGCCTAAAGAGGAAGCTGCGTGGCCCCTTGCGTGCTGTGGCTGCTTCTCCCAGGTACAGGAGGCACGTGCGCTTCTGCGTTTTCTCGACAGGCAGCGCTGTTCTAATGGTAAGCTCCCTTGCTTCACTTTGGAGCCCTTGACCTTCACAGAAGTAAACACCAATGACTTGCAAGGCTCCCACCTCCCCACCTCCTTGCCTGCCTCAGGCTGCTGCTCCCCCCTGAGTTGTCCTAGCTGGTGACTGTCATCCCAACGTGACCCTGACTAACTTTCATACACAGTGGGCTCCATTAGGCGATTCTAGAATCGAAACAGCTTCTTCCACACTCGATCACACTAGAGAGGGCATTGCTGGATTGCAGCCCCAGAGGACAGAATTGCTTTTGCACTCAGTTCTTTCTTCAGGGGTAGTAGGGTGGATGTTTTGGGTGGTGGTGGTCATGGTCGTTGGTGGAAGTTATTTGGTTGGGTTGGGGGTGGGGGGCTGTTGGTTGGTTGTTCGCTTATTTTGAGATCAGGACTCGTTCTATAACCTAGGCTGGCCTCAGATTCACAGCTAACTTCCAGCCTCAGCCTCCCAAGTGCTGGGTTACAAGTTGATCCACGACACCAGATCTCAGGGTACTCTTGCCCATGATTTAGGCCCAGGCTTTCTGTCACAAGGCATAGAACATATATTCAGTTTATTGTCATGAAAAACCAATCAGGCTGTACACAAGAGACTTGGTATATGAGCCTTCTTAGAAAGATAGAAGTTTGGAGTTTGCAGATAATGGACTCATTAGACTCCTGTGGCCAATAAGCCACTAGTTTTAGTTTTCTTGTGGACACCCCCCACTCCCGAAGACATCTCTCTGTAATAAGCTGAGAACAGAAACTGTTTCTTGGGGGCCTAGTGACTACTATTCTGGAGAAAGAATGTGACCCTACTTGCTTGGGAAAATGGGTGCCACATTCTTGCTCATAAGTACATTGCCTTCATTCATTAGGTAGGGGGACAAAGGAATTCCTGGCAATTTTTGTTGTTTTTTCCTCTGCAGACCTACCTTCTAGCTCTACTCTGTACCTGGAAGGCTGGCCTTTAAGGACTCCATTCACACTGGCCTTGACTTTGGGTTCATCCTGTAGGTAGCATGGCAGGCAGGTGAATAAGGTCATTGTATCAGCACCAGTGGCTTCGTCTGTGCCAGGCCATGTCTGTCATGGCTTGGCTCTGCATAAAACATCTCTGAGCAGCTAGAAGTGAACATGGCACCAACCACTGCGAGGCCTGGGTGCTCTGCCAGCCCATGCTGATTTCTGTAACCTTCCTCATCTTTGTAAAGTTCCGTTCTGCCTGTGAGAATGCCATCTGTCCCCAGCAGGACCCTGGCCAACACATCGAGCTTTCTCCTCCTTCACTTTTATTCTCCTTTGAATGTGGAATGGATTCCACTCCCTGTGCCCACATGTAAACATAAAACCTAGAGCTAAGCTCGGTGACAGAGATGAGACACGAAGGAGAACAACCACCGCCACCAGCCTGGTGTCTCTAGGATGGAGGTCCACAGCCAGTGGGGACAGAGCCCAGTTGGGGAATGATCATGTGAAGCATTCCAGTCATACATGAGCCAGACATGAGGGAGGGAGGGAGGAATGTTTTTGGCAGCTGTGTTGAAACTAAAGGAGGCCGTATGAAAAGGACTGCAGGACTGCCTGGGATCAGACACTGTTGGGGGCCAGAGTCTGGAAATAAATGGAGAATGCAGAAAGGGCATTCTGGCAAAGACAGAGTGATGGAAGGGGCAAGCTTGGGAGCAGGGAGGCCAGCGAGGGATGCTTCTGGGATACAGGCAGACATAGGCCGTGCACTAAAGAGTAATGGAGTGGAAGAAATAAACACAATTCCTAGGAAACAGACCTTGTTACTGAGCACCCTTGCAATACCAGCGTTGTTGAGGACTGGAGACTGTATTGTGAGTTCTAGGTCAGCCTAGGCTGCATTGTGAGTTCTAGGCCAGCTTGGACTACATAGTAAAACTGTCTTGAAATACCCACATCACCATCATCATCAACAACAACAACAAACATCATTTTGCTAGTACACTGGAAACAGGAAGGAGAGAAGGGTGAGTCTGGAAAACCACTTCTGAATGGATGGCCATGGTGTTCTCCACAACAAGAGAGGCAATGTATTCCATTCTGTTTTCTTGAGTTGGGTGCCTGTGGAAAAGGCAAGTAAAAAACAAAATAAAACCAAACCAAACCAAACCAAACCAAAACACTCAACAATAAAAAAGACTGTTAGGAAGCTATAGATGTAAGCCTGAGCTCGTAATAGTCTAGACTCAAGGTGTACTCACACTGTGTATTTTCTTCCTTTTCAAAGCATTTACTTACTGTATGTGTCGGAGTGTTCTGCCTGCATAAATGTCACATATACATGTGTGGCTGGAGCCCATGGAGGTCAGAAGAGAGGTAAGGTCACCTGGAACTAGAGTTGCAGACACTTGAGTCATCGTGTAGGAGCTGTGTCCTGCAGAAGTTCAGCCAGTGCCCTTATCCACCGAGACATCTCTCCGGGTATGTCTCACAGAGTGTGCACTGGTCATCTTCTGCAGAGGCATGAGCCAGGAATTTGGATGGGCTTGTCATGTGTCTGTCCTCTTCTGTGTGCTAAGAATAATGTGACCAACAGTCACGATGCTGACCATCTCATGAGTGCTGTCAGCCCTCAGGCTCTGTGCCAGGTCCTTTATGGCTGGCCAATATGTCGGGATCTTGGACCCAACAGAATGCTCACAGCAACCCTATGAGGCTCCAATTCGGGAAGAATTCAGTAACTTGTCCCCAGGCCAACCCATCTAGAAAATGTCCTCATGGCTAGGAATCTCAAAGGTCTTGGGAACTAAAACAACAACAACAACAAAAAAAAAAACAAAACAAAAAAACAACAACAACAAAAAACTCAAGGTCTTGGGAGGTTCCTTAATTTTTCTTTAAGCAAACAGCCCAGTTACTGTCTTTTTAAAGACTTCAACTCCACCTTCAGAAAAGGTAAGGGTAAGATTTGCTGCTTTACCTAACTCCTATTTTCCATTTGCAGAAGTTCTGAGATTCCCCCCCACCCCCAGACCTCCCAAGGGTGAGGCTGACAGAAGGAAGCTGCTTTTGGACTACATTCCAAGTAATCATCACAAAGTTCAGTGTGGAAGTGGGCATAATGGCACACTTCTGTAATCCTAGGCTCTGGGATGCAGAGTAAGGGGAATTACCAGGAATCTGAGGCCAGCCTGGTCAACAAAGCAGGTTCCAGGCCAGGAAGGATGGTTTTGCCAGACTCTGTCCACAAAACCTAAGACACACAAAAAAGACGCTGGGGTTCAAGTTGCACCCTAAAAAGTAAAAACACAAATTAAATAATTAACATTTAGCTCTGCTAGCTTTAATGCACGCGCGCACGCATGCACATTTGTCCTTTTATCCTTTTGTACACATTTCAAAGCCAGGTACAAATATCTATGATCACCTGAAACAAAATATCTTTTACATATTGTTAACCAGATTTCTATACTTGTCTCGGTTCTTTTTAATATGTTTTCTTTAAGGTAAGATTAACACACAATGTTAAATGTGCACATCTTGTGTATGGTGTATTCCTAATCTAGTTACTAAAGTGAATTGGTAAATTTTGTTTCCCGACTTCATAATGTATCTATTCTCCTAAGAGTACATTGGGCCTGCTGGATCAGTAGTGTATCAGCAGGGCCAGCTCCTGGAGACTCCTGCAACCACACTGACCCTGTGATTCTATAGTTCCCCGGCCTTCTGTACTTCTGATGGCCTGCTCTCTTTTTAGAAGGATAACCCAGGCTGTTCTCTAGAGTCTCAAGAGTTTGAGGACCAACCCAGCTGCAAAGCATCTGTCATGTGAGGGGCACATTCAAGGGTTCTGTGAACTCAGATGTCATCCTGAGAGTCACCATTCATCCCAGCTCCAGCATCATTTAATGAACTTTTACAAATGTTTCCATTGGGTACCCCAAATTCCCCTGAGGATGCAGAGTGCTTCATCACCTGTGGGGAGCACTCTCAGACCCCTTGGCAGTAAGTCACTTCTCCTACTCTACCCACCAGAGACAAACACTTGTCTCTTCACTTCCTGCTGAAAATGAATTAATAGCCCTTCAACCTTTGGCTCTGGTTTCTCCTACTTAGCAAAGCATCACTGGGGTTTGCCCACACTATGTCAGTATCATCTTTTTGAATTGCTGAGTAGTATTCAAGCTAGACAAACCTTAGTCAACTTACCCTGCCCCCTCCTGTTGATGGCATTATGATCTTTGTTGCTGACATTGTTTATCCCTTGGCTTGTAATAACCTCCTTGCCATTGACCTGTGGACCCAACACAAAATCACACCCATAAGCCTTCCAAGAAGCAGTGTGAAGGCTGGGACTTTGAAAAACACTTTGTAATCCACTGCCACACCTCAGCTCAGGGGGCTGCTCCCTCCTCCCTACTTGTTCATACTTTGACATTTGTCCTTAACTGTTTTATGGTCCTCACTTGTTTATAGATTTGACTCCTATTACTGTTGGCATGGAGCAAGTTTCTGAAACAGGGGGATAGAACTTACTTGTGGAAGACGCAGAGGAGCCTGTGATAAAGTTAGTCACGTGCCATGAAGCCTGGGTTTCTTTTCATTCTTACAGTACAGAAAGATTTGCTTTGTTTCAAAAACAGACATGACCTGGAGAGCCAGATAAGCAGGGAGTTCCACTTCCCATTTGCCCTATTTTGCTTTTTATTGCTGTGATAAACACCAGGGCCCAAAGCAAGTAGGGCCTGAGAGGGTTTGCTTTGCCCTATGCTTTACAGCCATCATCAGAAGACAAGACAGGAACCCAAGTGGGGCAGGAACCTGGGGAGTTGAAGAAGAGGCCATGGAGGAATTCTGCTTACTCACTTGCTTTCTGTGGTACATTCAACTTGACCTTTTATACAACCCATGATCACCTGCCCAGGAGTGGGTCCACCCCTATCAATTATTGATTAGAAAATGCCCCACAAGCTCTCCTAAGGGCCAATGAAAAGACTAGTCAACTGAGGGTCTCTCTTCCCAGATGACTGTAGTGTGTGTCAAGCTGACACAATGTTCCAGGCTAACTGGCACAACTGACCTCTTGACAGATTGACACAGGGACACATCATTGTTAAACTGCAATTTTTCCTTCCTTGGATATTCCCAGTATTTCATGGTAACACCTTGGTATAAAACATATCATAACCGTAAAAGCCCCATAGTCTTTTTACATTTTAAAAGTCCATGTTCTTGGCTGGCAAGATGACTCAGTGGTTAAGAGCACTGACTGCTCTTCCAGAGGTTCTGAGTTTGATTCCCAGCAAACACATGGTGGTTTACAACCATCTGTGATGGGATCCAATGCCCTCTTCTGGTGTGTCTAAAGACAGCAACGGTATATTCACATATGTAAAATAAATAAATAAATCTTTAAATTCCTGCTCCCCTGCAAATAGAAGTCCATGTTCTTTCTTTTAAAATCCAATGTCTCTTAACTGCCACACACACTGGGAAATGCCATGCACTCCGGTCAAGTCTGCTTGACCGGCTGAAAAGTCTGTAAGCACTCAACGAGACCTCCTGGAGCTTTGGCGTTCTCATTTACCCATATACTCATACCCTATTCCTGCGTTAGTCTGGTGTATGGAACCACGAGCTCTCTTTTAATATTTTATTATAAATGCCTTTTCCCCCCCATTATATAGAATGAATTTTATATAGAATTGAAACATCATTTTTAGACCCACTCTTTGCCAAGTAGTAGTCAGCAATAAGATAATATTGATGTTGATCTTTCCACTTCTGTTTTAGAATAAGTATCAGCCACAACTGGAGCACCATAACAGGACAAAGGATTATACGGAATGATCTTATCTGCTATGCTAAAGCGTTTTTATAAAGTAGTTAAACCTTTAGTCTTGACCCATTGGTCCAGAGTGTTTCGTTAAATTAAGCACATTTTTTTCTTCTATTTTAAGTTTACCACCCTAGCCCGCCCCACCCCCCAAGAAATGTTTTCTAATTTTACATCTGTGTTTGCAGTTAGTATTTTTTTCTTTCTTTTTTTTCCCTTTTTTTAATTAGGTATTTTCCTCATTTATATTTCCAATGCTATACCAAAAGTCCCCCATACCCCCCCCACTCCCCTACACACCCGCTCCCACTTTTTGGCCCTGGTGTTCCCCTGTAGGGATCCATCCCATAATCAGCCTCCAAACGCTGACACCATTGCATACACTAGCAAGATTTTGCTGATAGGACCCTGATTAGGCCGGGGCCTAGCAAACACATAAGTGGACGCTCACAGTTAGCTATTGGATGGATCACAGGGTCCCCAATGGAGGAGCTAGAGAAAATACCCAAGGAGCTAAAGGGATCTGCAACCCTATAGGTGGAACAACATTATGAACTAACCAGTACCCCTGAGCTCTTGACTCTAGCTGCATATGTATCAAAAGATGGCCTAGTCGGTCATCACTGGAAAGAGAGGCCCATTGGACTTGCAAACTTTATATAAATGCCTTTTAAGATTAAATTCTGTTATAGTTAAGTCTCCCCAAGGTTCCAAGGTCCCAGAAGCCGAGCTTAGAATTCTGTAAGAATGCAGTAAGGAAGTAACCTATTCAGTTACTAATTAAGCATTACAAAAGACGGAGCCAGTAGCTCAGAACTGGTCTGCAAAATATTTACTAGGACAGTAGCAAATCTCACCCAAACAAGGGAATATCTTGACAGAGCCAGGGAATCCCACTGAGATAGAAACCTTCAGTACAGGCTGCATTACATTTTAGAAGCAAGTTGGTGGATTCTCCTGACAAGTGGAGATTCTCCAGATACTTAAAAGTTACACTCATGTGGGAGTTTGGCAAGGCCTAGAAGATAGGGGTGTTGCATTATTCATGAGGCCTGCCAAGAGCAGAACCCCCTGGTGCTGGCCTTCATAAGGTTCAAAGGTATAGCACTAGAGTGTGAAATCCTTACCTGTCACTAAGATGACCCTAGGCAAGACTGCTTTATCTTTACTGTAAACATTTACCTGGTTCCTGTAAATCCTTTTGAAGTCATTCCTTTGTTTTGTATCAGGTAACTTCAATGTACTTTTCCTGCTACTCTTTGTATTTTCTGTACTATATAAGATTGATGTTCACTTTGTGAGAGTACATTCATATTCTACACAGTCTCACATGTTGGTCTGTCTGTCACCTGCTGCCGCCTTGTCCACCTGCCCCAGAGACAGACGCAGACAAAGGGACCCAGAGGGTCGGCGGCACTTAACTATGGATTCCTATAAAATTTAAAATAAGTAATACACTTTCTTAGTCTAAGAGGGAAGAATTAGGACATAGTTTCAATCAGATCAAACCAAAACCCAACCCCAACGGTGCATTTAGCTCAGTGCGCAACACTTAGGAATCATCATGATCCTTTGAACTCCCAAGAGCTTGGGCAGTGCCACCTCTACAGCTCTGCCATATGCATGCAACTTGTCTTGTATGCTCCAGAGGACTCACTCCACACTGCCACTGTCTTTGGTGGGCATCCCGTAGCCTTATCATGTACACACCCTATAGCCAATATGCTGGGGTTTCCATGGCAACTGAGGTCCCATTCTCACCAATGGCAGTTTTCTTTTCAGGGACTGCATCCCTGCTACATACTGTTAGGCTCCTCTCTTTCATGACCCCTTCAATCCTAGGATCTTCACAACAATTGAGGCTGCACTTTCACATATGGCCTCTCCTGGCATCTTACATTTTAAGTCTCAGCTGCTCTCCAGGACTCCTCCAATCCTTCGGGTTTCAGTACTGTGTGGAAGATGCTTATATATTACCAAGTTTGGCTGTAAGCTTGAGATGCCGTCTTAGCACCCTCTGGACCACAGCCTCTATGTGCCGACCCTATAGAAATCCTCCCTAGATTTCCCCTCAATGATGCTGATCTCTTATCAACCACAGAACTGTAGGCTCTCCAGCCTTTGGGATCCAAAACAGCAGCAACCCACCTCAGACTAAGCACTATGCTGATCCTCTCTCTACTCCTGAATCCTGGAGCCTCACTGTAAGCATCCCTGGCTCTTCAGTTGGTCTGACAGGGAGCTTCTTAACCCCTAAGTACATAAGCCAAACCCCCTAACAAGTCTCTCCTCACACCACCCTGTCTCTGTCAAACCCTAACTGATACAGATTTGGGGAACAAGAATGGTTCTAGAGGAATACAAACTCAAAGAAACACAAACTTAATTGGTTCTTTAATCTCATTAAACCTAAAAGTGTTGAGGACTTCACTTCTAATGCAAATGCTACCAAAAGTCCACGATGCATTTGCAAATAAATGCAAAATAAATGTCCTGGGTTCTCCTGATCTGTCTCTTATAGGATGAGAGAAAGTTGGTGACTCAACTTATGATGTTTGTGAACACTGGAAGGGTACCAGGGGTCATAGCAACACTGGCTGCTCTCAGCATCTCAGGACAAAGGAAGGAAGGATGGAAAAGAAGGACCATGAAGATTTGGATTCTGCCTCCAGCTACACATAAACACCCTAGAATTCTCTAGGTGTGCCTTGAGCTGAATCTTCCTTGTCATTACAAGCTGAAACTGCTGAAATCAAGAGCTTGTCCATTGTATAGTTGCTGAGTTACAGTGAACACTGAATGTGCAACCTCTGGGGGACATCTACTGTACTGGCAAGATTATTGGTTGGGAAAAATTGGAATTTTTCAAGTTAGGATGGGACTGTGTGGAAGAATCTGAAGGAAGCTAGAGATGTAGTTTCTGAATTCTGATGTCCTGCTTATGAATTGAAGTGTTTTCTCTATCCCTACCTGCCCTCACACCCATGATGTGAGAAGTGAGTAGTGATCTCCTCATATAGTGTGACCAGCCTTTCCACTTAGCTCTAGGGACCTAGGCCTGCATTGCCGTGTATACCATAACGGCCTCCCCAGGGCAGCTGCCATGTAAGATGATGCTGAGTCTCTCCAGGACCCAGACTCACCACTTCACTTTGCTTCTAGACCTACAAGCTAAAGTCCGGCAGGCCTCTGAAAGTGAGGCACAAAGTCTGACTCATGAGGAGATATGTTCTGGTCCAAAGAACTTCCTGAGTTTTGTAATTTATACAAATATAAATTCAGGGAATAGACCCGTTGACTTAAATGCACGGGATACTTGTGGAAGAAACATAAATGTGGGTCTGGATAAACTTATTAATATACTTCCCCAAACAGAGAGTGTGTATTTAACAGTGTAGCTCAGGGAGTTAGGAATGAGGCAAACACCTTGACTGGTTGGCTAATATGTGGACCAAAAGGTAGCCCATTGGGAGCAGGTTAGAAAGGTCTGATCTCCTTGGGCTAGCATAGAAATGATTCAAAGGTGTGGAGAGATTACATTTCCATCATAGAGTAATCATTAAGTCTCTTCCAACATACTGGGAGGGTCCAGAAGATATGTGTTTGGCCAATACCTTGAACAATAGGTTTGTGAACAGAGCCATAGCCCCTTGCAAAGCAATGTAAGCAGTCCTCTTTATTGACCAGACCTTACTGTAAAAACCGCTGTCTCACAGTTGGAAATGAAATGAGAATAACTTGGCCTGAAGATGATAGGGGCCAAGTAGTGACACCCCAAAATATGGCTACCAAAGTAGACATCAAAGGCAAGGCAACAATCAGAGCATGCTAGGTTGGAGAGACCTCCGACCCTGAGCTGAATATACTGTTCCTAAAAGCAAAATAGATAAGATGGCTACTGGGTTCCTGCTTGATCTGGACAAGCAGGAAAGTTTCATGCCAGTTGAAAAACAGTGCATTTCACATCATAGACACAGGATCAGTGGCACTCAATCAATCTCAGAATGCTGAGAAAACAGAGAAGCTAAGTTCCCTTTAGGATGACCCACACACTAGGCATTTATACTGCTAATATCTCTCCTAGGCTTTTTCAAAGGGAGCCGTGTGGTTTTGCTACCCAGTGTAACTGTGCATTGGGGTGGAGACAAAGAAATAAGCAGACTCTTAGGAGAGTACGGTTCTGAATCAACACTGAGTTCATAAGACCGGAAACATCCTAGAGCTCCCCAGCCAGAGTAGACTTTATGAAGGTCATGTGATCCATGAAGTTTCAGCTGAGCTCTGACTCACAGTGGGGGAGGTAGATCCATCCTGTCATCACATCTCCAGTGATAAGATGAATAACTGGCACAGACTTTGTTAGTAATTGGCAGAATCCCCATACTGGCTGTCTGAAGAAGGGAAAGTATGGAGGATGGGCTGCTGAGGGGGAAGGCCAGAGAGTCTTTGCAGCAGCCTCTGCATGGGAGCTGAATTCTTAACAGGGTTGTAGAGATCAGTGTCACGACCAAGGACTTAAGAACATATATGTACCATATCTCCATACAGTTCTCTATTGACTCTTACAAAGGCAGACCAGTGGATTCTGGTGTCTAGCTGTGGTAAGCTTAAGTAAGTGGCAATCACAATTGCAGCTGCTCTGCCAGATGTGGTTTCACAGCCTGAGCAGATAAACACATCCCTGGGCATTTGCTTATGCAGCTACAGATCTGGCAATGGCCCTTTCCACTCTCCCTGTCCACAAGGCCCACCAGAAGCAGTTTAATTTCAGTTGACAAAGCTAAATAAAGCTTCATTGTTCCACCCTGGGGATACAGCCTCTCTCTAGCCTGAAGTCACAGTCTGATCCACAGGGATTTGGTTGCCTCTGCTTTCATGAGACATCGATTCGCTATATCGATGGTGTGAAGCTGACTGGGCCTGGTGAGCAGGAAGTGGCATCCATCCTGGGCTCATTAGAAAAATACTTGTGTGTCTCATAAACCTGACTCAAATAGATAGTTTCTGCCTCATTGAAAATCTTCAGAGTCCAGTAGTATTGAAAGTCCAGTAGTATGGACTGTGGCAAGGGCGAGATAGCCTTCTGAAGGTGAAGGGCAAGTTGTTCTACCTCTCCAATCTCCTGCAACCAAGAAAGAGGTAACTTGGTATCCTCTGCAGACTGGCATGTGAGTGAAGCCTAATCACTAGTCTCCTGGGTAAGCCTTGTCCCTGAACATGGTTTAACCATCGAGGACGTTTGGGTCACATGCTGTAAGCCAAGTGTGGTCTGTTGCTTCACGGTGATTCCCCATCCTGCTTCAGAAAAAGCCTTCAAATCACTGTCATGGTGGTGCCTCATCCTGCATAAAAGGCATCATGAAAGGCCTGTGCAGCCTGGCATCATCCTGTCTGAGGAAACCAACCTTTCCTTGTGTGCCCACCAATCACATCTTTTTTCCCAATAGGTCTCCTCCCTCCCCACTAGTCTATCTTGGTTTTAATTTCTGATGAGCTCAAACCTTGGTGAGATAGAAGGGGTCCTTACAGTAGCTTCCCTGCTTCCTGGTCTGTAGGAGGCTTGGAGGTCTTTGTGTTCACAGAGAAGCATCAACATGACCTTTCTTCTCAGTAACAGTTGTGGGCTAACATGTAGGTTTACCTACAAATGTAGGTAAAATTGAAGAAGCTGTCCTCTTATCTGTGAGAAGGTGAATCTGCTTTTCTATCATGGACAAAGTTATTCTGGGCTTCTCAGAGGTGATGATAATATTCTCTGGGGGGAGATAATGAGAGTCTCTCTGGGTCTCCGTAGTCTTTCACGCCTTCTATGGCCATCAGCGTTCTAGACGTCTCTTGTGTCGTCTTCACCAATGCCAAGTTTTGCTCTTCCCTTCTCTCCTCTGGGTCCTAACTGTTAAGGACAATGAAACCCAAATCTACTAGCTTTATCTAGATGGCCTAGGGTCCCATTTGTAATTTTTGGGGTTTTCTTCTTATGCCAGGGTCTGACTGGGTGATGCAATCTTGACTGGGTGATGCAATCTTGCCCCATTAAGGCCCCTCGGGAGTTGTAGGGTGTAGTGAATTCACCTTTCTTTTCTCCAATAAGGGGCTTTATGGATTTCATTCTCATACGTGTTCATTCCTCTGTATTGCACAAACATCTAACCTGCCTCCCTTCCACAGTCATTTCTGTGCTGTGAGGAGGGCAGCCAGAAGCAAGATGAATGGGCAGGGAGCACCAGGGAGAATTGATAGTGACTTTTTCTAGGTGTGTCTATTAAGGTGTTTTGGAAGGGGCTAGCACATGAGTTAGTGGACTGAGTCTGGAAGAGCAGCCTGAAGTGTGGGTGAGCTCTGTCCAATCAGATGGGGCCTAGACAAGAGAAAGGAGAGTCCGTCTTGTGCTCTTCTGTGCTGGTATATCACTCTGGCATCTCCAGGGTTCTGTAATTTTCCACTGCTCATGAAAATGGCCCTTTGAAACGGTTGCTTCCTTGTGTTTCAAGATACTTTTCCTCATACTAGATATGGATCAGTAGTCTGCTGCATCTTTGACATCACTCTGCACCTGGCAGATTCTATCCCTGTGGTAAGTAGGATAAGAGGCTGGGGATAAGCGGTGGGCACACCCTGTATATTTCAACAAGAGAAGGAAGGGGCATTCTTAAGTTTCCAGAGTAGGAATCAAGGATTCAAGAACCCTTAAATATTTATTGCCTGTCCCTGTGAGAGGCCCTGTCCTCTTCATGGGCTGATCAGAATCACTTCCCAGCAGAGCCACTGGATTGAAGAAGAGTCTCAGGTTTAAGGAGAAGCCACCAGTGACTAGACAGTGATATTCTACCTGATTCTGACAGCTTAAAGTAAGAAATGAGTCACTGTCAGTCAAGGTGTGTTCCAAGCCTGGCCCCATTCTGTCTGAAGGGCTTGATCATAGAGATGACTTCTGATCTGACCTGATTTCCAGCCATCTCGTTGTTCATGTAGATAATATACATATGTGTATAGAGGCCAGGAGTCAGTGTAGAATGTTTTCTATGCATTCTTCACCTTACATTTTTGAGACAGAATCTCTCATTGGACTTCGAGCTCACCTGTTTGCTAGGCTGGCTGGCCAGCAAGCTCTAGGGATACCCCATCTCTGCACTGGGATTAGAAGAACACATCACCATGCCCAGCTATCAGAAAGTCCTTGTGAGTGCTGGGGATCTGAGCTGAGGCCCTCAACACTTAGACACAAGCACTTTGCCAACTGAGGCCCTCCCAGACCCTTTGCTGCAGTTTTCAGGTGTCAGTTGTTGACTGAAACATGGTTTCCGAGCAAGTCAGCTGCCTCCTGCGGCCCAAATAGAACACAAATGTCAACCATACTACCCAGCCTTGCTCTGTCTAACCCATCCTCAGATCCAGCACTGCATCGTTTTCTTCTTAGGGAAAAGATTCCTTGTTTATTGCTTCAGCAAATGGGAACCTCAAGTGGAATCAAACTGAAAAACGTTGAACTGGAAGAGGAAGACTTGTATCAGCAAGATGGAGGCCCAGAAGCCCTGATCTGAGACTTTGGCCTCGGAGGTTTGTTTGCTGTCACTGCCTGTCTGCCTGGAGCCTCTCCTCCAGGTACCTGCTGATAATGGTCCTTCCTGGGCCCTCTGCATTTGGCCTTTTCCCCCATACTGCCACATCATCAACCCTTCTAACCTAACTACGCTACCGTAAGAGCTGACTCCCCTGCTTCATCCAAGGCAGGGCTGTCTGTGCACTCAGTTGGCCTGAGCAGGAAATGGAAACCGGGTACCCCAATGAATAGGACAGTGAGGCAGAACACTGAGGCAAGTGCAGCCTTTCTGGAGCACTGGGACATCCGCAGCTCTCCTTACCAGGACCTGTGATGGCACCTGTGATGGATCCTGTCTTAGACAAAGTGGAGGAACTTCACTGCTTCACCAACAATATCAGCAATAGAATCTGCTGTGCAGACAGAGTGAGTTCAATAGCAAAATCACTCAGAGGCCTTCTTCATGAAGTGAGGAGGGCCTGAGGGGAAAGAAGATGAGGAAGAAGTGTGGGGAGCAATATGAAGAAGGTATGCGGAAGGAACATGAGGAAAGTTTGAGGAGCGAACACTGAGAGACTCATCAGCCTCAACTCAGAAGAAAGAGCAGACCTGCTGTCGGGGTTGCTGGAGCCATCCAGGTACCAATCTTGCACTGCTCATGAAAGTGTTGTGTCTTAAGAGTCATCCTTGTGTCTTGAGATAATGTTTTTCTCATATAAGATATGAATAAGTGTCCTGTTAATTTATGGGCCTGTGGTGTCTTGTTACCCATGGTGCACTTTGTCCCTGGGTCAAGAGTAGACGGTAGGAAGGGCTAGGGGCAGGGCCATTTCATGCACAGCTGGCTGGAAAGAGGAATACATCTTCTCGTTACAGACTGTGAAGAAGGGCTCAAGAATCTGTCTGCCATCCCATGGGGTTCCCTGTCTACGCCACTCTGCCACCAGGGGTTCCTCCCTCCTTAGTCATTTTAAAATTAACTTATTTTATGTGTAAGGGTGTTTTGACTGCACGTATGTTTGCACTGTGTATGTGCCCGGTGTCTGGAGAGGCTAGAAAAGGGTGTTAGATCCTCTGGGCCTAGAGTTGTGAACCACCACGTGAGTGCCAGAACTGAACCTTGGTCCTCTGGAAGAACAGCAACTGCTTTTAACCACTGAGCTCTCTCTTCAGCCCTGTTTATCCTCTTTATCTTAAGGAGAAGAAAGCACCAGTTCTCTAAGCTCCTTTGGTTACTATCAATTGACATACGACACTAGCTATAACCTGTCCTTGGGGGTAGAAATGGCTTTCTGCCTGATATCAAGAAAAATTGATTGGACAAACAGATTAACCGGTTGGACACCATCCATGAACATCAACTTGAAATGGTCCGAGTTCTATTTAGGGCCCAGGGCCCAGGATCTAATCTTTTCCTTAAAGACAAGGTCTTTGCAGTGACTGGATTTTAGAAAGGTCCAGGTACGCTTTCTAATAGGTCAGTTTGTGACAAAAGTAACATTTGGTGGCCAAAAATACTTACACTGCTTTTTGCCTTTGTGAAAAGACTTCCTCAAGAGGTGAAATCTGATCCAAACATTGGTGGTACACACCTTTAGTCCCAGCACTTGGGAGGCAGAGGCAAGTGGGTTTCTGAGTTTGAGGCCAGCCTGGTCTACAAAGTGAGTTCCAGGACAGCCAGGGCTATACAGAGAAACCTTGTCTCTAAAAACCAAAACCAAAACCAACAACAACAACAACAAAAGGTTAAATCTGAGTTGGGGGGTTGGGAGGTTATACTTGAGTGGACATAAGCTAAGGCAGGTCAAAGGATTCCTTCTCAGAAACACTAGTGGGAGTGGGCACTGGTACTGTCACAGCTGCAGGTTACAATGACACGGATATGGCCGGAGCCTGCCTTGCAGGGGAATTTCTTCCTGAACACAAACCCACTGGTGTCTTTTTCTGATAGGAGCCCTGTGCAGAGCCCCTTTTAGGTTTGGTTTGCTCCCTCTGCTTCGTAGTATTACCAGTTAGGCCACTCCTTCACTGTACTTTCCCTCTGGGTGCTGAAGTCTAAGAGGTGGCCCAGACCTGGCCAGCTTCCTTCCTACCAGCAAGTCAACCAAGGCTTCTCAGTGCCCTTTGGCACTAAGTGTAAGGAGCCCATTGGTGTCTTTTGTATTTTCATCCTGTCTGTTGTGTTGGATTTCAGAAGGGGTCGGGGTCTCACTGAGCATGTGATTTAGGTTGGATTTGTTGAGGACATTCCCTTCTCTTCAGAGAACACAATGGCTAGAGTCCAACCCCTGTGGTCCTCATGGTCCCCTGGTCAGAAGTGGGGTGACTCAATGTGAATGAAGGTGTCCTTTAAGAAGGGTTCTTGTAACCCTTTGGGCTCTGGCTGACTGGGCATGGTAAAGCCTTTTCTCTCCCTTGGCTCTGGCCTCCACCTCTCAGTCACTGACTACTAGCAAAGCTAATTCCAAGTTTGAAGTGAGAGTAACAGGCTTTACTTTATAGACTCTGTAAATGTTTGATACTGCAGACACTTTGAGCTATAAAGTGAGACCAGAAGACGGTAGCCCCTTTATGGAATCTCCCTTTTAAAAATAAAAATAAAAATTGTATGTGTTTTGCCTGCATATGTATCTGTGTACCGTGTGTGTGCAGTGTCCACAGAAGCCAGTAGAGGATGTTGGGTCCTCCAGAACTGGAGCTACAATGGTTGTTTATCACCATGTGGGTTCTGCCCTCTGAAAGGGCAGCCAGTGTTATTAACCACTGAGCCATCCTTCCAGCCCTAGTCACTTTTTTCACTACTTATTTATATACTTTGTTCTATGTCCTAGTCCTTTTTATTTGGGAATCACAGTAATCTTTAGAAGAAATTTTGTGCTTTCAGACAAAATTTTAAATGATATCAAGTCTCCTTTGGGGGCTGTCATCACACAGAGCAAAGCAGGAGGCAGATCCTTGTTCCCGGTGAGCCTGGTATTCAGCAAGTGTCTCCTAAAGCTTTTACATTTGAAGTCAAGCTTTACATCAGCCATCTGACTCCGGTATTCTGGTCCCAATTCACATACAGTGTCACCCACCTGAACTCCCAGATGGCATCCATCTGTCCCTAAGTCCTTCAGTTCTGTCCCTTTAAGAAAGACAGGCAGATGAAGAGATGAAGGGCAAGGGCTTGCAATCTTTGGCCAGATGTCATCTGTAATTGCCACCAATCATTAACTGTGGGAGGGAAGGACTGTGGGTCAGGTGCTAAGATAATCAACAACAATATGAAAGGACTAAAAGTTGGGCGTGCAACACAGTGAGCCCAGGAGAAGGGACGGCAAGGCCATGGTGAGCCTGGGACAAAGGACACAGAGCCTGAATCTTCAGATTTTACACCTCATTTCCCCCAACCACCATTTTTGTTAAACTTAAATCAAAGCCAGTGGCCTCTGCTAAGCATGGTGTAAGCCAACCCTGGAATCTAAGGCAAGAGAATTGCCACAAACTCAAAACCAGCATGGCCACTCACATAGTCTAAAAGGACGGTGCCACCTTACCTTTTCACTTGCCTGTTCCCTGGGCACCTCTCAAATCCTCCTCCTCCGAAGTCTCCACTGGGTCTCCTGAAGCACCCTTCACCTCACAGTCCCAAAGTTTCTTGCTTTAGCCTCCCACTATCCCCATTTCCTTAGCACACTGACACAAACCTCACGAAGTGTCTCACATCATGTCCTAAGAGCCCAGCACTTACATCAGTTGTGTGACTCTACAGCCACATCTCCTTGCCCTTCTCCTGTTCCTCAGCCCTGTCACACCCGACACAGCTCCTCGCTGTGGAGTCTCAGAGCTCCAGCCATCCACACCAGAGCACTGTAAAGCCACTCCTGTGCTCTGCACAGGCTCATTACAAGGAGGTGGGAGAAGAGGGCATGTGAGGTTGCATATGTAAACCATGTACTTCCTGTGATTCAAAATATGAGCATAGTTGGAAATAGGGTCATTCCAGATGGATTGCTTGAGATGGAGTAGCATGGGCAATGAGCTAGTGAGTGACTGGTGCCCCTAGACCATTAGAAAAGACACAGGTGCAGGACAGGGCACCAGGAAAGGCAAGGGCCAGAAAAATGCATCTATAATCCAAGAGACAGAGGATGGCTTTTTAATACTGCCAATGCTCCAAGCTGAAAAACGCAGGAAGGACCCATCCCTTGGTCTTGCAGAGGGAATGTAGTCCTGACAATACTCTCATTTCAGGCTTTTGGACTCCATGGCTATAATAGCATTTTTGCTATTTTGTAGTCTGATTTTCAACACATTGTAGCAACATCCCAAGAAAGCCAACATTCTATCCTTTCTTGTAAAATTGCTCTATGTGCTCTTAATAGTAAAAACAAAACTTCCTTGCATGTCACAGATCTCTACATGCATGCAGAACCACTCTTTGTCTTCTCCTTTCCCCAACCCTGCCAGGGTAGTGTTTCAACTTTCACTGTCATGGACTCCAGTATGATGGCTAGCTGTCACTCATTCTGTCTACCCTGGCATCTGTTTATGGACATCTACTGCAGAACTGACCTCAACAATGACCTCAGAAACCCATATAAGACCCCATCTTTTGTGTGTGTGTGTGTGTGTGTGTGTGTGTGTGTGTGTGTGTGTGTGATACCCATGTATAGGTGTGTTTATTCACTTGCTTATGCATGTGTGTGTGTGTGAAGGGCAGTAGGTGATCTTAGATGTCATTTTTCAGGCACCCTCCACCTTTTGTTTGAGACAGGGTCTCTCGTTGGTCTGGAACTTCTCCAAATAGGTTAAGCTATCCCATGAGCTTAAGTGGATCTGCCTGTGCCTATCTTCCATCTTACCATCACAGGGATTATAAGCACGCACCACCAGACCTGGCTTTTGATGTGGACTTGTGGGATCTGAACATAGACCTTGTGATACAGGTGTCTTAAGGACTGAACCCCCCTTTCCAACTCTTATATGTATGTACCTATATAGACATGTATGTATATGTAGACTAACCTTAAAACCATCATTAAAATGAAAGCAGACAGTCTCAAAAAAATCATTTATGTAATTCAATTTATAGAAGATGTCTTGGCAGTTCTCAAGGGAAATCTTGCATACTTACAGGGCCACTCTGAGGCTTCACTCCTGGTGCATTTATTCTATGCTCCTTGATTAGGCATTGTCATCTCTGGGAACGTTGTGCTGCTCTACCCTCAAAATTTAACAATCCATCCTGGAGGAAGACTTAAAAAGCTGGGGAAGTCTGGTGGTCCTGATGCATGCCTTTAATCCCATCACTTGGGAGGAAGAGGCAGGAATATATCTGTGAGTTCCAGGCCAGCCTAGTCTACAGACCAAGTTTTCAGGACATAGTGAAACCCTGTCTCAAACAAACAAACAAACAAACTTATGGAAATTTGCAAGACTCAGGAAGCTCAGAAAGTTACAGCACTCACGAAGCAGCTTCTATGTATTGTGTCCAACCAGCAGATCACAGCCTGGGTTCTAGCCCGGAAAGGCATTTTGGAAACCTGGAAGAGAAGAAGGGCTAGGAGGGCGAGAAAAGATGCAGCTAAGACAGGCATTCTCATCAAAGCTCAATTTTACTATTCCGCACGCAGTTATGAAGCAGGGGAAGGGGGCCCGATTCCCACCAAATAATCTTGAGGTCCAGTAGCAGGATGACAACGTGATGGCTTCGGAACAGGAAAGTGCCAGGCTCCAGCAGTGGGCGTGGCAGAACGATTGAGTGGCAAGCTCCATCCAGGTGTAAACAGTGGAACCATTAAGGGGAGGGGAGGCTACATCTCCTCCCTGTTGTTAATAAAAAGAAAAAGAAAAAAAGAAAAGGCTGGCCTGAGGCAAAAATTTAATCTATGCTCAATAGTTCTGCCTGAATTCTTAGGGCTAAAGAGAAAGCCCATCTCTGTAGGATTTCCTAACTATTCTTATGGAAAACCGTATCTGGATAAGACTGCCCTTTCTGTTCTAATAAACAACTAACAGAAAAGCCATGAGCAGTAGGCTCTGACTTTATAATGCTAATTAGTACTCAATAGGTAACTTCCTAGTTGAATTTTAAGTAGGGCGTTGGAACCCTGGCAAAGTTTGACTGAACAAATTTGAAATGCACTTTATTAAGAATAACATTGAGTTGATATTCCTCCCCATTTTTGGATGACAGGTGGGAAACAGGGAAGAGAGGTATGACCAGCTCCGTAGTGCAAGGCCAATTGGCTTTTTTAGGGTGGGAGGCTGTGAAGGGCTTGCCCTTCTGACAGTACGTCTCTAGCGTCTCCCCACCCACATTAATTAAGTTTAATAAGGCCATGCTTAACTGAGGTGATCAAATGATTTTCTCATCCGTAGATGAGTGGGCTTTTAACCTTGGCTTGGGTGGACATTGACCTGATTCCTCCCGTGGGTGCTGTCACGACCCACACCTGTGGCTCTTGGTATCTTTTGGGGAGGGGAGGCAGAGCCTTATTTTTTTTTGGTTTTAGCTGGAAATAGATACCAACCCCCATCCAAACCGGGTATATCGCACAGGGAACTCAGAAATGGTCAAGCTGGACCTCCCCCTGCAGTAATTCTCTGCACCAAGCAGTACCCATACTGTATTCGTATGATCACGAACCAGTATGCACAATTCTGAGTATTGTGCAGCTCCTAAAGGAGAATTGTCAACCTCAGATTTAGCAAGGCCTAGACAAGAATTATGTCATTACTAACACCACGATTTGTGGCTAAAACAGGAGCTGGAAGTCATCCTCCTCATCTCTGTTATTCCCACAGCCTGAGGAACTAAGGGGACCTTGCAGTAACAGCAAGGGTGAAAAGCCAGAGGCCAGCTAAGGGACTAAGCCCGTCTATCAAAATAAAAACCAATCTCTTTTAATATTTGAAATATTTGCTTTTCTAGTCCTCTTGGTAAACCTCAATTTCAACTCAGACTGAAAGCCATGTGCTGGAATGTCCTTGGAATGAAGATAGCAGTTGCCACCTGTATGCTCTTGGGGGCAGGGGATGCACACCCACTGGTCTGACTGGAGAATGTTGATTAACCTGCTTGGAAAAAAAAAAAAAACCATAACTAGACAACGAGAAAATAGCAATGCAAATCTTCTTTTGGGGAAGTCTAGGTACTTTATTCAGTTGCAAATTGTAAAGCTAAGGCTAGCCTCTGGCCTCCTGCTACTCTTCTGGGAGCCTCAGTTCCCAGCTGAATTTTAAGCAAAAGAGGAATTTTAGTCCTCAGAATGATACTTACAAGAAGATTCAGAATATGTGTTCATCTGACGAATTAATCTCTCAGGCAGCCACCGCGCTCTATCTTCATCCCATGAAAAACCACAAACCAAGCCCCTTCCCCAGATTAGAACCGGATCTGGACCCTTCTATTCATTAGTCAACGGGTCCTTCTATTTTGCCAATGTATAAGAATTAGAAGTAACTGGATGCCAGTGGTGATCCGCTGCAGACTGACCTTTGATATCAGTTTGCAAAAAATTTAGAACAAATAAAGTAAAGGCAAGATGAACCTTTGGTGACCTTGGGGGATATAGCTGCCTCTGTTTTGTCTTAAAAAGCCAATTCTTTAAGGTGTGATGAGCATGTTCAACTATTCTTTGTCCCATGGGGTTATAAGGAATTCCAGTTTTATGTTTGATACCGAATTCCTTACAGAATGAAATAAAATTTTTACTAGAATAGGATGGCCTGTTATCTGTCTTATAAGTTTAGGCAATCCCATGGCATTAAAGGCTTGCAGGCAATGATCAATTACAGTTTTAGAAGCCTCTCCTGTATGCAGAGAAGGGATCTTGACAGCGTATTGAAGTTAAATGTACTACAGGTCTCAAATAAAGGTACTGATTGTGCAACATATAAACTGTCAGTAAAGATATTAAAAGCCTCATGTACAGACTGAAAGACCTTTAGTACTGTTGTTAATTCGGCTAACTGAGCCGAAAGGCCAGGAGTCTCTATGATAACTTGTTGATTATTAATAAGATATCTAGCTCACCCTTTAGAGGAGCCATCAGTAAAAATCAATAGAGCATTATATAAAGGCTGTAAGGAAGTCATTTTAGGAAATATCACATCATGTACATTTAAAAATTTTATCAACCTATCTTGGGGGTAGTGGCTATCTATAGTTCTGCTAAACCCTATTTGTGCAAGCAACCAATCTGTACTATGCTGTTTTAGCCAAGTATCCTGACTTATGCTGTAAGACTGAACAATGATATCTGGATCTTTTCCAAAATATGTTAATGCCTGCCTTCTTCCAGTTATAATCATCTGTGCCACTGCTTTGTGATATGGCAAGATACTATGTTTGGGAGAAATCCTCGAATGTATCCACATTATAGGAAATTTTTGCCATAGCAGTCCCATAGGCACATGAGTCTTATTAAAAATTAACAGATGCAGCCGCAAGGAGTAATCTACATAAGTGACAAATTGCTCTTCAATAGCTTTTTCCACTAGCTGTAAGGCCAGAAATCCTTCTGAGGTTAGGGATCTAGGAGAAGTTGGGGATGTGCTCTGAATTAACTTTGCTAGGTAATTTAGAATATGGGAATCTCTAATATTGGACTGAATATTAGACCAGTCTAAGATTGAGTTAGAATGACTGGTCACACTGAAGAAAAGAGAAAAATCATTATGACTCTATTAAATGACTAATTTTACTAAGTCAGAATATACAGTCTCTAATGTACTATTGCCATAAAGTTAAAAGGCTAGAAGCTAGTTTAAACTGGAAAAATGGCAAGCAAGGATGGACCTAAAACATGAATTTAATTTAGTTTTTTAGTCATTTTAATCAGGACACTGAGTCAACTTACCTGCCAGCTCATCACACAAATTAACTAATATGCTTCTGCAGTGTTCTGTGGAGAGAACCTGTTTTTCCCTTTCCTAATAAGGTAGCTGTTTTAGGATCAATCTATAAGCCAATAAGTAGATCTTTTTAAGATACTATAAAGCATTTATTAAATTCTTTGACATTTAAATTTTGAAAATAAAGGTATGATTTAAATAGTGTGCATGGGAATGCACTAAATAGTATGTATGGGGATACAATTTTTCTCTTTTTTGTCTTTTAAGAAGTTAAAGTTTTAAAGTTTCACAATATCTAATCTTTCGAATTAATAACTTGTTGACAAAATATTTTAAATACTTGGCTGTAAAGGGGCAGTGACTAATTGCACTTTCAATCATTTTTCTTAAGGAGCGGTTGTAACTAGAAAGCTTGAAAAGTTATTAAGAGTCACATGTGCATAATTTATTTATTAACTAGAAATATGCATAAGCAATTGCAAATTTGCGAATTAAAGGGACGAACAATTTTAAGCAGTTGTGAGCTCAGAGATATGGCATTGACTATTAATATACAAATTAAGGTTTGATTGTTCAGTATTTTAAAACACCATCTACAGCACACAACTAGATTATTTGTGCTGGAACAGGGGAAACTGTGTGTCTTAAGACTCCGCCACGCCGGGCGTGGTGGCGCACGCCTTTAATCCCAGCACTCGGGAGGCAGAGGCAGGCGGATTTCTGAGTTGGAGGCCAGCCTGGTCTACAGAGTGAGTTCCAGGACAGCCAAGGCTACACAGAGAAACCCTGTCTCGAAAAAGCCAAAAAAAAAAAAAAAAAAAAAAAAAAAAAAAGACTCTGCCCCACAGCAGCCAGCAGCTAGTTGGGCCCACATGGGCCAACGATCGGCTGGGAGGATGAGAAAAATGACTTTACAATGTTTTTTCTGGCCAAAGGATTGTCTTGGGCACAACTAATATTTAATTACCAATGAATATAATTAATAACAATTATAAAAGCTTTCTTTATTTTTTGTAAAACCTTTTGTAGTAAACTAAAACCCTAAGTAATAAAAAGATATTGTCTCTGAATCTTTTGGGTAAGAGCAAGGATTTAAAGTAAACTTCCCTTGAGAAGCATTAGTTAATAATATACTTTCCACTTAGGAGACAATATATACTGAAAAATTAAAACTCTTGGCTTCTTGTATAGAAGCAGAAACAATAAAAATTTTTCTTACATAATGTAAAGTTACATTAGCCATACCTAGAGGCAAAATTTTCTAGTGATTACCAGTTCACCAGAAGCAAACCTAAGCATTATTTTAAACATCTGAATAGATCTGCAACACTGTTAAAAAGAAATTTTCTTGAACACAGGGAAAAACTTTCTCAGGCACTGTTTGCAAAACAAAAGAAGGCCACAAGCTGCTCTGGGGCTCTCAAATGTAAAATATTTTTTAATCTGAGCATCTTGGCCCTCCTGTAATAAGGACCGATTCTAGAGGAACAATTTAACTGTCTACGCCTCTAATTTTTGATACTCTTTTTAAAGATGACTTACAGTTAAAACGTTCTTCACAACTTTAGTGTTGTGAAAAAATTGCCCGTACTGCAGTTTCCTGCCAGGCAGCAACTATAGCCAAACTGATTGTTTGAGGGTCTAATCTATACACAAAGACAAACATAACTAGATAACTCTGTCACAGTTTTGTATGAAGTGAGCTGTATTAGTGCTCTATAAGATGATTACTCTTGTAATAATCTTAATTAACAATATATGGGTGAGTTGAAAATCTTAAATTTGCAATCAAACTGCAAGCTGCAGTCAGTGGAACACTGGCAGTTTTAACCATAATTTTTAAGTTTCTTGTGCAACGTTAGGATAATATCTACAACCTTGGGAAAGCAAAACCCAAGTTTAAAACAATTTATCATCTTTAAAATCAATATTAGAAGCATTACCATCATATTATGAAGTTTGGCTGCTGATTAATACCTATGAATACCTGCAAGCTTTAATGCTTTAATAAAGAGGCATTGCTTTAAATCTTATATTTAATTTTTACTTTTTAGGATAGGAACCACATTAATTATTATCTAAACTAGAAATATCTTTAGAGACCCAGCCTCTTGGCCTGCCTTATGCCACGTGTTGGAAGGACTCTAAACTTGAGTTATCAAATTTAACACTAACCATCTGTAGCAATGTAACAATTATTAATCTTAACCAACAACTTATGAGCTGAATGTGAAAGCATGCAGAGCACATTATCAATAAAAAAGAACCAAATGAAGCAGTTATATTTAGACCAATCAGAGAATATTAAGTTTTGTAGCTACAATCATAGAATGAAAGGCACTTTACCATTTGTCAAACACATTAGTCACGAACCATTTATCATCTTTTTTACCCCGAAACTAAGAGGCTGTGCACACACCTTTTTTTCCTAAAACGAACAGTTTTTCCAGCAGGGACCCTCCTGCCATGTGTTTGTTTCCTGGCTGAAGCACATGGCAGCTCTCGGCTTTGCAGATAAAGTTTTTTATACCATCTTTATTATCCAACATAAAACATAGAACATTCATTCATACAGACTGGACACAAACATACATGAATTGAACACGAGAACAGATTGGTGCACCAGACATTAGACAAGACACAAAAGGGGACAGAGTACTTCTGCTATAAGGCCCAGAGAGAACAAAGCATGGCACTCCTGAAATTTCTCTCTGCTTTTTGGGACATTTTCCTCCCTCATGATGCAGTTTTTTTAACTGCGGCAATCCACCTGATTATTAATTTCCTTTTAATAAATCCTTTCTTTTCTCATGCCTAAAAGTGTAGCTTCTGAGAGCCACGGCCTACCACCTGTTACAGTTCCCAGCTCCTGTTAAGCTTCACTGCTGAACCTAAGTGAACCAGCGCTCGGGCTTAACGCTGTTTCAGCTTAGCCCATACCGACCTTCTCCGGTATGAATTTCCTTTATCCTTTAATTATTTTCTTCTTCTATGGAGCTCCAAACCAGCAGTGCCTCTTCCAAAAATCCTTTGCCATTTCTCAGTCCGAGTTGGTTTGCCAAATGTTGTGTCCAGCCAGCAGATCACAGCCTGGGTTCTAGCCCGGAAAGGCATTTTGGAAACCTGGAAGAGAAGAAGGGCTAGGAGGGCGAGAAAAGATGCAGCTAAGACAGGCATTCTCATCAAAGCTCAATTTTACTATTCCGCACGCAGTTATGAAGCAGGGGAAGGGGGCCCGATTCCCACCAAATAATCTTGGGGTCCAGTAGCAGGGTGACCACGTGATGGCTTCAGAACAGGAAAGTGCCAGGCTCCAGCAGTGGGCATGGCAGAACGATTGAGTGGCAAGCTCCATACAGGTGTAAACAGTGGAACCATTAAGGCTGGGGGAGGGGAGGCTACATCTATGAATGAAGTTCTTGTTAGTCATCACCCCTTCTTTTTTTAAATTTAATTTTATTTGTTATTCATTTTTTAAACTCCATATTCCATTCCCTGCCCCTCCCCTCCCACCCTCCAACTGCTCCACATCCCACACCTCCTCCCCATCACACCCCATCTCCACATGGATGCTCCCACCCTCCACCCCATCTGACCTCTAAACTCCCTGGGGCCTCCAGTCTCTTGAGGGTTAGGTGCATCATTTCTGAATGAACATAGACCTGGAAGTCCTCTACTGTATGTGTGTTGGGGGCCTCATATCAGCTGGTGTATGCTGTCTGTTTGGTGGTCCAGTGTTTGAAAGATCTTGGGGGTTCAGAATAATTAAGACTGCTGGTCCTCCTATAGGATCACTCTTCTCCTCAAATTCTTTCAGCCTTCCCTAATTCAACAACAGGGATCAGCTGCTTCTGTCCATTGGTTGGGTGCAAATATCTGCATCTGACTCTTTCAGCTGTTTGTTGGGTTTTTTGGAGGGCAGTCATGATAGATCCCTTTTTATGAACACTCCATAGCCTCAGTAATAGTGTCAGGCCTTGGGACTTCCCTTGACCTGGATCCCACTTTGGGCCTGTCACTGGACCTTCTTTTCCTCACGCTCCTCTCCATTTCTATCCCTGTAATTCCTTCAGACAGAAACAATTATGCGTCAGAGGTGTGACTGTGGGATGGCAACCACATTCTTCATTTGATTTCCCGTCTTTCTGCTGAAGATGGGCTCTATAAGTTCCCTCTCCCTACTGTCAGGCATTTTATCAAAGGTCCCTCCCTGGGAGTCCTAGGAGCCTCTCACCTCCCAGGTCTCTCACGGACTCTGCGGGGGGTTGGGGGGGTCCCCCAACCTCCTATTTCCTGGGATTGCCTGTTTATATTCTTTCTGCAGGCCCTCAGGGCAACAGTCCTTTTCCCTCACCCAATACCAGATCAGGTTCCTCCCTCCCCATCCACTTTCCCTCCCAAGTCCCTTCTTCCCTCCCCACTTATGATTGTTTTCTTCTCTCTCCCAAGTGGGACTGAGGAGTCCTCACTTTGGACACTTCAGCTTGTTGAGCCTTTTGAATTTTGTGGACTGTATCTTGTGTATTCTATATGGCTTTTTTTTCCTTTTCCTTTTCCTTTTCCTTTTCCTTTTTCCTTTTTCCTTTTTCCTTTTCCTTTTCCTTTTCCTTTTCCTTTTCCTTTTCCTTTTCCTTTTTCCTTTTCCTTTTCCTTTTCCTTTTCCTTTTCTTTTTCTTTTCTTTTCTTTTCTTTTCTTTTCTTTTCTTTTCTTTCTTTCTTCCTTCCTTTCTTTCTTTCTTTCTTTCTTTCTTTCTTTCTTTCTTTTTTGGCTAGTATATACTTATTAGTGAGTACATACTATTCGTGTACTATTGCGTCTGAGTTACCTCACTCAGGATGATATTTTCTAGTTCCATACATTTGCCTGCAAAAGTCAGGATGTCCTCGTTCTTAATAGCTGAGTAGTATTCCATTGTGTAAATGAACCACATTTTCTGTATTCATTCTTCTGTCATGGGACATCTAGGTTGTTTCCAACTTCTGGCTATCACAAATAAGGCCGCTGTGAACATAGTGGAACACATGCCCCTGTGGTATGGTGGGCCATCTTTTGGGTATATTCCCAAGAGTGGTGTAGCTAGGTCTTCAGGTAGATCTATTTCCAATTTTCTGAGGAATAGCCAGATTGATTTTCAGAGTGGTTGTATCAGTTTGCAATCCCACTAGCAATGGAGGAGTGTTCCTCTTTCTCCATATCCTCTCCAACATGTGTTGTCACCGGAGGTTTTGATCTTAGCCATTCTGACTGGTAGAAAGTGGAATCTCAGGGTCGTCTTGATTTGCATTTCTCTGATCACTAAGGACATTTCATTAGGTGTTTCTCAGACATTCGAGAGTCTTCAGTTGTTTAGTTCTATACCCCATTTTTTAATTGGGTTATTTGTTTTTTTTGTGGTTAGCTTCTTGAGTTCTTCATATATTTTGTATATTAGCCCTCTATTGGATGTGGGGTTAGTGAAGTTTTTTCCCAATCTGTAGGTTGCCAATTTGTCTTATTGACTATGTCCTTTGCCTTACAGAAGCTTTCCAGTTTTATGAGGTCCCATTTATCAATTCTTGGTCTTAGAGCATGAGCCATTGGAGTTCTCTTTAGGAAATTTCCCCTGTGCCAATGAGTTCAAGGCTTTTTCCCACTGTCTCTTCTATTAGATTGAGTGTATCTGGTTTTATGTTGAGATCCTTGATCCACTTGGACTTGAGCTTTGTACAAGGTGACAACTATGGGTCTATTTTCATTCTTCTATATACAGACAGCCAGTTAGACCAGCACCATTTATTGAAGATGCTCTCTTTTTCCCATTGTATATTTTTGGCACTTTTGTCCAAAGTCAAGTGATGGTAAGTGTGTGGTTTTACTTCTGGATCTTCAATTCTATTCCATTGATCAACATGTCTGTCTCTATACCAATACATGCAGTTTTTATCACTATTGCTCTGTAGTAAATCTTGAGGTCAGGGATGGTGATTCCCCCAGCTGTTCTCTTATTGTTAAAAATTGTTTTCACTATTCTGTTTTTTTTTTTTTTGACTTTCCAGGTGAATTTGAGAATTGCTCTCTCCATGTCTTTAAAGAATTGTGTTGGGATTTTGATGGGGATTGCATTGAATCTATAGATTGCCTTTGGTAGGATGGCCATTTTTACTATGTTAATTCTTCCAATCCATGAGCATGGGAGATCTCCATTTTCTGAGATCTTCAATTTATTTCTTGAGAGACTAGAAGTTATTGTCATACAGGTCTTTCACTTGTTTGCTTAGAGTTACCCCCAAGATATTTTATGCCATTTGTGGCTATTGTGAAGGGAATTGTGTCCCTAATTTCTTTCTCAGCCTGTTTAGCCTTTGTATAAAGGAAAGCTACTGATTTATTTGAGTTAATTTTATATCTGGCCACTTTTCTGAAGTTGTTTATCAGCTGGAGAAGTTCTCTGGTAGAATTTTTGGGGTCGCTTATGTATACTATCTTATCATCTGCAAATAGTGATACCTTTATTTCTTCTTTACGAATGTGTATCCCCTTGATCTCTTTTTGTTATCTTACTGCTCTAGCTAACACTTAGAGTACTATATTGAATAGATATGGGAAGAGTGGGCATCCTTGTCTTGTCCCCAATTTCAGTGGGATTGCTTCAAGTACGTCTCCATTTAATTTGATATTGGCTGTTGGTTTGCAGTAAATTGCTTTTATTATGTTTAGATATGGGCCTTGAATTCCTGATCTCTCCAATACTTTTAACATGAAGAGGTGTTGTATTTTGTCAAATGCTTTTCAGCATCTAAAAAGATGATCATGTGATTTTTTTCTTTGAGTTTGTTTATATAGTGGTTTATGTTAATGGAGTTTTGTATATTAAACCAACCTTGCATCCCTGGGATGAAGCCTACTTGATCATGTGAACGATGGTTTTGATGTGTTCTTGGATTTGGTTTGCAAGAATTTTATTGAGTATTTTTGCATTAATATTCATAATCGAGATTGGTCTGAAGTTCTCTTTTTTGGTTGGGTCTTTATGTGGGTTAGGTATCAGAGTAATTGTGGCTTCACAGAATGAGGTAGTATTCCTTCTGTTTCTATTTTATGGAATCGTTTGAGGAAAATTGGTATTGTTTCTTCTCTGAAGGTGTGGCAGAATTCTGCACTAAATCCATCTGGCCCTGAGCTTTTTTTGGTTGGGAGGATTTTAATGACTTCTTCTATTTCCTTGTGTGATATGGACCTGTTTAGATAGTGTACCTGCTCTTGATTTAACTTTGGTATGTGGCATCTGTCTAGAAAATCATCCATTTCATCTAGATTTTCCAGTTTTGTTGAGTACAGGCTTTTATAGTAGGATCTCATAATTTTTTTTAATTTCCTCTGTTTTTGTTGTTATGTCTCCCTTTTTGTTTCTAATTTTATTAATTTGGATATTGCCTCTTGGCCCTTTAGTTAGTTTGGCTAAGAGTTTATCTATCCTTTTGATTCTTTCAAAGAACCAGCTTTTGGTTTTGCTGATTCTTTGTATTGTTTTCTTTGTTTCTATTTGGTTAATTTCGGCCCTGAGTTTAACTATTTCCTGCCTTCTACTCCTCTTAGGTGAGTTTGCTTCTTTTTATTCTAGGGCTCTCAGGTGTGCTGAGAATTTGTTGTGTAAGTTCTCTCCAGTTTCTTTACCAGGGCACTTAGTGCTATGAACTTTCCTTTAAGTACTGCTTTCATTGTGTCCCATAGGTTTGGGCATAACAGGTCAACATTTTTATTAAACTCCAGGAAGTCTTTAATTTCTTTCTTTATTTCTTCCTTGACCAAGTTATCACTAGTAAAGAGTTGTTCAGTTTCCATGTGTATGTGGGCTTTCTGTAGTTTTTGCTATTATTGAAGACCAGCTTTAGGGCATGATGGTCTGATAGAATATATGGTATTATATCAATTTTCTTGTATCTGTTGAGGGTTGTTTTCTGACCAATTATATGGTCGATTTTGGAGAAGGTACCATGAGGTGCTGAGAAGAACGTGTATTCTTTTCTTTTAGGGTAAAATATTCTGTAGATATCTGTTAAATCCATTTGGTTTATAACCTCTCTTAGTTTCACTGTGTCTCTGTTTAATTTCTGTTTCAATGACCTATCCATTGGTGGGAGGGGGTGTTGAAATCTCCCACTATTATTTTGTGGGTTCAATGTGTGTTTTGAGTTTTAGTAAAGTTTCTTTTATGAATTTGGGTACTCTTGCATTTGGGGCATAGATGTTCAGAACTGGGAGTTTCTCTTGGTGGATTTTGATTCCTTTTGATAAATATGAAGTGTCCTTCTTCATAATGCTTGATAACTTTTGGTTGTAAGTGTATTTTATCCTTGGACCATTTGCTTGGAAGACTTTTTTCCATCCTTATACTCTGAGATAGTGCCTGTCTTTGTTGTTGAGGTGTGTTTCTTACATGCAGCAAATTCTGGATCTTGTTTGTGTATCCAGTCTGTTAGCTTATGTCTTTTTATAGATGAGTTGAGTCCATTAATATTGAGAGATATTAAAGAGAGATGACTGTTGCTTTCTGATATGTTTGTTTTTGTAGGTTGTTTTATGTGCTTGTGGCTCTCTGTTTTGGACTTTGTTGTTGCTTAATATCTTGTCCTTTCTTTGGTGCAGGTAGGTATCTTCCTTGTGTTGGATTTTTCCTTCCAGGATCCTCTGTTAAGCTGGGTTGCTAGATAGATACTGTTTGAATTTGGTTTTGTCCTGGAATACTTTGTTTTCTCCATCTATGTTGATTGAAAGTTTTGCTGGGTATAGTAGCCTGGGCTGGCATTTGTGTTCTCTTAGAGTCTGCATGACCTTGAACGAGGCTCTTCTGGCTTTCATAGTCTTTGTTGAGAAGTCTGGTGTAATTCTGATAGGTCTACCTTTGTATGTTACTTGGCCTTTTATTATTATTTCTTTGCTCTGTGTATTTAATATTATTTCTTTGCTCTGTGTATTTAGTTTTTTGATAATTATGTGACAAAAAGATTTTATTTTCTGGTCCCATTTATTTGGTGTTCTATACTCTTCTTGTACCTTTGTGTCCATCTTTTTCTTTAGGTTGGGGAAGTTTTCTTCTATGATTTTTTGGAGACATTTTCAGGTCCTTTGAACTGAGAATCTTCATTCTCCTCTATTCTGATTATTCTTAGATTTGGTTTTTTCATTGTGTCCTGAATTTTCTGGATGCTTTGGGTTAGAGTGTTTTATGTTTTGAATCTTCTTTGACTGTTGTGTCAATCTCTTCTACCGTATCCTCTACCATATTCTTCTACTATATCTTCTACTGTATTCTCTCTTCTATCTCTTGTATTCTGTTGGAAATACTTACATCTGTAATTCCTGACCTCTTTCCTAGGTTTTCCATTTCCAGGTTTGCCTCCATTTGTGGTTTTTTTTTTTTTTTTTTTACTGTTTCTACTTCCACTTTTATGTCTTGGATTGCTTTATTCAATTCCTTCACCTGTTTGCCTGTGTTTTCCTGTATTTCTTTCAGTGAGTTACTGATATCCTCCTTAAAGAACTCTATTATCTTCATGAGATAGGATTTTAAGGCAGATTCCTGATTTTCAGGTGTGTTGGTGTATTCAGAGCTTGCTGTTGTGGGAGAACTGGGTTCTGATGATGCCCACATATTTTGGCTTCTGTTGCTTATGGTCTTGCGCTTGCCTTTTGCCATCTGGATATCACTGGTGTTTGTTGGTCTGGGTGACTGTCTGGAGTCTACCTCTTTTGTCCCTAGGTTGCTACAGATCTCCTGTTAGGCTTGTGGCCTTGGCTGTATCAGACCACCTGTGCAGCCTTCCAACTGGGGGTTCTTCACAGGGGCAGAGAAGCTGCTGATATGTTTCCTTGGCTGCAGTAGATCTTGTGGAAGGCCTTCAGACTGTTGGGTCTTCTGTGGAGCAGTCAAGCTGTTGTGCAACTGCGCTAAGTGCAGCCTATCCTCAACTGCTCTGAGAGCAGAGGGTCCTCAACTGCTCTGGGTGCAGAGGGTCCTCAACTGCTCAACTGCTCAACTGCTCTGAGTACAGCAAGTCCTCTAGGATGTATTGGGATATGGAGTCTTCAGGGGAGCAGACCAACTATGGGTCTGCCCCAGCAGCAAGGACCAGGTGAAAGCATCATTACCCATTCTTACAGTGATGCAACTGTCTTTGAGTTGCCCATGCTCCTATAAGTAACCCCTCAGCCATGTCCCTGTATGGAACTTCAATAAAATCATTGATTCACCCAGGTCATGTAGGGATTGGGTGAATAAACATTTGTTCGTGCCTCCCCAGGAATGTCGCATGGCCCCTGTTACTGATAGTAAGGAATGTAATGAGGACTGATGGATCCTAGAGTGAGTATCTGCAGGGTCAATCCCAGTGTGGCTACCTTTCTCCTGTGGTAATGGGATAGTTTGTCTCCTTGTTGTGATGGCAGTTGCATGCTCCTCATGATGAGCGACAAGACATGCAGCAGGAGGAAGCTGTCCAACAGCAGAGCATCCTTAGGGAGATATCTCTGAGAGGCAGTTTTCCTCTGTGTGATGTGGAATGACATGTCTTCTTGATGAATGAGGTTTGGTGTGCAAGTAAGGGACATTCCCAAACTAACTGGTAAACTAGAAAACATTATCATTCCTGAAAGTAGCACATTTGGGACAAGGCCATAATCAGGGCTGTGACAGCTGTTGCTTGGTCTTTGATGTGGGTAATATGACATGCAGCCGAGGCTTGTCTGTCTTCCCAGAAAAGGGTTGCTTGTGTAAGGGAGGAATTACAAGAAAGAGCCATGTTGGTGGCTTGTAAGGAAAAGAAGGAAGAGGGGAGATGGGATGGAGGTATGGGCTTGCCATTTCTTACAGCTACCAGAGTGCAAAGGAGAAAGTGTGCACATTAGACCCTGCCTCAGAACCATTTCTAGAACCATGAAAGTTGGAATTTCTGGAAATAATCAGACAATGAGGAGGAAGAAAGAGAAGAGGAAAGTGATAGAAGATACACTTCATGCCCATTAATATAGCAGGGGCATCCATAATGCAGCAAGCAGATAGGAGTGTAGATAATGATCCTTTGTGGGAACTATGACAGGCAGGTAACACTCTGCATCTCCCTGTAAGTGGGGAACTAAGGACCTTCTGTGACCAGGCTTATGAAGCTTTGAGACATGTGGGCAGATAAGGTCTGTCTGAGTGCTATGGAGGCAGAGAGACAGCAATTTAGATCCCCATTGCTCCTTGAGACAGAGGCTGTATCACCTGAAATAACACAGAGAACTCAATCCCTGAAGGACTGGCTCACGTGAGAGACCAGGGATGCTTGTCATCGCTGGGTGAACTCCTTGTGAAAATTGGGGATTAGAAGGCAAGAAATAAAGGGCAATCATTGCTGAGGGAGGTGGCGTACAAGACACAGTATCTGGTGGCCTGTTCATAGGTCTGGGTAGGAACACAGAAAAGCCAAGAGATGGAATTGGTTAAGCAGGGACTCTTAGAGTCACTGTTGAGCCCCAGGGTGGGTCATGATCTTTATGAGGTGGGAGAGGCTCTGGCAGATCTGAATGGTTTAGACTAACATAAACCAGGTTTATAACATACTAGAGCAATCAAAAGGGGTTGAGAGAGAGAGAGAGCAAGTAGACAAAGAGGTCTGTCTGGCTCACTCTTGGGCAAATGCAGTAGCATTTGTATAGAGTCAGAGTTCCTAGAGAAAATATTGTCAAGAAGCTGAATTCAGTACTTATGAGCCTCTGGAAAACCTCAAGGCCTGGGCGATGGTTCAGTTGCAAGGAATAAATGAGAGAATTGGGCAGGCTAAGGAGAATAAACATATCCTAGGGGTACACAATAGCCCACAGAGTATGTTGTGTGTATTTCCCCTCTCCAGGAAAGTGCTCTCAGGAGAGAGACTGTTCCTCTATCCCAAGCACTTCCATCAGTCAGGTGTAGTTAGTGGAGAAGTGATGGCCACAGCCCTGGTCCAAAGCCTGTCACGATCAGAGTCAGTGTCGGCAGCAGCCTGGAAGCAGCAGCATCCTCTCTCATCTTCCACAGCTGAGGAGGTCAGGTAACTCATGGGAAATAAGTGTAGGGCTGGATGAGGTAGCCTTTCATCTATGCTGTTGCTGTTCTTCTGATGAGATGACTGGCAGAGGCCATGGGATTCTTTTGTGCTATGTTGGACCTTGCTAACATTTCTGTATTAGTATCCTTGTAACCATCTGAGAACAACTAGCATTCCTTTTTTGGAATGGACAGCAGTCAGCCTTCAGAGATCCTTTCATTATATAGTGCTAACCCTTGTGGCACAGCCACATCCATTGGCAACAGCAAGAGTCATGGAGCCTGCAACGTTGCTTCACACAGTTCCAGAAAAGCTGAGTCTCTGTGTGCTGCATTCTTGGGGACTTTCTGCATTGTGACTCAATTTATATCTTTTCCTGAGAAAAATTATGTCTGAATCTTTCCTAGGAAAGATCCTAAAAGTAACTTTATCTGGCCATTGTTTGGAAGTCTTCCTTTTGCCCTGGAGATTATTAAGCGTAGACAGGCATGTAGCTAGATGAGGCTGTTACTCCACGAATCTCCTTAGGGTATCTGCCCCTGAGTAAACTCAAGCAGTATAATTGGTGCAGGGTAAACAGAGACAACTGACAAAATCTGACTGGCCAGGAGAATAGGTTACAGTGTCAAGCTCTCTTTTTATTATAGGCTTAGAGTTCTCTAAAAATGTAGTTTAAAGATAATGGGTCATACGGGGTACACTCCTGGAGGAATAAACTCAGTAAATAAGATAGACTGACTAAAACAAACTTTTTCTACTTCATAGCGTAGATGATGAAACGCATTGTAAAAGAAGTTAGGCATTAGTATTTTTTATTCATAAAAGGACTGCTTCAGATATTCTCTGTTTGTGAGGATGCTTTAAAACAGCAAACAATGTCAAACTTAAAACAGGCTTTTGTATAATAAATGGGTTTGCTTTGGAGGAGACATTTGTTTAGATTCTTTAAACTAGAGTTGTAGGGCTAATAATAATAAGAATCTCTTCTATTTGTATTTTCTAATTGTAATTGAGCGTAACCCTGGGTATATAATGAAAAGTCAAACACATATTCTATGCCACTTGGCTAGTCATTAGTCAGACTTCGTTCTGTGAAACCTGTATAAATAAAGACACTCCTGGTTTCTAGTCTGAGCAGCAGAAATGACCTGATTGACTGCTAGCAAGTCAGCTGAGAGGTTGCCCTGACCACCGTGCCTGGCTCACTCCCTCCCCTAGCCGATTCCTCATCTCCTCTACAGTCGGCTCTGTCAGCAAAGACCCTCTGACTCTCCTTTCAGGCTGGGGAGGATCCTCTGGGAAAGCTCCCGGACATTTGAATGTCCTAGATTTGGGAAAGCATCTGGAAAGCTTCAGTAGCAAAATTGATCAAAGGCATGAGTGGAAAGGGTCACTCCCCAAACCTCCTGAAGTGGTTGAGTAAAGATACCAGTGCCGAATGATATAAAGTTCTAGAAGAACTTTGAAAAATATGAATGGTCTTTACCATTGTAACTGTTATGGTCTAACCCCCTCTCTCTGGCCATAGCTCTAGCATTTTGTTCCATGCCTGCCAGCTATTTCATCTTGTTGCTATAACATGCCTGCCAGTCATTGACATAGACAAAGAACTTGACTCAGAGCAGGGTCATGCTGACCACATACCCTGTTGTGTTCTGTTTGTTCTGAGGTCTGATAATCTTAAGAAATTCCACAAAGCTTCACGTAGGACCCATCAAATTGAATGTCAATATGACCTGTTGAGTCTGAAATAGCTTGAGTCAGAGCTGACCACTGGGCAGCACTTCCTGCACCTGTGTATGCACCCATTGTGGATTTTGTGGGGTTTTTTTCTTTATAAGCTGACAGAAAAAGATATTTGATGTTATAGTATCAGACCCAATTCCAAACTATGTCCCTGGTCTGACCAGTGCATTGAGTTGTGTATTCAATAAACCATCCCTGACTGACTGAGAAAGAAAAAAAGATACCAGTGCCAAGGGTAGTCTACCTCTCTAAGAATCATGCCCAGTGGAACTCCTGTGACTCCCACACCATACATGCTATGGCCACTACTGCTATCTAGACCCGAGCTTTATGCTCTCTCTGCCATGGCTGGCTTTACAGTCCCAGAAGGGAATGTGCAAATTACTGGGAAGAAAATTATTACAGTTCTGCTTAACTATGGACCCTGTACGCTGTAATACAACTTTCCTAACAATATATTCCTGCTGGTGCAGTAGTGGTACAACTCTTGTGGATACAAGCAACTGCTTTGTTATTGGATTTAAGGCCTACTCTGCAGGAAGTAGCCACACTGGGTACGGTAATCCAGTACAAAGATCTGTAATTCGGGGTGTTGAAGGTCTCTGTTGTAGCTTTATTAAACAGATGTGATGTACCTGGCAAATTGCTTTCTAAACACTTGTGTTTATCCCCAAAGATTATCATCCTTAGTCATTACAAGAAAAGATTCCCCCCCCCCCAGTGGGTGGTGGTTACTGCAGATAATAGTAACCAGCCAAACTGCTGGGAATAAATGGCTATTGTCATGCTATAATGCCCAATGCTCAATGGAAGGAAATAATCAGATCTTTATATCACACCCCACCCCACCCAACCCGCAAGACACAGATAACATGTCAGAAGGGATGGAAAGAAAGTAGCAGTTGGAGAAAGGGGTTGTGCATTGGGGGTTAAATAGTCATTTCCTCCTAACTGAAGCATTCCATACTGGAAGGAGGAAGGACACTCATAAAACCTAGGAAGCTAACAAAACCTGTGAGGCTCAGGAAGTTCAGAAAGTTCAGGGTTAATAAACAGGAAGCAGCTGCTGGAGCAGAAGATACTCCCTCCACTGGAGCTTCTTATTGACAGGCAGAGAGCCAGGGATGCATCTTTCATGAGTCGCCTTTGAGTTACTTATGTTCCTTCAATTAACCCCAATGAACTCACTGGTTGGCCAATCTAGACTTAAGTGGCATGTGCTTAAACTCTAGACAGTTTAATATTGATCTTTATGTGTTTTGCTTCTTTAAAATATGCCCAGTGACTTTGT
Organism: Mus caroli; assembly: GCF_978045245.1. Taxonomy (NCBI): domain Eukaryota; kingdom Metazoa; phylum Chordata; class Mammalia; order Rodentia; family Muridae; genus Mus; species Mus caroli. The sequence continues at coordinate 100,281,699 of NW_028227262.1, read as the reverse complement.
GTTCATCATTTCATGTTAATTTGGCAGCACCACACTCAGCCATTCAGCCTGTTTCCTCTCAGACCCTAACCTCTTCTCCTGCAGGTTTCCGCGTGGACGCTCGGACACTTTCCGCGTGACACTTTGTGTCCACAACTGCATGGGAACCCCTGTGCCTGGCATGAGCCCCAACAACCTCCAGCTCCCCATCTCTACAGCAGCTGGGATCCATGCCCACTTCTGAGCCTGTCAGGATCTCTTCCACATAATTGCTTATCTGCAGGACATGCACGCAGCAACCTCACTGCCCACCCGCTGCTAACTGCATCCCAGAACATTCGTACCAACCCTGCTTGCTCTCCCACAAGTTGTCCCAGAGGTTCCTGCTTCCTACACATCTATGGCAACACGTGGCATCCTCCAGCTATCTGATTTCTGGATATTTGCTTAAATCTTATTGTTGAATGCTTTGGATTTTTTCAAATGGCTACATTTACTCTTGAGCCCTTTTGGTTTCCTTTCTTTTAAGTTGTGTTTGAGACTCTTTACCCAGGACTCCATAGAGATTGTCTGACTGATTTGCAAGCACCCTGTGTGTATTCTAGATATTGGTTCACTCATGGTTTTAGAAATGTGGTCCATTGGAGCAGTCATATACATTATTCACTCCTTTAAAGAATGCACACCAGCAGATTGTGGTATATGACAGATACATGCAACCATCAGCAATTTTTGAACATTGTTCTCACCTTAAAAAGGTATAACCATGCTTATCACACCTCATCCCCTCTTCATACCCCATCTCCAGCCTCATCAACCAACACACTTCTAATCTGCTCTACAGATCACATCCATTCTGGAGAGGACGGCTTCTCTGGACACCTTCTATCAATAGAACCATCTAATCTATAACCCTTTTGAAAATGGCTTCTTTCATTTAACACAGTTGTAATAGACAACAATGGTGCAGCACATAACAGTGCCTCATTCCTCTCTGTGGATGAATAACTATATCACATATTAAGCATCCAAGTTTCTTCTGCTAATACCATTGTAAACATTTGTGCACACATCTGTGCGAATGAATGCTTTTACTTGAATATTTGTCTACTGGAATTTCTAGGTCATATGGAAAATTTATGTTTATTCATGTTTTCCAAAGTGACTGCCTCATTTTACATTACCACAAACTGTGCATAAGGATTAAGATTTCTCTCTATCTTGCCAACACTTGTTAATGAATCTTATTTTTCTGTTCTACATATATTATTGCTATTGTCAGTGTTTTATCTGATTAGGCACACGGTAATTGTAAATATTATGAAATAAAGGTGACATTTAAGTACATAGATGCAATATCTAATGATCAGTAAATGTGGCATGGCTGTCATCTCAGATGTTTGTCATTTGTATTGAGAAATTTCCATCATTAGAACCAAAGACATTATGTTAAGTGAAATACACCAGCCACTTAAATATGGAAGTCAAAAAGTTGCTCATTGATCTCATAAGAAAAGAGACTAGAGCTGGGTGTGATGTCACATGCCTTTAATCCTAGCCCATGGGAGGCAGAAGTAGGTGGCTCTCTGTGAGTGTGAGGCCACCCTGACCTATAGAGGAGTTCTAGGCCAGCTAAGGCTACATAGTGAGACCCTGTCTTTCCAACACCATTAGAGAGATTATTGGTGAAGAGCCTAGGAAGGGGTGAAATATAGAGAGGGGAGGACTGGTGTGTTTAAAGATTGCAGTTGGGTAAGTGGAATAACATTCCGTATTCCATAGCACAGCGTGAAGACAGTAATTAACATCAGTAAATTATTTCCAAACAGCAGAGAGGAGTTTGAACCTGTCCTTACAATGATGTGCACATCTCTGGTGACTGACACGGACAAGGTATTTTATTCAGATGAATATCTACTCAAATACTTGCCCCTTTTAAATGAAAAGACACTTTTGTTTTTAATTCTGGGCATATGTGTTAAGGGAGGGCAGATTCTCATGAGTGCAGAAGCCCAAGGAGGCCAGAGGCTTCTGACTGCCTGGAGCTGGAAATCCAGGCAGCCTAGATGCTCACAAAAGCAGTGCTTTCTCTTAGCCACCAAGCCCCTCTCTAGCCCCACTTGCCCATTTCAGATAGAATTATCCATCCTTCTTCCATTGCTGCTGCCATCCTCCATATCCGTTATATCCACCAGGTTTTTGTGCTTTGGGGTCATTGCTAAGGCTCCCATATCAAACCAAGAATTAAGATTTACTCTCTGCCTTCTTCTAATAGTTTATGCTCCTGACTTTATATTTAGGTTTTGATCCATTTCAAGTTCACATTGGTGTGTGTGAGGTATCTGAATGTACATGACTGTATGTGACTCTATGTAGCTGTATGTGACTCTTTCCGGCACTTATAACCTATGCAAGTATCTTCTGCCACCAACTATTAAAGGGGAAATTACAGGGAAATGGTCCAAGGGCACTTGTACCTCAGCCAGCAGCACCCTAGTACCTGTCCAGGGAGGATCCCCATGGGCTATAGGTCCCCAGCTAGGTTGACCCATATCTCACCCTGCCCCTCCCTGTGGGGCGGGGTTCAGTATCTTCAAGAAGACTTACAGTGTCAGTGGCCAGGAACAAAGTCTGGGAGCTGGGGAGCGACGAAGCAGAGCACACAGGTGGGTTCTGATGGAACACCAAACAGGTAGTCAGGGGAAGGAGCAAAAGTGAGGTGACAGGGAACAGTGTGAGGAGTAGGGGGCAGGATGACAGAGAAGAAGGAGATCCAGGAAGCTCAAGAGCCTCGAAGGAGCTTCAGAAGGCCATCACAGGCAACTCCAGGGTGAGAGAAGAGGGCCCTGTGAGAGGGTGGCTGGCATTCCCTGCATTGGGAACTGGAAGGGTCAATCAGTGGCTACCAAGTCCTCCCTTTGCCTCTATGGCTCTGCCGAAATTTTCTCCTCCACACTGCCCATGTGACTTCACAAGAGAGGATTCTAAATGTCTGCAGCATTGCCTTCCTACTGGCTAAAGCAGAAACACATTTGGAGATAAGAGATTATAAAGAGGGAAGCCGGGCATAGAGGGCAGGAAAACACTAGGAACACACAATACTTACATTAATATTCCAGCCCCACCTACTGAAAAGCTAGTAAAGATAAGTGGTTGGTGGGGGTTGGGGTGGGAGAGGAATATGAAGTGCTGGGAGAATTTGGGAGTAAGGACAACAGACTATTATTACCTAACACCGTGGTGGTGTGTTGCATGTCGTCTACGTCTCCTCCCTGTTGTTAATATAAAAAAATAAAAGGATGGGCTGAGGGATAAAATTTATTTATGCTCTATAGTTCTGCCTGAATTCTTAGGGCCTAATGAAGAAACCTGTCTCTGTGGGATTTCCTAACTTTTCTTATGGTAAACCGTATCTGGATAAGACTGTCCTTTCTGTCCTAGTAAATAAGCATCTAGCAGACTAGCCCTGAGCTGTTGGCTCCATCTTTTATAATATTAATTAGTTACTGATTAGGTAACTTCCTAGTTGAACTTTTACTGAATACCAAGTAGTCAGCTACACGGTCTTTCTAGGATGTTGGAACACTGTCGAAGACTGACTGTACAAATTTGAAAGGCACTTTATTATGATAACACTGAAGAAGAGTACGTGGATTTTCCTCCACAGCCTTGGATAACAGGCAGGGAACAGAGAGGAGGGGGTGACGACTGGCTCCATAGTACAAGGCCATTTGGCTTGTTAGGGTGGGAGGCTGTGAAGGGCTTGCCCTTCTCACGGTAAGGTCTCCAACCTCTCTCACCACTATGAATTAAGCTTAATTAAGGCCACAGTTAACTGAGGTGATCAAATGATTTTCTCATCCTTGGATGAGTGGGCTTTAACCATGGCTGGGGGGATATTGATCCGATTTTTCCCGTGGGTGCTGTCATGACCCACAATCATGGCTCTTGGTATCTTTTGGGGAGGGGAGACAGAGTCTTAGAAAGATATTCTTGGTTGTAACTGGAACTAGATACCAACCTCTATCTAAATTGGGTGTATCTCTCAGGGGACCCAGAAATGATCAAGTTGGACCTTCCCCTGCAGTGAAATTTTTTGCATCCACACTAGTGTCCATAGTGTATTTGTATTATTATGAATCAGCATGCACAGTTTTTGAGTACTATACAGCTTCCAAGGGAGAATTGTCAACCTCAGATTTAGCAAGGCCTCAACAAGAATTATGTCACTAGTAACACCACAATTTGTGGCTCTAGGTGGAGGTCACTCTCCTCATCTCTGTTATTTCCACAGCCTGAGGAAGTAAGGGGACCTTGCAAAAACAGCAAGGGTGGAAAACCAGAGACCAGCTAAGGGACTAAGCCCATCTATCAGAATAAAAACCATTTTTTTTTAAATATTTGAAATTTTCACCTTTCTAGCTCTAGTAGCAAACCTAATCACAAATCAGACCGAAAGCCACAATACTGTGCTGGAATGTCTTTAGAATGAAAATAGTAGCTGCCACCTGTATGCTCTTGGGGGCAGGGATGCATGCCTGCTGCTGTAAGGATGGAGGATGTTGATTGACCTGCTTGAAAAACTGAGATCCAGACAATGAGAAAGTAACAATGCAAAGCTGCTTTTGGGGAAGTCCAGGTGCTTTACTCAGTTGCAAATTAGGAAGGCTCAAGCTCAGTCTCCTGCCTCCTGTGGGGGACCTGGCTTTGAGAGTTGCAAGAAAACAGCTTTTCTGGGAGCCTGTATTTCCAACTGATTTTTAGGCAAAAGAGGAATTTTTAGCCCTCAGAGTGATACTTACAAGAAGATTTAGGATCTGTGTTCAGCTGACGAATTAATCTCTTGGGCAGCCATGGCACTCCATCTTCTTCTCGTGAAAAAACACAGACCGAGCCCCTTCCCCAGATTAGAACCGGATCTGGACCCTTCCATTTGTTAGTTAGTGGGTCCTTCCATTTTACCAATGCATAAGAATTAGCAGTAACTGGATGCCAGTGGCAATCTGTTGTAGACTGACCTTTAATATCAGTTTGCAAAAAATTTAGAACAAATAAAGCAAAGGCAAGATGTGCCTTTGGTGACCTTGGGGGATATAACTGCCCCTGTTTTGTCTTAAAAAGCCAATTTTTAAGGTGTGATGAGGATGTTTAACTATTTCTTGTCCCATGAGGTTATAAGGAATTCCAGTTTTATGTTTGATACCGAATTCCTTACAGAATGAAATAAAATTTTTACTAGAATAGGATGGCCTGTTATCTGTCTTAATAAGTTTAGCAATTCCATGGCATTAAATGCTTGTAGGCAATGATCAATTACATTTTTAGAAGCCTCTCTTGCATGTAGAGAAGCAAAAAGAAATCCTGAACAAGTATCGATACAAACATGTATATATTTTAATTTTTCAAATTTCACATAATGGGTTCTATCCATTTGCCAAATATGATTAGGCATAAGATCTCTAGGATTGACTCCTAAATGTGGCACTGGAGATAATGTAATACATTTAGGACATTGTTTTACAATCATTCTCGCTTGCTCCTTAGTGATCTTATGTCAGAGCCTTAAGGTATGGCTAGAGAGATGAAACTTTTCATGATCACATTTGGCCAAAGCAACAGGATCCGAAATTAAGGCTTCTCCTATTAGAGCTCTGTCAATGCAATTCTTGCCGTTAGCTAAAGGTCTAGGAAGACCAGAGTGAGATCGTATATGGCCAATATAAAACGGATTTTTTCCGGCAAGAATGTTTTGCAATTTTGAAAATAAGGATCTTGACGGTGTATTAAAGTTAAACGTACCACAGGTCTCCAATAAGGGTACTGATTGCACAACATATAAACTGTCAGTAAAGATATTAAAAGCCTCATGTACAGACTGAAAGACCTTCAGTACTGCTGTTAATTCGGCTAACTGAGCCGAAGGCCAGGAGTCTCTATGATAACTTGTTGATTATTAATAAGATATCTAGCTCACCCTTTAGAGGAGCCATTAGTAAAAATCAATAGAGCATTATATAAAGGCTGTAAGGAAGTCATTTTAGGAAATATCACATCATGCATATTTAAAAATTTTATCAACCTATCTTGGGGGTAGTGGCTGTCTATAGTTCCGTTAAACCCTATTTGTGCAAGCAACCAATCTGTACTATGTTGTTTTAGCCAAGTGTCCTGACTTACGCTGTAAGGCTGAACAATAATATCTGGCTCTTTGCCGAAATAAGTTAATGCCTGCTTTCTTCTAGTTATAATCATCTGTGCCACTGCTTCATGATATGGCAAGATATTACGCTTAGGAGAAATCCTCGAATGTATCCACATTAAAGGGAATTTTTGCCATAGCAGTCCCGTAGGCACATGAGTCTTATTAAAAATTAACAGATGCAACAGCAAGGAGTAATCTATATAAGTGACAAATTGCTCTTCAATAGCTTTTTCCACTAGCTGTAAGGCCAGCAATCCTTCTGAGGTTGGGGATCTAGGGGAAGTAGGATCAGAACTCCCTTTAAGAATATCAAATAAAGGTTTCAACTCCCCTGTAGTAAGCTTTAAATACGGGCAAAGCCAATTAATATCACCTAACAATTTTTGAAAATCATTCAAGGTCCTTAAGTTATCTCTACAAATAACAATCTTCTAGGGAAAAACAGCTTGATCAGTGAGTCTAAAACCCAAATAATTATAAGGATCCTGAGTTTGTATCTTTTCAGAAGCTATTTGCAATCCCTTATCAGCTAAGGATTTTTGTAAGTCTCTATAGCACAAAAGCAAATCCTGGGGGTCTTTTTTCACCATCAAAACATCATCTGTGAAATGAATGATGTAAATCTTTGGCCATTGTTGTCTCACAGGTTGAATGGCTTGTGCCACAAACTTTTGACATAAGGTAGGACTATTAGCCATCCCCTGCGGGAGAATTGTCTATTGATATCTTTTTATAGGTTTCTTAAAATTTACAGAAGGAACACTAAAAGCAAATCTTTCACAATACTTTGGATGCAAAGGGATGGTAAAGAAACAATCTTTTAGATCTATAACAATCTTATAATATCCCTTAGGAATGGCTACTGGGGAGGGAAGCCCCGGTTGTAAAGTTCCCATAGGTACCATAGTTTCATTAACTTTTCTTAAATCTTGTAATAGTCTCCATTTACCTGATTTCTTGTTGATAATGAAAATTGGTGTATTCCAAGGAGAATGAGACTCCACCAAATGTCCAGCTTCTAACTGCTCCTGCACTAGCAAAGAAGTGGCCTCTATTTTTTCTTTAGGTAAAAACCACTGATCCACCCACACTGGAATATCATTACGCCATTGGATTTTTTTCGGCATGGGACGCTGAAGATAGATAGTGGCCGCTACTGAAAATACTTTAAACCTCTTGTGTTAGAGTGAGGTTTAGGATCCTCAAAAGTCTTAATTCCCTGTCCCTTCTTTTTTAGTCCATGACCAGGCAGGGGTCCCTGCCTGAATGTCTGCTTAGTCACCATCTCATTAGAACTGTACATTATAACGCCCATTTGTGACAACAGATCTCTTCCCCACAGAGTTAGAGGCAAATTTGACATTACATTCGGCTGAATTTTTCCTGATTTTCTATCCCCATCTCTCCAGGTTAGCAATTTGGAACTACGTTTTGGGTTACTAGCATACCCAATTTCTTGAAGGTGAGTTAAGGAATCAGTCAAGGGCCAGTTTGAGGGCCAGCCCTGCCCTCTTATAATCGTTACATCGTCCCCAGTATCTATTAATCCTTTAAAGCTTTTTCTATCAAATGTCAATTTAAGGTTAGGTCTCTGATTAGTAATGGATTGAACCCAATTTACACCAGAGAAGTCAAAGCTACTTTGTCCTCTCTCACTTTTAAAGAATCTATATGGTGACTGACATAAAGAAATCAAAGTAAGTTGAGCAATTCTCTGACTAGCGGGTCCAGTTATAACACCATGAGGGGAAGCAGCTATGATTTTAATTTCTCCCTCATAATTATTATTTATAACACCTGGAAAAATCTGCAGGCCTTTTACAATAGAACTGCTTCGTCCTAAAAGAAAGCCACAGGTTTCTACAGGTAGCGGTCCAAAGACCGCTAGGCAGAGTTTGGACTCCCATTTTTGGGGTTAATACTGTGTGGATGGTGGAATAGAGGTCCAGTCTTGTATTTCTTGGGTTTGACCTGACAAGCTTAAAATCTGATCTTTTTGGCTGGGCATCAGATTTATAGCCCCATAAGCTGTTGTTTCTCCAGTAAGTCGGGGTCTGGGGCTGACCCCTTTCCTTATTTCCCGGCACCAGGTGGCTCAGAACGCCTGGCTTAGACTTGCACTCCCTGGCCCAATGGTGGCCCTTCTTGCATTGGGGACAAATTCCTGGGGCATGGCTTGCTTGCCCATTTTCAGCACCTTTGTTCTTAGGATAATTACTTTTAAAATGATCCAAACTTTTACATTTAAAACATGCATTATTCCCTCATTTCTGCGAGAACATAGCTTGTACGTGGGTCCCCTGCGAAATTGCACAAGAGGGCCCGATGTCTTTGAAAAGATGGACATATCCCGCCAAATCTGTCTGTCCCTTATGCGGCTGAATCGCAGCTCAGCACATTGCGTTAGCATTTTCATAAGTCAATTGCATAACAAAAGGACTTCCCGTGTCCGACTTTCCAAGGATTCTACTAGCTTAAATCAAAAGCCTGTCCACAAAGTTTTGGTAAGGCTCATCAAAACTCTGCCAAATGCTAGTTAAACTTCTACCACTATCTCCTTTAACCAGCAACAGTCCTCAAGCACGGTGCACAGCCGCTGCGATCTGTGTGTACACTGTAACGGGAAAATCAATCTGATTTTTCTGTCCCTCATATGGACCCTCTCCTAAGAGCATGTTGCTATCCCAGTCTAAGTTACCAGCCTGAGCATTTAAAGGGGCAGTTTTCTTACTGGTGTCTCACCATTCAGAATACCAAAGCAAAAAATCTCCTCCTGACAGGGTAGCCTTACAAAGAATCTTCCAATCTAGGAGGGGGGGGTTAAGTGTGACTCCACGACTGTACCCAGTAATGCTTGAGTAAATGGGGCTGAAGGGCCATATTGCACAATTGCCATTTTTAACTCTTTTATCAACTTGAAATCCAAAGTCGGGTAATGTCTGACCCTAGTATCTTGCTGATCAACTACTTTGACCACAGGACAGGCTAGCGTATTAGACGTATTCGGTCCTCTCCCACGAGCCTGACTCACAGCTCTTTCTAGCGGCACCTGGTGAACTTTAGAAGAGTTACTCTTCCCCACTTCTGACATTCTTTTTAGCTCCCGAAGCTCATTAGTCAACTTCTGAAGCCTAATTTCAAACTCTAATTTGCTTAGTCATGTGTCCCTATGAGTAGTACCTCCCGAGGTGGGGACCATAGGTGGAGCTGGAGACTTGCAAGAAAGCCAATTCTCATCAAATAATGGGCAGCTCCTCTATCTGAGTGATTTTTGTTAGAAATTAGTTCATCATCAGAGTTTCCACATTTATCAATTTTAGAGTTAAGAGGATCCTTTTCTGAGAAGGCCCTCTCTGATAGGTGCTCTTCCTGAGATTTTACAAGCTCTGCCTGGGTACAATCTAACCCCGGAGAGGTAGCATCTTTGATAGCATCATTTATGTGTGCCCAGAGGCCTAAGGTGAAATTATCTGCCTGAGTGATTTTCAAGGCTTCACCAACTTTCTCCCAGGTTCTGCAATCTACTGTTTCTTCTTCCTTGAACCATGGGCAACAGCTATCTATCCTATCTAAAAAATTTCTTACCAGTTGTACTTCAAGCCCTACTCCTCTGGCCTGAAACAGCTCTTGAAAACTACAGACGACCACCTGATCCATAACTTTAAACCATACCTTCTCTCGCCTGAAACAGCTCCTAAAAGCTGGGGACAACCGCCTGATTCCAGTTTCTAGTTCCGATTAATACGCTGCTGACCAAAGCAGAACTAGAGTTGGGTTAGTGCCAATTCAAGCTTAGTTCATATCCTACCGCACCCTCAGCAACACTTTAAAAAATGAAATTTTAAGCTAGCGCTAGCATATGTACCTGTTTGTTGCTCCGGTGCCGATATGAAGACCATTTGCTTTTCCCGTGGAGCTCCACACGGACAGCGTTCTCTCAGCATCCTTCTGCCATTCTTCAGGTCCCTGTTCAGGCACCAAACTGTTGCGTGTCATCCAGCGGCTCGCAAGGAATGGGGTAAAGCTGAGATGGCAGACTCGAGCTGAAAGAAAAGGAACTAGACAGATGAGAGAAAGAACAGAGCTAAGACAAACCAGGTTCTGATCAAAGCTCAATTTTACAATTCAGTGCACCAGGTTACGAAGAAGGGGGAAGGGGCCCATTCCCACCAAATCATCCTGGAGTCCAGTTTCAGGTAATCACGTGTTTGGCTCCGCAACAGCTAGACCGCTGGCAGCAGCAGTGGGAGTGGCAGAACGATAGGGGGCAGGCTCCACCCCATGCTCTCTTCTTGCTAACAGTGAAACCTGAGCAAACAGGTTTCAGGCTGGGGGTGGGGGGAGGTTACAGTGGTGGGTGCCTGTCATTACACATCAGGATCCTGGACATTAATGGGGTGTTGCTGCAACTCAGTTGTTATACATGAAACACTCTGGTGGGTGCTGATAGCAGAGGAGACTGGGAGAAGGGGTAGAGGACAGGGGACGAGGGATAGTGCTCTACACTTCTTGACCAAGGTACCTACGAAACTAAAAACACTCTCAAAACTGAAGTCTAGGACTGAGCAGTCCAGTTAGAGGGCCAGTGGAATGTCTAAGTAAGACTCCAAGTTCTGCCTGAACCTCCTGGTGTGGGTGGAAGACATAAAGCAGCTCCTCTGTTGAGAAATACCACTGGGAGGGGCTTCCCACTGAGGCCCAGAGGTAGCAAGGTCAGGTTAGAATCTGGCAAGATCAAAGCTCATAACAATGACAAAAGCCAACACGCATGGCTTTGGGAACTTTGCATGTAACAGGGCCTGACAGCTTCATCTCTAGGTACAAGGGAGTTCAGAGAGATGGACATTTAAGACTCCTAGAATCCCAGAGACCCTGCCTTGCATGCATACACAATATTTTCCTGTGACTTGGGGACAAGGTTGGGGGTAAAGATCCTGACTCTGTCCACCCCACAGAGGAAAGAGGAATGGCTTATTTCTGACTTGCTGCCTGGGATGACCTGACTAGGGAGCTCCTGTAGCCTTTGACGGCCAAGGAGCCACTATGCACATACGACAGTGAGGGGCCGGAGAAAGTGGGCAGGGTTGTGCCTATGCTTCCGATGTGGTCTGCGGTGTCCACCACCCTCAGTGTGCTGTGGTCCAGACTGCATCACCAAGGGCTCAGTTTAAAGGAAAAGAGCACCTCGGGTGTTCCTGGGGGCCCAGATTTGTTCTGGACTTTTAATGTAACATCTGATTTGCTTTGGGGGACAAGCTTAGTGTGGAGCATGGTGCTGTTTTCATGTCCATTGCACAGTTGAGACCTGGGGGGAGTTGAAGCAAGATAGCCAAGATCATACAAGTTGTCCTTATGATGCCATTTACCAGGATTCGAACCCAAGACAAACCCAAGGGCCTGCACTTTGAACATCTACACTACGTCTTTAAAAGCGGCCCTGAAAGGGTCCTTTATTGTGGGAGAGATGGCTCAGATGATAGAACTTGCCCTGCAAGTGCAGGAACCTGCGTTTAATCCCAAAACCCACATGAAATGTCAGCAGCTGTGGCCCAGGGCAGAGACAGGGAAGCCCTGGAGCTTGTATGAGCTGGCAAGCCTAGTGAAGTCGGTGGTTTTCAGAGAATTTGCCTTACAGGAAAAAAAAAAAGTGAGGAGTGAAGAGAAGAGCGCTGGAATTTGACTTCTCCCCTATGCATGTATTGATACATGGCATAGCACACGCACATATACACGCACCCTTACACAGATACACAAACACACATACCCCTCCAAACAACTTCATAAAAGGGGGTTCTTTTGCAATGAGCCTAATCCTCTGTTCCACCAGGATGCAAGGCTTTGTAGCATTTGGGGTTCAGTTCTTGGTCTGCTGAGCTGCCGTGACTCATGTCCCTGGTTGAGGAAAACATTCCTCTTTTGAAATAAGCTACCAGAAAGGCCCAAACATGGGAATGTGTGCAGATAAGAAAGTCAGCAGGAGTATAAGAGGTAGACAGAAGAGAAGAGAAGCCAGCGGAAGCATGAACAGAGGACCAGAGAGCGTCAGGAACAATGAGTGAGGAGGACCCACAGACCCCATCCCTGCCTTCTGTGTGAATCACAGGGGACAGCCAGTGGCGGGGACATGCTAGGGCTGAGGGGAAAGCTTCTGTGAGGCGCTCAGTCAGTTGAGGGTTATACTCAAGTCCTCTCCTCCCCTCTGCTGTCTTCCAGAGCCATGAGGCTGGCACAGATGAGTCTGGCCTTCGGCTGGGCAGCTGTCATATTACTTCTACAGACGGCAGACACAGCATCTGCTATGACGACTCCTCATGACAAAGCAAGGATATTTGCAGACCTGAGCCCCCACGAGATAAAGGCTGTGCACCGCTTTCTGATGAACAGGAAGGAGCTGGGGCTGGAGCCATCCAAGAATCTGACTTTGGCCAAGAACTCCGTGTTTCTCATTGAGATGCTACTGCCCAAAAAGAAGCATGTGCTGAAATTTTTGGATGAAGGAAGAAAAATCCCTGTCCGGGAAGCCAGGGCCATCATCTTCTTCGGTGCCCAGGATCACCCCAATGTCACTGAGTTTGCTGTGGGGCCCCTGCCACGGCCCTGCTATGTTCAAGCACTGTCCCCCCGGCCAGGGCACCATCTATCCTGGTCATCGAGACCCATCTCCACAGCAGAGTATGACCTCCTCTACCACATGCTGAACAGAGCCACCATGCCTCTGCACCAGTTTTTCCTTGACACCACTGGCTTCTCATTCCTAGGCTGCGATGACCGGTGCTTGACTTTTACGGATGTGGCGCCGCGTGGTGTGGAGTCTGGTCAGCGTAGAAGCTGGCTTATCGTGCAGCGCTATGTGGAAGGCTTCTTCCTGCATCCCACAGGGCTGGAGATCCTTGTAGATCACAGCAGCACAGATGTCCAGGACTGGAGAGTGGAACAGCTCTGGTATAACGGCAAGTTCTACAACAGCCCAGAGGAACTGGCTCAGAAATATGCAGTTGGAGAAGTGGAGGCAGTGGTTCTCGAGGACCCACTGCCGGGTGCCACAGAGCAGCCACCACTCTTCTCGTCCTACAAGCCCCGGGGGGAATTCCACACTCCAGTCACTGTTGCAGGCCCCCACGTTGTCCAGCCCAGTGGCCCCAGATATAAGCTAAAGGGCAATGCTGTGCTCTACGGAGGCTGGAGCTTCTCTTACCGGCTAAGATCCTCTTCTGGGCTGCAGATCTTTAATGTACTCTTTGGAGGTGAGCGTGTTGCCTATGAGGTCAGTGTGCAGGAGGCTGTGGCACTATATGGAGGACACACACCTGCAGGCATGCAGACTAAGTATATTGATGTTGGTTGGGGCCTGGGCAGTGTCACTCACGAGCTGGCCCCTGGTATTGACTGTCCAGAGACTGCTACTTTCCTGGATGCTTTCCACTATTATGACAGCGATGGCCCTGTCCTTTATCCACGCGCTCTGTGCCTCTTTGAGATGCCCACAGGGGTACCCCTTAGGCGCCACTTTGACTCAAACTTTAAAGGTGGCTTCAACTTCTATGCCGGTTTGAAAGGATATGTGCTGGTGCTGCGGACGACATCGACAGTCTATAATTATGACTATATCTGGGATTTCATCTTCTACCCTAATGGTGTGATGGAGACCAAGATGCATGCCACTGGATATGTCCACGCAACCTTCTACACCCCTGAGGGACTGCGCCATGGCACTCGCTTACAAACCCACATGCTTGGCAACATCCACACCCACCTGGTGCACTACCGTGTTGACCTGGACGTGGCAGGTACCATTCACTACCAGACTCTCTCTCAGTCACTCAGCTGCTTCTCATTAATAGGCTCACTCCACAGGGGATGGTTTGAGGCTGTCTGAGTCACATTGGTGTTATTCTTTCTGTCTGCTTCCTAGCAATATGAAGCAGCAGGTGTCCCTGAGGCATGGGCAAGTATCTGAGGGTTACCCTGTATGTGGAGTGTGCATCTCTTATTGCCTTGGGTTCAGTAGGTTGGTATATATGGAGTGAGGAAGGGGTAAGTGTCCAGGTAGATTCTGAAACCTAGTACTTTGAAATGGAGCTCAGCGCCTTCTGAGGTTGCTTAGTGTGTTTCATGGATTAATGATGTCAGCACAGAATGACATCGGGGATTTGATATCTGGTGTCAGATATCTGGTGATAGCAGAGTAATACCCCTCCCCCAGGCCAGATAAATGGCTTCCACCCATTGGGCCTCACTTAATTTCAGACTCTTAGTATACTGACGGTCCTTGGGGTTGTACAAACATGAGCATGTACAAACCATGCCCCTGTGCCATGGTTCAGACCACAGAAAATGTTTCAGAGCACAGCTCTCCAGAGATCTGCAATGTATCACGTGCATGTACCACATGCCATGGCTGACCTGAGAACTGGCCTCCACCTCCCCTGGTTTCTTTTCCTTTGTGACTGCCATCACCATATCACTGAGCCAGTGCCAGCTGTCAACAATGTATCTTCTTCACTGCTGGGTGTGGTCTAGTATAGACATCTAACAAACAGAAAGGTCTCTGTTCCAATATTTGAGTCTCACCCTCCGTTTCCTCTTGTGACCTCCCCCCACCCCACGACCCACAGGCACCAAGAACAGCTTCCAGACACTGAAGACAAAGCTGGAAAACATCACCAATCCCTGGAGCCCAAGTCACTCCCTGGTCCAGCCCACACTTGAGCAGACCCAGTACTCCCACGAGCACCAGGCTGCATTCCGCTTTGGACAGACTCTGCCCAAGTACCTGCTCTTTAGCAGCCCCCAAAAGAACCGTTGGGGCCACAGGCGGAGCTACCGCCTGCAGATCCACTCTATGGCTGAGCAGGTGCTACCACCAGGTTGGCAGGAGGAGCGGGCTGTCACTTGGGCCAGGTGAGGAGACCATTGCAGGGGCTACCTTCAGTGATTGTGTGTGCCTGTGTGTGCTTTGTTTCTCCAGGCTCTGAGCATGTGTGTGTTTGCAGGTGTGTACTCTTCTGCACTTGGGGAGGGAGGGGTGGTGCTCACAAAACTCTTGGCCCTTGAGTGCTGACAGTCATTCTTGAAGACTCCCAGGAGACAATCATAATCATCATCTGTAGAGGTGACAACTTCACCATCTTTGACCCCAAAGGTGCTCCCTGGAAGGGATCCAAAGGCAGCCCCGGTGCCCAGAGACACCTGGCTTCTCTTGTCTGCAGGTATCCCTTGGCTGTGACAAAGTATCGGGAATCTGAGCGCTACAGCAGCAGCCTCTACAACCAGAATGACCCCTGGGATCCCCCTGTGGTCTTTGAGGAGTTCCTTCGGAACAACGAGAACATTGAAAATGAGGTACTGATCCCATCCCCACCCCTGCCCACCTCAGGCCCTGTGGTCTTAGAATTATGGCTTTTCTAGTGTATGTTAAGGTTAGGGTCATGATAGATCCACCCACCTCTCCAATGGAACTGAGAGCATCTTGGGAAGTTTTGTAAAGACATCTTTAAAGCCAAGCCCAAGTGCCCTTGGATGGTTGGTACCCATCACTGCCCTGCCCACTAAAGCCTTTGTCTCACCCATAGGATCTGGTGGCCTGGGTGACAGTAGGCTTC
Organism: Mus caroli; assembly: GCF_978045245.1. NCBI lineage: Eukaryota > Metazoa > Chordata > Mammalia > Rodentia > Muridae > Mus > Mus caroli. Next base: position 100,265,916 of record NW_028227262.1, on the reverse strand, counting down.
CTGCACATCCCTCACTCAGAGGATGTCCCCAACACAGCAACACCTGGAAATTCTGTGGGCTTCTTGATCCGGCCATTCAACTTCTTCCCAGAGGATCCATCCCTGGCATCTAGAGACACTGTGATAGTGTGGCCCCAGAACAACGGTCTCAACCATGTTCAGCGCTGGATCCCTGAGAACAGGGACTGCTTGGTGTCTCCTCCTTTCAGCTACAATGGGACCTACAAGCCTGTGTGATGGGTCTGACCCCAGCCTCTGCAGCATGTCCCCATATTCTCACAAACACTGGAAAATCAAACACACAAACAAACAAACAAACAAAACTTCTGTTTCTATCCTGCAGGCTGCTTTTTAGCAGCATGCAAGGGCTGGCTCTACTCCTGTTTTATTACCATACCTGCCAAATACTTCCATGACCAATGCAAAGGAAGATCACAGAATTCTCTTCAGGTGGGTTATGGGGGTGGTGGTTAAAACATTTGAGGATTTTATCTTCCTGTGAGGAGACTTTGGGGGAAATTGTCTCACCTCAACGATGGGCAGGAATAAGGAAACTCATGTGAAAATCTAATAAAATGACCTTTGCCCTTTAGTCACTGGTCTATGATCTGGAGTTTATCCCATGATCTCCTTTTAAACACACACACACACACACACACACACACACACACACACACACACACACACGTTGATTTGTTGCAGTTTTGTCTGTAAAAAGCCCAGGGACAGCCCATGCCAATGGGCTGCTAAACCAGATCAACCTTCTCTTCGTTATAAAGGAAAAGGGCTGTACATGGCTTAGAAGAACATTTTCAAAAGAGCTCAAAAGATAACAGGGCCATAAAAACCAGAGGGCAATCAGGCCCTGAGAACAATGCCTCCCACTCCTGCCCTGCAGGTGCATTTGTGTGTGTGTGTGTGTGTGTGTGTGAGAGAGAGAGAGAGAGAGAGAGAGAGAATGAGAGAGGCAGACAGAGAGACAGACAGACAGACACAGACAGACAGACCCAGACACACAGAAAGAAAAGCAGTCACACATGGACCATAATCATGGGGGAGGTTTGTGACAGCTCAGGTGATACAGGCTACTCTCTATGCCTTCGGCTCAATTGTGCTATGAATCTAAATCTAAAAACAAAATTTTGTGGTTCCACCAACATTCCACCAAGGAGCATTGGGTAGCTAATGGTTGCAGAGCAGACAACACCTACGACCCAGGGAAAATCACAGCAGAAGGCCATAAGAGTTGGAAGCCAGGAAACCTCTGCTGTGAAATGGTCTCTAGACATGGCCAAGAAACTGAACCTGAAATCTCAACAATAAGGCCTAAACAAGACCTGCATAAGGATGAGCCCAGTGCAATGTGAGTGAGGCCAAGGAAGAACGATGAGACCCTATCAGTTGATGCAGCGTTACAGGGGATTAGTGGCTGCTGAGAGAGGGGGAGTCAGTTTTCTTCATGAAAAAAAAAAAATCTCCCTGACAGGTTGTTAAATCCCAAATGGTCAGCCCTACACACATGTACATATAAACAACACAAAATGGGCTTAGCAGGTGTGTCTGTCTGTCTGACTGTGACAATAATAATAAGAGGAGGTCATGAATTTGGAGCAAGTGTGGTGGAGGACATATGAGAAGGTTACAAAGGGGAAGGGAGAATGGTGGAAATGATGTAAATATATTACTCATAAAAAGTTAAAAATTTTCAGGAGCTGGATGGATGGCTCAGTGGTTAAGAGCACTGACTGCTTTTCCAGAGGTCCTGAGTTCAATTTCCACCAACCACCTGGTTGCTCACAATCATCTGGAGTGGGATCTGATGCCATCTTCTGGTGTGTCTGAAGACAGCAACAATGTACTCACATACATACATAAATACATAGATCTTTTAAAGAAAGTTAAAAGTTAAAGTGTTTCTTCCACAATTTTAGCCATAGATGACACTTTGTCACTATGCTTACCTAGTGAGGGCTGAGAGCCACACTTCTCTGTGGGTATAAGGACAAACAGCGGTTCTCAACTGGTGGCTAGTGGCCATCAGGAAACATGTATTTCCAGTGTTCTTAGGAACTGAGGCTCTGCTCAGTAGCAAATTACAGTTATGAAGTATCAACAAAAAGAAATTTATGGTTTGGGGTTCCTAAGACCATCAGAAATATGTATTTTCTGATGGTTGCAACCCATGGTTGAGAACTGTTGGCTTAGAAGTCAATTAGAATTCATATTGGTTTAGGAAAGAAGAGACATGCATTCTCCTCTAGGGCCTGTGACCTCTCCAGTCATAATAGTTTACAGTACCAGGTGTGGATTCCCTCCTATTGAGTGGGCATAAGGTCTAACTAGACAGGTGTTGACTACCCCCAAGATAAAAGTGTTGGGAATGTCTTGTAATGGCTGTCATTGCTGTGGTTCACAGGCATCTCAACTAGGTGGGGCTGTTCATTGCTTTTCTTCCTTGGCAGCTTGCATAGGACCTTCTAATACTATGGAAGCCGGACCTTAGAGGTGAGACTTCCAGGCCAGCTCTAGCTCAGTCCCTCCCAGCCCTGTGTCCAAAGGGCATGTTGTCTTCAACAATACCTTCCAGTAGTGGGAAGCGTCTCCTGGATTCCTCTGATCAAAAACATGCCTTGTAAATAAGAACCTATCATCCTTCTGACAAACACGGTCACTCTGTGTGGCATAACTCCATTTAATGTGTGTTTATTTTAAACTTTATTATTTTAAAATGTTGCAAAATATCACACACCAAAATTAACTGGATCCAGAGACCACACAGTTCAGTGAGCTTCTAGACCATACAGTAGCCATTCAGAACAGAAGTTTGGAGCTTCACATTAGATTTTGTACTTTCACTATCAAATACATTTTATGAACTTATCCACTACCAAAGAACAAAAGGTACATTACAGAGCTAGAACTACAAAAGCAATTAGCTTTACATCATCTTTCATTAGTTTATTACCTACATTCAGTCCTTTCTTGTTCTGTTTTCTATATATTATATGGGGTCCATATGTATATTTTTACACCTATCTATCTATCATTTATTTATCTTTCTATGAACCTATCTATCTATGAAAACTACAATAAGTCAATTTAGTACTATCCACATTTAGCAGAATAATACTAGTAGTTTGTCCCTAGGTCCTATGACCTGTTTAACCACAGACTCTTGGCCCTGATAATGGTGTTCAATGTGAATTCCAACTTGCAGAATGAGTCTTGAATCCAATCGGAAGTCGTTGGTTCCTCCCATGGTTTTGTGCCAGTATTGCACCGGCAGGCTGGTTTTGTTGTAGCTTGCCCTTTGTAATTCATTGCAAACCATTTTTTAGTTGAAAAATCACCCAAGTCCAGTGCCCCCTGCTGGTAGAGAACATGAAGCAACATAGATCTCTGAGCCTCTCTATACCTCTCTGAGAAAGAAAAGGGAATTTTCTATAGGTTCCTCCACAGGGATTGCAATCTGAAGAATCTGAGGCAGTTAACCACCTATAACAGAAAAGACTTCTCAGAATCCTTCTACCAGTTCACAGGCCAAAAGAGTAAGCCAGGCCTCTGGACTTCATCCTGCCTACAGGAGTGAAGGATGCAGCTAGAGACCCAGAGGGACCTTGAGTGGAATTTTATAGCTCTCTTGTATCAGAGACAGGCATAAAGTAGCTACCCTGAGAGAATATCATAAGGAAGGGCTTCCGCTGGTTAGGCTATGGAGAAACCAGGGCCTGTGATAGTGACATCACCAGCATATGTACAAGCATTGTACATATGAGGCTTCTTATGGAATCTGCATGGAGCAGAGTGTATCAGGCATAACTACACCCAAATACAAAGATCGACAGAATGATTGTCACAAAGGTCTGCCCCCATTACAAGCAAACCTGCCCTGCACATATTACTGGTGGCTTAGGGATAGAATTGGGCTGCAAAAACACTGGCCATGTCTTCCCTAAAAAGTAAACGAAAGAGGATGTCTTCCTAACTCACTACCCGGGATGACCTAACTCCTACAGTTTTCACAGTCAAGGGACCCAGACTTGCTTACCCAATTGGGAAGCCAGAGAAGGTTGAGCAGGGCAGAATTCTCCCGTTCCTGCTTCACAACTTAACTAAGTCCAAGAAGTCTGCAGTGGTCAGGACCCCTGATGAACTGGGGTCTAGGCTGCATCGACACCATTACTTTAAAGACCAACATTCCTCGTGTTCCTGGAAAGCTGATATTGTCTCAGGCTTTACACTACTGTGAGCTTTCTAACCTCCCCAGCCTTCAGGATGCACACCCTGCTGCTTTCGCAGTTGTCACAATGAAAGCCTAGAGAATTTAAAGGTGCCCAGGACCACATAGGTAGTCCTTAGTCCTGTGATTTCCCAGGACTTCAACCCAAGCAGCTTGACCCCAGACCCCGCATTTTTAATATTTATGCTAAAGTTCAAAATGCATTCCCCAAATAGTAATTTATTAAACTAAAGGTAGTTTTCCTGTCATCATAGCCCTCTGCCTCTCCAGGACATAAACACTTTGATTCCTTTAGCACAAAGCCTTGGGCTGCTTTGACTCGTGGTCAATTCGACAATGAATCTTCTGCAAATGATAAACCAAGAAAATGGGAAATCATAAGAATTTATCTACATAAGACATACCATAAGACATTTGTAGGTAAGGAAGGAAATAGATATACACACAGGGGCCTGAGCAGCAGTAGAGGTGAACGGAAACCCACAGGTCACAGCTCTGGCTTCTAGGAGGAAGCTCACCTGATAGGCTAGCTTGGAACATAAAGTGCCTAAGTTGTCTCTCCTCTGCTGCAATCCAGAGCCATGGGATTGGCATGCAGGAGTCTGGGACTGGGCTGGGCAACTGGCATCCTGGTGATGCAAACAGTAGTAGCAGAGTGCCCATGTGGACCTGGATGAAAAGGTCAAGGTATTCTCATCCATGGGTGCCCACAAGCTGGGGTCAGTGTGCACCTTTCTGATGAACCAGAAGAAACTGGATGTCAACATTGGCCAAGAACTTAGTGCATCTCATTGTAGTGCTGCTCCTGTAGGACCCCAGATAATGGGACTCCTACTCTAGTCCAGGGACAGGATGCACCCACAAACACAAGAATCCTTCTTGATGCAAGACGCACGAGGCTTTAGTGGCAGAGCTCTGGGCCGACACGTACCTCACACAGGAGGCAGGGGAGTCGACCTTGAGGGTCGGAAGTTAGGGGTTTTTAAAGAAGCAAAGGGTTAGGGGTGCAAGGAATTTTGACAAAGGTACGGGATTGGCTCATTCAAACATTAACAGAAAGATTACATGCTAACAAAAAGGCATCAGGACTTTGTTCCAGTGGGCTTGGGGTTTATCTTTGTTCACATAACACCCAGTTGGTGTGTGACTTTACCGGGTACCAAGGGGTAATAGACAGAGGGGAGGTTCCGGCCAGATGGTGTTGACTCAGACAAGATAGCCCTGCTTGTCCTGAGATTGAGGGGAGGTTCCGGCCAGATGGTGTTGACTCAGACAATATAGCCCTGCTTGTCCTTGCATACCTCTCCATCTTTACAATCAAGCTGTTCTTAGGAATGCCTTAACAACAGCCCTGCCCTGGCATGCCTGGGCCTGTTCTGCTTTGTTCTCGGCCCCAGGCCAGGGCCGCAGGTTCCTAGACAACTCTGTTATATGAATCACAAGATACAAAATCTCATTTTTCTTCATTCCTCTCTTCTTCTACTAAATAATTCTAATCCTAGAATTTTAAAAACCTGTGTCTCCTAATTCTTCTTCTATCTGAATTATAAGTTGATATTGTCATTGTAAAACCAGGAGTTTGACTGCATCTTTCCTACTCTGGATAAAAGCCATTCCCCTATTTATTATGCAGGGACCAAAGATCAAAATTAAACATATGATAATAACTGGTCCAGCTAGGGCAGAAAATAAAGATGTTGTCCACGGTGACCAAGAATACCACGACTCTAACCATCCCTGTTGGGCCTCTCATTCTCGCTTTCTCTCAGCTTTTGCATAGAATCCCTGACTATCCCAGTGTGATCTGCATAAAAACAGCATTCTTCTTTTAGGGCTGCTCACAGTCCTCCCTCCTTTAGGAAGAGCAGATCGAGGCCCCTTCTGCTTTGTAGTACTACTTCTGATAGTGAGGACAAAGACTTTTCTAACGCATCAATAGATTTTTCTAACATCTCTAGATCCTCGTTAACAGCATCTCTTAAGGACTGGGTCCCTTGTCTTCCTTCGATTAAGGCCGATACTCCCGTCCCCACTCCTACTGCCATCCCAATGCCCAAAAAGGTGGCTTAGGTCAAAGTAACAGGTTCTCTCTTAAATCTTGTACCAGCATATATTTCTTCTAGACTAGATGCAGAATGATAATACACATGAGATAACAGTTGGATCATAACACAGAAATCATGGGAAGATTCAAAAACCTTAGTTGATACACAGGGGGTAAGTCCTGAGTTACAGGCCCACCAGCCAATCAGAGATGGCACAAGGTAATAATTAGTTTCTGTTTTGGATACAGACTGAATTCGGCCACACAAATGTCTGTGGGTAGGAGGGGGAGTACCTATACAGAGACCTGGGTTTCTTGCCGGTACCTCGGTCAGGGTCAGTTTCTGCCCTGTCCCCCATGAGCAGGATGTATGGCTGCTAGTTTTATTGAAATCTCCATTAAAGGCAATTCCTTCATAATAAGGGGGGCCCAAGGACAAGCATAGCCAACAGTCCTCAGTAGCATCTGGATTTGTTCTATTGAGGGCATAGAAGGCTCCTCTCACTGAGTTAAACATTCTCTGACCTGTCGAAGGGTTTGTTGGGGCCACAGTCAGAGGGTTTTGTAAGGCGGCGATGGGAGTGAGAGTGGCAGTATAAGAGGGGCCCGTGGGCTGGGCGGGCATTTGAGTCGGGGGTTTGGATTTGGCTGGGGGGCCCTGTTCCAGAAGGACCGTGTTGTGCCCTATGGGTGCCACTACTGGGTCTCCCACTGTCAGTCTGATCTTTAAAATGAACCCAGGGTCTCTTGATGGAGCATATACTCGCCAACCCCACCTATTTCCCTTAAGCCAACTCTGACGATCTTGTCTCCCTTTCTTGGTGAATTTTATAAGTAGGGGGTTGCAGTATTTACCTTTGCATGGTCCTGGGGGCTGTTTTTAAGAGCACACCCGTTCTCTGGATACTTAGAGGGGTCCCTTTCTCTTTGGTTTGGCCCATCATGGTCACTATCCCGTTTTACCATGATTAGGTCCCAGGCAGAGTAAGGGTTCCAGTAGGCATCTCCTGTTGTTTCACATCCCCATTTACCACAAAAAAAAAAAAAAACTTGATGCCCCTCCACACTCCTGTCGAAGCCTTCTGCTCTGACCCTGACCAGGGCAAACATAGAATTCTGCAGCTCTAAGATTAGCTCGGTAGAACTGCCCCAAACATCCATACATGCTCCCTATCCCACTCGGGACACACCACTCTTCAGGGGAGGTCCCAGGTAAGAGATCCTGCTGCTAACTTACAGATGTCAGGTGTGAGATCAGGCCACCAAGTCCAGGGGGGGGGGGGAGGGTGCACTGCGGTGGCTGTCCATACAATGTTTCCTTCTTCATTTAGCACCTCCCAAGTCTGCTGAATTGGAGTGTGAGGGTTAAAGTCTGGCAGGGTCACCCCTGCGCAGCAGGCACAGCTTAAGAGGATTAGTAGTCCTTTCCAGGGTCCACTCATCTGGATCAGCCTCTTGGGGAGCCTTCTTGACATAGGATGCATGAACCCAGGCGGGTATTCCTTCTACTTTAACGGCAGTGGGTGTTGTCAGCAGCACCAGGCAGGGTCCTTTCCACCGTGGCTCGAAGTTCCCTACTCAATGTCTCCTCACCAGGACAGCATCTCCCACTTCAAACTGGTGCAGCACCTGAGTATCACCAGCGACATAGGTTTCTTTTAATTGTTCCCAGACTTCTTTCCTCACTGTTTCAAGAGCCTTGAGATAGGCCAAAAGGCGAGTAGAAGGAACAAAGGAAATGTCTGGGCAAGTCTTACTTTCTACAGTCATATAGATGGACTGGGGTACCCCATATAATAATTCAAAAGGTATTAGACCTAGGGCTATGGGGGTGTTCCGGACCCAGAATAAAGCACAAGGGAGAAGGGCTGTCCAATCGTTCCCGCCGGACTCTAATGTTAATTTGGTCAAGGTTTCTTTTAGGGTTCTATTCATCCTTTCTACCTGTCTTGAACTTTGGGGTCTGTAAGCACAATGTAATTTCCAATTTGTCCCCAGCTGTCTGGCCAATCCCTGGCTTACCTGAGAGATGAAGGCAGGCCCATTGTCTGACCTGATTACCTGGGTACTCCAAAGCAAGGAAGAATTTCTTCAAGTATCTCCTTGGCTACTATGGTAGCTGTTTCTTTCTTGGTGGGGAACGCTTCAACCCACCCTGAAAAGGTATCTATAAAGACTAACAGATATTTATTTCCATATCGGGCTGGCTTTACCTCTGTAAAGTCAACTTCCCAGTAGGTCCCCGGTCTAACTCCCCTTAGGCATTTCCCACCATAGACCCTACTGGATCCAGCATTGGTGAGCGCGCAGGCTCAACAGTTTCTCACTAAGCCCTCTGCATCCTGTTGTAGCCCAGGGATGTGATAAGGGGACCTACTGACCAGCTTTATCATCTTTTTAGCTCCTAAGTGAGTCAGGCGGTGAATGTCAGCTAAATATTTTAGCCCCTCTTCTTCTGTGAGAACTCTTTTCTGTCCTCCCTTCAACCATCTGGGGCACATTTTTGATTACCAGAGTCATTGGCCCCTGGGCCATCTCCTTAGCCACTTGGTCTGCCATTTGGTTTCCTCTCTCTATTGGTCCAGTTCCTTTTTGATGTCCTGGGCAGTGGATGATCACCACCTTGAGAGGCAGGTGGACAGCCTCTAGCAGGCTGAGAATCTCTTCTCTGTTTTTGATGTCTCTCCCTGCGGAGGTTAACAGGTCACACTGTCTGTAGATTGCCCCATGGACATGAGCCGTGGCAAAAGCATATCGGCGATCTGTGTAGATGTTGATAGCCTTGACCTCTGCTAGTCTCAAAGCTTGTGTTAGAGCGATAAGTTCAGCTTTTTGAGCTGACGTTCCTTTGGGCAAACTGCTGGACCATATAACAGATTTTCCATCCACTACCACTGCCCCTGCTCTGCGCTTACCTTCCACCATAAAGCTACTCCCGTAGGTGAACCAGGTTGCTGCTCCCAGCCATGGCTGATCTGTGAGGTCTGGTTGAGTTCCAGTTTCTTCTGCCAATATTTCTTCACAGTTGTGCACTGGAGTCTCGTCAATTTCGGGTAGCAAGGTGGCAGGGTTGAGAATGGTAGGAGGGGCAAAAGTCACTCGCTCAGTGAGGAGCAAGCTCTGATAGTGAGTCATTCGAGCGTTGGTCATCCAACGGTCTGGCAGCTGCCTGATAATGCTCTCGAGGGAGTGTGGAGCCACCACAGTGACATTTTGGCCCATGGTTAATTTATCAGCATCCTTTACCATCATCGCTGTAGCTGCTATTGCACACAGGCAAGAAGGCCATCTGCTAGCCACAGGATCCAGTTTCTTTGATAGATAAGCGATGGGACACTTCCAGGGACCCAGAGTCTGAGTGAGGACCCCTCGGTCTATTCCGTTCCTTTCATCGATGTATAGGGTGAACGGCTTATTTAAATCTGGCAGTGCTAAGGCCGGGGCCTGAAGCAAAGCCTTTTTCAGAGTTTCAAAAGCCGACTGACTGTCTTGGGTCCAAGTAAATTTCCCTTTTTCTTTCGTTAGGGGGTACAAAGGGGCTGCTAGGGTGGCAAATCCCGGTACCCACAGTCTGCAGAATCCTGCTGTTCCCAGGAACTCTCTTACCTGACGGGGAGTGGTTGGAGTCAGAATCCACATCACTGTTTGTTTTCTGGCATCAGTCAGCCATTGTTGTCCATCTTTCAGGATGTATCCCAGATAGGTCACCTGGGTCCTGCATAGCTGCACCTTCTTAGCTGAGGCTCGATATCCCAACTCACCTAACTCAACCAGGAGATTCTGAGTTCCCAGTTCGCACTCTTTGCGTGTCCCTGCAGCTAGCAAGAGGTCATCAGCATGTTGCACAAGAGTCACTTGTGAATTATTAACTCGAAAAGAGGCCAAGTCCCGGTGTAAGGCTTCATCAAACAGGGTGGGCAAATTTTTGAACCCTTGGGGCAGCCTTGTCCAGGTGAGTTGTCTTGTCCTTCCACTCTCTGGATCTCACCACTCAAAGGCGAACAGTGGCTGGCTATTGGAATGCAATCTTAGACAGAAGAAAGCATCTTTAAGATCTAAAACAGTGTACCAAGTTCGCTCAGGTGGCAATATGCTAAGCAGGCTATAAGGGTTGGGCATCATGGGATGGATGTCTTGTACTCTTTTGTTTACTTCTCTAAGGTCTTGGACTGGGCGGTAGTCATTTGTTCCTGGCTTCTTCACTGGGAGCAGTGGGGTATTCCAAGGGGATTTCCAGGGAACTAGGATTCCCTGCTGAAGTAATCTGGTGATATTAGGACGTATACCCTCTCGTGCTTCTTTGCTCATAGGGTACTGCCGAACACCAATGGGAGTAGCTCCCGACTTGAGCTCGATCACTACCGGGGGAACTTGTCTTGCCATTCCCATTCCCCCCCCCCGCCCCCCGTCTCAGCCCATGCCTGGGGAAATTGATCAAGCCAATCCTGTAGCCCCTCAGGGGGTTTTGACTTGCTTTGATAAATCCGGTATTCTTCTCCCAGTTGCAGAGATAGTGCTAAAGTCTGAGGCTATTCTATTCCCCACTATACTATCGGCCCGGGAGGGGAAAAGGTTATTTGTGCCTTCAATTTAGTTAATAAATTTAGTAAATAAATTTAGCAGGGGCATAGGGCACTCTAGAATGACCAGGAATGAATGAGTCACTTGATTCCATCCTAGGTCTACTGTCCTGATCATAGTCCATGGGTATGACTTTTGTCCTGTGGCCCCAATTACTAAGGTTCTCTCATTTTTTCTTAATTTGCCTAATGGGGTTTGAAGCACTGAAAACTCTGCACCTGTATCAACCAGAAAATTTATAGGGGTCCCCTCCACTTCTAGGGTTACCCTGGGCTCGAGGAGGGGGGCTGAGCCCTGTCTCCCCTAGTCTTCACCTTCTCCGAGAGACAATACTTGTGTCCCTTGCTTCTTTTTAGGACACTCACTGACCCAGTGGCCTTTCTCCTTGCAGTATGCACACTGGTCTTTTTCTAGGTGTGGTTGGTCTCTTCTGGGTCTCCTTGGCCCCTGCCGTTTTTCATCTCTCAGACCCCTTATCTGTCTAGTCCTACCCCTTTCTCTATCTACCACTGTGGCCAGAATTCAAGTCAGAGCCCTCTCCTGCCTCCTGTCTCTCTTATCTTCACCTTCTCTTCTCTCTTTCTATTCTCTTTCTAACTTTTCCTCCTCTGTTTCTCTCTTGTAATACACTTTCTCAGCCTCTCTAACCACATCCCTTATAGTATAATCTTGCAATCCTTCAATCCGCTGCAGCTTCCTTCTAATATCAGGAGCTGACTGCCCTATGTAGGCCATAATCACTGAAGCCCGCTGTCCCTCTGACATAGGGTCAAACGGGGTATACCTCCTATAAGCCTCCATGAGTCTCTCTAAAAAGAGCTCAGCTGGCCCCTGCATAACTTCTCTTACCTTAGCCAAATTTGTGGGCCTGCGAGCGGCCCCTCTGAGACCTGCAACTAGTACCCATCGGTAATTAAACAGCCGTTCCCTACCTTGTGCTGTGTTATAATCCCACTGGGGATGAGTCAGAGGAAATCCTTCGCCGTCCGGCCCCATCTTGGACATTCTTCCGTGCCTCGAGGAGAATTCTTTCTCTCTCCTCGGTGGTGAACAGGGTTTGTAGGAGCTGTTGGTAATCATCCCAGGTGGGCTGGTGTGAGTACATCAGAGACTATCAACCCTGTAAGCCCTGTAGGATTTTCTGAGAAAGAGGGGTGGTTTACTTTCCAATTATAGAGATCAGAGGAAGGAAAAGGCCAGTATTGCAGAAGCTGTAGATCATTCTGGCCAGCAGGGGGAGCTCCAACAGCCCTAAGTGGAAGTGCCACTGTAGAATCGGCTGGCCCCTCACTGGGGGCTCCCTGCTGGCTTCTTGTTCCTGCTGAGGGATCTCCCTCCCAGATCCCTAGCACCAAAGGTGGAGCCACGGGAGCTGAGGGTTGGGGTACAGGTTGGAGAACCGGGGGATAAGGTGGTGGTAGAGAGTCGGGCCATTCAGGGGGCTCCTCTATCTCTGGGTAGATTTTAGAGATGGCCGCTGGTTGCGGCAGAGTAGATTTCTTGCTAGCTCCCTCAGGTAGTAGTTTTAACTTTTCCTTCTCAGCATTCTCTTGGACCGTCAAGACCTTGGTACCTGGATGTAGGGGTGGGAGAAATGGGCAAACCCACGCAGGCTGGAATCACACTACATCTTGCCACACTGTGATGTACGGCTGCTGGTCCGGGTACGATCCTGGTCCCTCCTGAAAAACAACGACCTTTATGGCCCTAATCGTGGGGAGATAAAAGGTTCCTTCGGGAGGCCACCCTACCCCAAAAGTGAGCCATTCCGAGGTACAGTAAGACTGCCAAGGTTTCTTCTTAACTATTACTGATAAATTTTGTCCTCTTGCCCTAACATCCGTCCAATGGTCCTCAGTCAAAGATAACGGGGTTGAGACAGTCTGTCCCATGACAAAAACCAGAAACAGAGACAAAACAAAGACAGAGACAGGGACACCAGATCGTCCAAGCACACTCATCCCTGCCTGGATTTATACAACCAGCCAAAGCTACTTCTGACGGGGTGGGATTCCGCATCCACTCCCGCTCTGGCAGAAAGAGCACCTGATCTCCCTCACTCTGCCAGAGGACAGCCAGGTCGTCCCGACTGTCTCTGACCCTAGGCACTTCCTCCAGGGTCACCCTAGGAATGTCTTCCCAAGGTTGCAGCTTTGTGGGCTCAGGACATCTCCCTCCACACCCACTGGATCCACACAGACCTCAGCAGCAGCTGCCAGAATACTAAAACTGGAAAACTGAGACACAGATTCAGCGGCGCCACACTCAGACACACCAAACTCACACAGAGGTACCTCCAAGGGGTATTCTTGGGGTTCTGGGTGCCCCCAAAATCCCGGATGAGTCCCCAAGATGTAGGACCCCAGATAATGGGACCCTTACTCTAGTCCAGGGACAGGATGCACCCACAAACACAAGAATCCTTCTCGATGCAAGACGCATGAGGCTTTATTGGCAGAGCTCTGGGCCGACATGTACCTCACACAGGAGGCAGGGGAGTAGACCTTGAGGGTCGGAAGTTAGAGGTTTTTAAAGAAGCAAAGGGTTGGGGGTGCAAGGAATTTTGACAAAGGTATGGGATTGGCTCATTCAAACATTAACAGAAAGATTACATGCCAACAAAAAGGGCATCAGGACTTTGTTCCAGTGGGCTTGGGGTTTATCTTTGTTCACATAACAACCAGTTGGTGTGTGACTTTACCCAGTGCCAAGGGGTAATAGACAGAGGGGAGGTTCCGGCCAGATAGTGTTGACTCAGACAATATAGCCCTGCTTGTCCTTGCACACCTTTCCATCTTTACAGTCAAGCTGTTCTTAGGAATGCCTTAACAACAGCCCTGTCCTGGCATGCCTGGACCTGTTCTGCTTTGTTTTCGGCCCCAGGCTGGGGCCACGGGCTCCTAGACAACTCTTTTATATGAATCACAAGATACAAAATCTCATTTTTCTTCACTCCCAAGGAGAAGGGGTGCTGGACTTTCTGCACATCCCGTGCACAGGACACCCCAGCCCCATCATAGCCCGAAGTTGTTATTTAAGAACAATGAACACATTGAAGAAGAGGTACAGAAGCAGTCTGCCCTGTCTTCTTCTGGCCTTAGTCCTACCTTGCCCAGTCCTGGAATCCAGAGTGTTGCTTGGTGTAAGATGAAATCCAAGGTTCATGATATGACATAGCCAGATCCACTAGCAATGGCAAGAGTCTTGAAGCCAGCACAGCTCCTTCACACAGTTCCAGCAACACTGAGTGGCTTGCTGCGATTGTTGTCCTATCTCTCACTTTTGGGTTTTGGTCTCTGTGTACTGCATTCTTGGGGACTTTCTGCATTATGATGAAATTTATGCCTTTTCCTGAGAAAAATTATGCAGAGTCTTTTTAAGGAAGGTCCTAAAATTAACTCTATCTGGCCACTGTTTGGAAGTCTTCCTTGTGCCCTGAAGCTAGTAATCATGTAGTTAGATGAGGCCATTACTCCAGGAATCTCTTTAGGGTATCCATGTCCCTGAGTGAGCTCAAGCAGTGTAATTGGTGCAGGGTAAACAGGGACAACTGACTGAACTCTGACTGGCCAGGAGAATAGGTTACAGATTCAAGGTCTGCTTTTTATTATAGACTTGGAGGGCTCTGAAAATGCAGTTTAAAGATAATGGGTCATACAGGGTACACTCCTGGAGGAATAAAACTCAGTAAATAAGATAGATTGACTAAAATAAACTTTTTCTAGTTCATAGCGTAGATGATGAAATGCATTGTAAAAGAAGTTAGGCATTAGTATTTGCTACTCATAAAATGACTGGCTCAGATATTTTGCTTGTCTGACTTCAAATAGCAAACACTGCCAGCATAAAAGCAGGTTGTCGTATAATAGATGGGGTTGCTTTGGAGAAGACGTCCTTTGGTTTCTCTAAATTGGAGTTACAGGGATCATCATCACCATCATCTCTTCAGTTTGTATTTTCTAATTGTGACTAAACTTGTAATCCTAGATATGTAATGAAAAGTCAAACATATATTCTGCACCACTTTCTTAACCATTAGTCTGTCTTTGTTCTGTAAAACCTGTATAAAGAATCACCTGGTTTCTGGTTAGTCAGAGCCACAAAAAAAAAAAAAAAAAAAAATGGCCTGATTGTTAACAAGTCAGAGCCACAGATGCAGCCTAATTGCTAGCATGTCGGCTGAGAGGTTTCCCCTGACCATGGCCGCCTGGTTCCTTCCCTCCCCTCATTGACTCTTTATCTCCTCTGTGGGCTGCCCTGATAGGAAGCACCCTCTCCATGCTGGGGAGGCCCCCTCAGGAAGAGTCCCAGCAATGATAGATCCACCCACATCTTTGAAATATGACTGAGGACCTGTCTGGAAGACAGGAGGCACATCTATAAATACCGAAGTTCCCCTCAGGTGGCTGACACTCAGCACCCTCCTGTCCGCTGAAGCCTGTGTTCCTTCCACAGAATTCAGTAGCTTCCTGCACATCCCTGACTTTAAGGATGTCACAAGCATAGCCTTACCTAGAACTCCATGGTTTCTTGTTTCATCCATTCAAGTTTTTCCCAGAGGGCCCCTTGATGGTTTCCAGAAATCATAGCCATGTCCAGTGCTGGATGCCTGGGGACAAGACCTGCATGACACCTCCCCATGCCAGCTACAACTTTTTGTACAATCCTATATGATAGACTCAGTACTAGCTTCTGGGGGATAGCATGAGAGTCCCACAGAGACACACTAATACTGTAGCTCCCAGAACTTTACGATGCTTCTTGGAGCCGAGGGAGACAGTGTTGCATGTTCGGCTGGGCAACTAAGGGCTTCTTTCATGTTCTCTAGTTTACTCTCCAGAGCACTCCACATCTAGGGCAAAAGAAGTCCATGAAATGCTGGATTAAACTCTCTGACGTTTTCCGCTGCCTCTCCATGGAATTGTCCCACGTCAGTAGAGGGCATAAACAAGGAGCTGCTATTGGGAATTGCCAGTAAAATCTCCAACACCTTCCTTCTTTGGATGCTGCTCCAGGATCTGAGACTTACTCCTAAAAATCTCTTTATAATAATGGTTCTCAATCTTTATAGTACTGAAACCTCTCTCTTAATTCAACCATAAAATTATTTTCATTGCTACTTCGTCACTGTGATTTTGCTGCTATTATGAATCATAATGTAAGTATTTTTGGAGATTGAAGTTTACCAAATTGGTAGCAATCCACAGGTTGAGAACTGCTACTTTACCAGTATGTGAGTACGTGTATACCTACTCCTTGCAGTTTTGTCTATAACAACAGAAGCCTGGAAACAACAGACTTTCTATCTGTGGGGAAGAACAGTTCAATAAAGTAGGGGACAACTGTACTGTGGTACCTGGTAATGGATAAAGGGGCATACTTCCAGACAGCCTGGCTATAGGGGAATCCCTGCAGGACTTACCCAGTAGCAAAAGAAAATAGCACAGAGAAGCATGGATAGGGTACCAGCTTCTATGAAGCAAGAGCAGGGTCTTGAGGTCTGTCTTTGTAGAGTTTGGAGTTGGAAGACATATGGGTGCCTCTGTGACACAGGAAAAGACAAGTTTTCTATAGTGCCTTCCTTAGAAACACCGCCCTGAAGAGCTAGAGAGTTGGTGCTGGGACAATGGGTCTATCAGCAATGCACTTGAATAATAAGCATGTGATCTTGAGATCAGATCCTCAATATCCATGCAAAGTTGAGCATAGTTGCATCTGTAACCACGGGGCTGTTGAGACAGACAGATTTTCCCTACAGCCAGACTGTCTGGAACTCACTGGTCAGCAAGTCTAATTAAATCAGTTAGATATCCTGATTCCGTGAGAGACAGTGTCAACAAAAGGGAAACAGCTGCATAAGGTACAGTTTAGATCTTTGCCCTTCACACGCATGCACATACATGTCCTACTTGGCTTCTCTGTTGCTGTGAGAAACACCATCACCAAAAGAGACTTGGGGGGAGAGGGGTTTATCTAGCTCACACTTCCAAGTGACAGTCTTTCGCTGAGGAAAGTCAGGACACCAGCTTTCAATCAGGAATCTGAGGCAGAAACCACGGAGGAACACAGAACACTGGCCTGCTCCCAGGCTCATGTTCAGCTAGCTAGCTTTCATATACAATCCATAACCATCTGCCCAAGGATGGCACCGCCCACAGTGAGCGATACCCTCTCCCATCAAATAGCAAAGAAGAACATGCCCTGGGCCTGGACTACTGGGTGGCAAACATCTTTAATCCCAGCATTTAGAAAGCAGAGATGGGCATGGGGTGGGTACAGGGTGGCAGATCTCTGGGAGTTCCAGGTCAGTCTGGTCTGCATAGTGAATTTGAGACCAGCAAAATATACAGTGATATCCTGTCTTCACAAAGAAAAGAAGGGGAAGGGAAGGATAGAAGGGGATAGACAGAGAGACGGAGAGAAAGAAAGGGTGGAAGGGAGAGAGAGAGATAACCCTCAAGTCAATCTAGTGGAAGCAATTCCTCAGTTAAGGTTCTCTCTTCCCAGGAATCTCATTTATGTCAAGTTGACAAAAACTGACCAGCATACACAAGTACTCCAAATATTTTTTTGAGTATACAAGAAAAGTTATATGCCCAGACATATTCTGTACACAGAGAAAGAAAGAAACATATAAAACAAAGAAAACCATTAAAGAACTCCAGAAGCAAGGAGTTACCCAAGCTATATGGGAGTGGGCTAGAACGCCTGAAAAACTCTGGGCTGGTGTGGAATTTTCTCCCCAGGGCCTTTTGATGAGGGAAACAGAAAAGCAAGCAGACAGGCAACTCCACACTGGCCCTTCAGCATGGTGACTCCCAAAATGCACAAAGTTATCATCCATTTCAGAGCCCAGACCACCAAGGAGCCAGAAGCAGGAAAGACAACCACGGAAGCCTAAGGGCAGCTAATCTCAAGGGTTCACTAAAACCAACCCCTTTCTCTCTCCTACATGATGAAATGAAAGTTGTAATTCTTCGATCAACGATGTACCTGAGCTCAGAGAAAAGGAAATTAAAGACCCTGGGGGCAAGCAGTTGCTGTGAACACCTTTCTGCACACTCGTGTGCATGCACGGAAGTGTGTGGATGCGATGCGGGAACTTTTGTCACTCTGACTACTCTACATAGCTTAAGAACAGAAAGCTGCCTCTTTTCTTTGCTTCCATGGCTGACTGTGGGCTGCGTTACTGGGGTGCTCAGTGGTACTTTTTGAGTCAGAGGAGAGATGTACCAGAGCAGAGCTCTGCAGATGCAAAGTGCAGATGCAAAACCAAAGAGACTGATGGGGAAGACCAAAACAAGGAACAGGACATAGGGAGAGGGACAGAAGAAAGACAGACTGCCATACATTGCTGTGTAGGGTGACAGGGTAGGGTTCCTCCAAGAGCTAGACTGTGGGGAATGGACATCATGCTGACAAGCTCTCCCTGGTCTTCTTTGATGCCTGCTGCCACAGTGTCCTTCCCCAGCTCTCACATTATGTCAGAAGAGAGGGCTCTAAACTCTTCCACATCTCCCTCCTTCTGGGCAAAGCAAAAAGTTATCTGAGGATAGGTGATTGAACAGTAGGAGGTCAGAAGGACAGAACCACCAGAAACACAGCCCACCTATTAGAGAATTCCAACCCCCACTTCTGGAAAGACAGGTTGACCTACAGTGGGGGAGAAGCATGACACAATGGAGGGTTTAGGGACAGGGAGAACACTGCCTGACACTGCTATGGCCAGTGCCTCTCATCACACACTTGTCATGATCCAGTGACACATGCCCAGAGGGAATCCTGGGCTATATTACCTGCTCTGGGTGGTATGGTAATGACGTGTCCCTATGCCTTGGCCCTTAAGGCTCACTGGACTGTCTGGTTGGTGCTGATGGAAGGGGGATGGTCTCAAGAGGGGAGGGGGCCACTCCTACTCATTTTTGCTATGAATCTAAAACTTCTCTGAAAAATGAAGTCCAACCATGGGCCCATAAACATTCATCAAGAGAAAGATTCATAAGAAAACACCCCTCCCCAGAACCTGTAGGTGGCCAACAGCTTCTGGAGAGGAAAGTCACATTTTTCAGTAGTGTAGCCAGTAGTAAGTTACCCTATCCAGTAAACACTCTCGCCATATTTGTGAAATAACCCAATTAAATGTAGCATATTACAAATATAAATAAACAAATAAAGAATACATGAAAGTGGGAGGGATTTATTGAGAAGAAGGCGTTTGACTGGGGAAGTAAGAGCATATAATTTTATACAGAGATAGGGAGCTGTGAAAGACAATATACATTTTTAAAATGTTTTAATGGATTCTAAGTTGACACGAGTCTGGGTCTATCAGTACCCTGTGTACCCTGTCATGTAAAGTGCAAGAGGCTTAAGCAGCACCAATCCCTTTGAGAATTTAATCCAATAATGTTTGATGGTGGAAGGAGAGGCATTTTATTCAGTGACGTAACGTCTTGTAAGTTGCCCATGCTCATACATACAACCCCATGCACTCTCTTGTAAGCAATTATAATGCAACTCATTGAGTCACATACGCAAAGAAGAGATGAAAGTAGAAGGGGGATAGTTAGGCAAATGAGAG
Organism: Mus caroli; assembly: GCF_978045245.1. Lineage (NCBI taxonomy): Eukaryota > Metazoa > Chordata > Mammalia > Rodentia > Muridae > Mus > Mus caroli. The sequence goes on along the minus strand of NW_028227262.1, from coordinate 100,246,470 downwards.
GGTCAGTGGCTGTGGGGGGACAAGAGAAGGTAACAGTGACTAAGTATGATTAAGAGCATTAGTATATGAACAAAAATAAAATGAGCCCATTGTTACATTTAATTAATACATATTAATGCAAATATTTTTAACTGGAGTCTAAGTGCTGGGTAGGTCAGTCATTGAGATCCTGGCCTTCAAGCACAAATCCATGAGGCATGGATAATGCCCAGGTTCTGAGGTCCAGTTCCTCTCACGGCCCTGATGAAGGCCTCTGCTTCCCTTTGCTAACAGCCATTTTTAAGAGAAATAATTTTAAGCCCACCCTATGCCCTGCTGCTGAAGAACACTCAGCCAAAAAGATCTCTGAACCCCTCTCCATCTAAACAGGAATAAAAAATACTCCAGCAATCTCCTGGGGGCTTCTCACCAGGGCAAACAAATCACATCAAAGTCCTTCCACTCAGTCACAGACCCAAGGCATATACCAAGACTTTGAACTCACATCAGCCTGCTAGAGACACAGTGACCAGTGGGTGGGACCTCAGTAGATGGAAACTTCTGGTGTCAGCGACAGGCACAAGATAGGTCCTCGGTAGAGAAGTTCAGTTAGAGAGGAGCTTCCCATGGGGATCCCAGCAGCACTGAGGTCAGGTTAGGATCTAGAGAAACCAAGGCTGGTTTCAATAACAGCAGCCAACACATGGGCAAGAGCTGAGACCTCTCTGCACATATTTGAGCTTGGCAGACAGCCCCATGCCTGGATACAAGGATGGATATAGACTGGCTATGTCCAAGGTCTGCAAATAACCCTGCCTGTGTGCACACACAGTGTGTTACTGTATGCTTGGGGATAAAATGAAGAGATGAAGACCCTTACTATTTCTTCCCTCAAAAGCTTAGGAAGAAAGCTTGACTGCCTCACTGTCTGGAATGACCTGACAGGGTGCTTCAATAGCCTTCAGGGAAAGAAAGAAAGAAAGAAAGAAAGAAAGAAAGAAAGAAAGAAAGAAAGAAAGAAAGAAAGAAAGAAAGAAAGAAAGAAAGAAAGGAAAGAAAGAGAGAGGGGGAGGGGGAGGGGGAGGGGGAGGGGAGGGGAGGGGAGGGGAGGGGGAGGGGGAGGGAGAGTAAGGACCCTGAATTTTGAGTACCCCATGTGGGGTCCCAGAAAAGGCTGGGCAGACAGGATTGTCCTCATCCTGGCTTCACAATCTAGACTCAGTCCTGCCAATGAGTAGTGCTCAGAACCTGCAATGTGTGGAAGCCCACCCTATATTGTTGGATGTTCTCTAAAGAGAAGCCTGGCCAGTACTCCACATCATCATCATCATCCTGGAAGGGTAGCACTGTCCAGTATACTTTTGTTTACTGTTGTGTTGTTTCTCTTGGGAACACTTAGGAGGTCAAGGTTCTGTTGGGATTTCCATTTCACATCTGAGGCAGTGGAAGCCTTGAGCAGCATGGCCATGGTGGCGTTGTCATTTATTGGAACTCGAACACAGGCAGAACTCAAGCCCAGAGCCAGCACTTTGAACGTATAAATAAAATTTTAAATGCAACTCTCTAAAGTGTATTTTGTTGCACAAAGGTAGTTTTGCTGACAGTACAGTCTTTGGCCTCACCAGGGCATAGACAATTGTAACCCTTGAGGACCAAGCTTTAGGGTACTGTGACTCATGGTGGGCCTGACTGAGAAATGTTCCCCCTCTGATATAACCTCTAGTAAAGATCAAAATATGGGAAAGGTTTAGTAAGAGAAGCTGTGGAAGGTTTACAGATGAGGGAGATCATCAGAGGATACTCCCATAATGAAAGATCCTGACAGAATGTAAAAGGACACAGAAGCCCTGAAATTGGCAGGATAGATGTCCATGTTAGCAGAACTAGCTTCACTGATTTAGAAAAATAGAGGTGCACAATGCTCTGGCCACTCCTTGAACCTGTGTGTCTGCCAATGTTTTGACCGTTCCTTGACTCATGTGTGTGCCCACTGATGAAGCCCATTGCCAGGTGTTTGTGATATTGGTTGCTGAGAAAGAGTCAGAAAATCTCCCCAGCAACCACAGCCCGGCCAATCCTGAGTTGCTACACCTGCACCAGACTCTTTCCTTGTACCCCTTCCATACCCATTTCTTGAGAATAGATATTGTTTAGATCTGGAAAACCCCTACTCCCCCCCTTCTCCTTTCTCCCCTGAGGGACTATAAAAACTGGGACCTCTTTCCCCTTGAGGTCGACTCCTCTACCCCTGCGTGGGATATGAGTCTTCCCCAGAGCTCTGGCTTTCCCCGAATAAAGCCTCATATGATTTGCAACAAGCTCGGTCTATCGTGAGTTCTTGGGTGTCCACTATTGTCCTGAGGCCTGAGCAAGGGGCTCCTCTCGGAGTCTTTCAATTGCAACCAGGACAGTGTTGGGAATCATGAGTGAAGATATTGGGACCCAAGCTCTGTGTTTAGCTGAATGGAGCTGAGGAAGTTGTCAGCAACAAAATGCTGGGGCTCAGAAACAGTGCTAGAGCTTGTTTCCTGGTTCTTTCCCCTGCTGCTTTCTGGAGAGGCTGAGCATGTTCAGGACTTGGCTCTGGCCTGGATGACAACATCCTTGCACTATAGAGAGCCATGGCAGAGTGTCCCCACGACTTCACTTGGGATCCTCACTGGCATGGCCTACATGTTGTGGGACTTAGTGCATATAAGCTAAATGCCATGCACAGCTTTGCAGATCCATCTCTAACACAGTGTGGCTTCCTCTGTGATACACGGGTGAGGTCACCAAATCTCTTCATTAGATTTTCCTCAACACTTCCAGCTTCTTAGCTCCGTGGCTGCCTATGCCTAATTCTCACCAACATGTCTGCCCCTAGTTTGGAATCCAGCCAGTTTTGCATCTGGTTTATCTTATAGCATGAGACAGTGAAAGACCCCCGAAAGGAGACCCTCACTCAAGTCTCGGGACAGCCGCGAACCCAAGAAGACGCTGAGACCGAACCCAAGATGTATAGAGTAAGATTTAATAAAGCAACAACAAGCAAGCACATGAACCAGAGCTCTGGGGCCAAAACTCATACACCAAGCAAGGTGCAGAGGAGAATCGATGCCCGGCCCAAATTTTTCACAGGCTTATATAGGAAAAAAGCCAAGGGGGGGGAGCAGGGCAGGGAAAGTACAAGTTTACGTCATTAAGGGGTTCTGCCAAGGGTTTTTCCAAGGGGCTTGTTTTTGCCAAGGGTTTTTTTCAAGGGGCTTTCCGTAACCAAGGGGTCGTGTCCTATATTTTGGCAATGTACCCGATCTTATTGGAACATTCTGAGGTTTGTTCAAACCCTTATCTCAAAAATGTTCTTGGCACAATCCTCAGTTGGGAGGGGTTGGACTAGGTTTGTTCCAGGAGACCCTTATCTAAAAAATGTTCTTGGAACAGTTTTCATTTGGGAGGGGGTCGGACTCTGGGGTGAAGAGTTCAGGAATGTACTCTGGGGTGAGAAGTTCAGGAGTGTTCCGGGAACAATCTCCAGATGGGAGGGGTAGAACTCTGAGTTGAAGAGTTCAGGAAAAGTTCAGTAATTTTCCTCCTTCATTCCCCACTCTTTTTTAGTAAGTAGCTCTAATCTTAGAGCAAGTTCTCGGCCTCTTGGAGGACCCGATATTGTTGTCTTAGTACCATAACTTGCACTGCATTTATTCTTTCTCTAATAAAAGCTACTAACTTATTGAGGATGCAGGGGCCAAAAGTGAGCAAAAGCATAAGTGTAATTAAGGGTCCTGCTATGGTGGAGAGGAGAGTGGTGAGCCAAGGGGACTTATTAAACCAGCTTTCGAACCATCCTTGTTGGCTTTCTCTTTCTCTTTTACGTATATCTAGGCGTTCTCTAAGTTTGGCCATAGAATCTTTGATTACTCCTGAATGGTCAACATAAAAACAACATTCTTCTTTTAGGGCAGCACAAAGTCCTCCTTCTTTAAGGAATAATAAGTCTAATCCCCTCCTATTTTGCAGCACTACTTCAGACAGGGAAGTTAAAGATTCTTCTAATTTAGTTATAGACTGTTCTATAGTTCTAAGATCAACATCCATAGCTGTACGTAATTCTTTATAGTATTGGGGGGTCTTAATTAAGGCAGCGGTCCCTGTACCTACTCCTGCTGCTACTCCCAATCCTAAAAGTACTGCCAGAGTTAAGGTAACGGGTTCTCTTTTCCAGCGGACCCGGTGATCAAACTTGTCTAAAAAGGAGCTATCATCATGATACAGGAGTCTAGGAATAAGTTGAACTAAAATGCAGAAATCTTTGGAACTATTAAAAACAGACATAGATACACAAGGAGTGAGACCGGTATTGCAAGCCCATACTGTGTCTATGGGGGGCACTAGATACTGACCACTTTTGTTAGGCTGGATGTTCTGGGTCTGATTACAGAGGTGCCGTTTATCCTGAGGCGCCTGGCCTAAACAAAGCCCACTCCCTGAAACTGCTGCCAGAGTCAGCTTTCTGTTTTCTCCCCAAAGGCATTGAGAATGGTCTGAAGTAGTATTATAAGTCCTGATCTGAGCAATTCTTTCATAATAAGGGGGCCTAGAGGCATAGCATAACCAACATGATTGAGTCATATTAGGATTAGTCCTATTTAAAACTAAAAAAGCTCCTTGGACTAGACTGACCAGACGGCTCTCTGTGTCTAGGGGCGGTGGGGAAACTAAGGTTGGCTTTATGAGGGAAATATTAGTCCCTAGGGAGGGTTCCACTGTGTTGAGCCGTGGAGTTGGTGGAGCTGGTACGGCCGGGACTTGTGGGGGAGCCGGTGCGACTGGGGGGCCCTGTTCTGTAAGGACTTTGTTGGGCCCTATGGGGGTTACCGCCAGGTCTCTCACTGTCAATCTGATCGTAAAAATGAACCCAGGGTCTCTTGGTGTAATATATACTCGCCAACCCCACCTATTTCCTTTTAGCCAACTCAACCGATTTTGTTTCCCTTTTTCGGTGAATTTTATAAGTAGTGGGTTGCAGTATTTGCCTTTGCATGGTCCTGGGGGGCTGTTTTTAAAAGCGCACCCACTCTCTGGATATTTATAGGGGTTTTTTTCTCCTTGGTTTGGCTTGTCATAACCACTACCTCGTTTTACCGTGATTAAGTCCCAGTCAGAGGAAGGCTTCCAGTAGGCATCCCCTGTTGTTTCACATGTCCATTTACCACAAAAGTAATCTGATGCCCCTCCACATTCCTGTTGAAGCCTTCCGCTCCGACCCTGACCGGGGCAAACATAAAATTGTGCAGCTCTAAGATTAGCTCGGTAGAACTGCCCTGAACATCCCATCATGTTCCCTATCCCATTCTGAACACACCGCTGTTCAGGGGGTGGGTTAACAAGATCAGTATGATCGGGGAGGTCCCAATTGGGAGATCCTGCTGCTATCCTACAGATGTCAGGTGTGAGATCAGGCCACCAAGTCCAAGGGGGAAGGACTGCAGTGATTGCCCATACAATGTTTCCCTCCTCATTAAGCACTTCCCAAGACTGTTGAATTGGGGCATGAGGGTTGTGGTTCCCTAGGCTTAGGGTGGCACCCGCGACACAAGCGAAGTTTAAGAGGATTGTCAGTAGTTGCCACCGTCCAGTTGTCTTCATGGTTGCCTCTACCCTGGCTGGGAGCCTTCTTGACGTGGGAGGCGTGGTTCCAGGCGGCGATTCCGTCTACCTTTACTGCCGTGGGAGTGGTTAGCAGCACCAGATATGGTCCTTTCCACCGAGGCTCAAGAGTGCCGGTGCGATGTCATCTGACAAGGACCGAATCTCCAACCTGGAACCCGTGGGGCACTGCCGTAGTCCCCGGTGCATAAGCTTCTTTGATCTGGTCCCAGATCTGTGTTCTGACAACTTCTAAGGCCTTTAAATGGGTAAACAGAGCAGAGGGTGAGGAAGAGTCAACACAGGGATCCAATATCCCGCCAGACTCAGTCAAGGGGGGCGGTCCCCCATGTAGAATTTCATAAGGGGTAAGACCGAAACGTCCAGGTGTGTTTCGGACTCTGAGAAGCGCAAAGGGAAGGAGGGTCACCCAGTCTTTACCGCTGGTCTCAATAGCTAATTTAGTTAGGGTCTCTTTTAGAGTCCTATTCATTCTTTCTACCTGTCCTGAGCTTTGGGGTCTATAAGCACAATGTAACTTCCAATCAGTCCCCAATTGTGAGGCCAATCCCTGACTTACCTGGGCAACAAATGCGGGTGTAAGGAGCCGCCCTCACATTGGCCATTACAAGATGGCGTTGATGGCACTGGCACCTGTGTAAACAAACCATCTGCACATGCGCTGGGGTAGTTTCCCACCCCATGTGCTCTGCCTTCCCCGTGACGACAACTCCGGCCGATGGGCTGCAGCCAATCAGGGAGCGACACGTCCGAGGTGGAGGACAGTCCTCCATAAAAGGGACGGGTTTTCGCCATTCAGAGGATCTCTCTATCAATCTCTCTCTCTCTGGCCATCTCGCTCTCTCTGGCTCCCTCTCTGGCTCTCTTCGCCACTGGCTCCTGATGGGGTAAGCAATAAAGCTTGTGCTGCAGAAGATTCCGGTTGCCCTGAGCGTGTTCTTACCAGGGGAACAAAAGCGCAGGCAATAAATGGCGCCGAAACCCGCGAGCTACTACATCACGGGGAAGGAGCAGTTAATGAAGTGTTCCCGGAAAACAGACTGTTGAGAAGGATCCGGTGTGGATTCAGAACTCTTCAGCTGGGGAACTGTGGTAATGAAGTGTTCCCACAAAACAGACTGTTGAGAAGGATGCGGCGTGGGTTCAGAACTCTTCAGCTGGGGAACGGATGCGCGTTCGTTACAGCTTTACAAGGTATGTCTGGTCTTGAACTTTCTCTAGTGTTAAAAGCCCTTTTATTTCTTTTCACATGTCAACAAGTGGTTAAGGCAGGGTGGAGAATTCTGGACAAAATTCAAGACAGTCTATCAGAAGTAAAGCGGGGAGAGAGAGCAGGAAAAAAAGAGGAAACGTGGTGCACCAAATAAGTACACAGGCCTTTCCACGGGTCTTGAACCCGAGGAAAAGTTAATGTCAGGGAAGAATACCTGGGGAGAGATTAGAAGGAAAGAGGAGAAAAAACAAAGGAAAAAAGAAAAGTTAATGTCAGGGAAAAATACCTGGGGAGAGATTAGAAGGAAAGAGGAGAAAAGAGATGAGTTTAAAGAGCCAGTTCTTAGTAGCTGTAAATCAGATGAAAAAATTAGCCCTTCTGAAAAAACAGACTTAGAGGAGGGAGCAGCTCGTTATGAGAGAGAAATGCGAGCTTATAGGTCAAGAAAAAAGCCAAAAGCAGCTGGCAAAGGCCAGCTTGCTGCTTGGCTTCAAGGTCATAGTGCACCTCCGCCCTATGCGAGCCCCCTCCCTGCGTAGTGCGTCAGCCCTGTGCAGAGAGGCAGTGCGTGGACTCGTTCATTTCAAGAGAGGCACAAAGGAAGATACAACAGGCATTTCTGGTCTTTGAAGGAGCTGAGGGTGGGTGTGTTCACGCTCCGGTAGATTATACACAGATTAAAGAGCTTGCCGAATCGGTTCGTAAATATGGAGCCAATGCTAATTTCACCTTGGTGCAGTTAGGCAGGCTTGCTGGTGAGGCATTAACTCCTGCCGTCTGGCAAATGATTGCAAAAGCCGCTCTCCCCAGTGCGGGTAAATATATGGAATGGAGAGCTCTATGGCAAGAGGCTGCACAAACGCAGGCCCGAGCAAATGCTGCCGCTTTGACTCCAGAGCAGAGAGATTGGACCTTTGACCTGTTAACGGGTCAGGGAGCTTATACCGCTGATCAAACAAATTATCACTAGGGAGCTTATGCCCAAATTTCCTCCACGGCTATTAAGGCCTGGAAGGCGCTCTCCCGAACAGGTGAAGCCACTGGACAATTAACAAAGATACAGCGGCTGAACGTCATTGTTCAGAGCCAGATAGGCCCAAAGAGATGGTTAAATGGAAAGATGTTTTAAATAACAAATGGAAAGGCCCGGATCCTATTTTGATAAGATCCAGGGGAGCTGTTTGTGTTTTTCCACAGAATGAAGACAACCCATTTTGGATACCAGAAAGACTCACCCGAAAAATCCAGACTGACCAAGGGAATACTGATGTCCCTCGTCTTGGTGATGTCCAGTGCGATAACAACAAAGGGAGAGCAGCGTTGGGAGATACAGAATTGGACGGCTAAATTTGAACAGACCCTTTGAAAATTGAGACTTGCCCCACGCACTTGGACCTGTCCCTGACCTAAGGACTATCTTTTCAACATTTTCCTTCTTTAAAGAATGGGTGGGGGTGGAATTATTTGGAGCTGTTCTTTGCTGTGGATTAGTGTTGCTTCTCTGATTGGTCTGTAAGCTTAAGGCCCAAATTAGGAGAGACATGGTGGTTATTTCCCAGGCGCTTGCAGCACTAGAACATGGTGCTTCCCCTGATATATGGTTATCTATGCTTAAGCAATAGGTCGCTGGCCACTCAGCTCTTGCACCCCACGAGGCTAGTCTCATTGCACGGGATAGAGTGAGTGTGCTTCAGCAGCCCGAGAGAGTTGCATGGCTAAGCACTGCAGTAGAAGGGCTCTGTGGCATATATGAGCCTATTCTAGGGAGACATGTCATCTTTCAAGAAGGTTGAGTGTCCAAGTGTCCTTCCCCCAGGAAAAACGACACGGGAGCGGACCAAGACCCCTTCAGGTGATGAGCCTGGGAGGAGGTTTTGTGTAAAGCCCCTATTTTGCACACTGGGGATTTGACCTCTATCTCCACTCTCATTAGAATGGGTGGCCTATTGCTCTTAAATAAAAGAAAAGGGGGAGATGTAAGGAGCCGCCCTCACATTGGCCATTACAAGATGGCGCTGATGGCACTGGCACCTGTGTAAACAAACCATCTGCACATGCGCTGGGGTAGTTTCCCACCCCATGTGCTCTGCCTTCCCCGTGACGACAACTCCGGCCGATGGGCTGCAGCCAATCAGGGAGCGACACGTCCGAGGTGGAGGACAGTCCTCCATAAAAGGGACGGGTTTTCGCCATTCAGAGGATCTCTCTATCAATCTCTCTCTCTCTGGCCATCTCGCTCTCTCTGGCTCCCTCTCTGGCTCTCTTCGCCACTGGCTCCTGATGGGGTAAGCAATAAAGCTTGTGCTGCAGAAGATTCCGGTTGCCCTGAGCGTGTTCTTACCAGGGGAACAAAAGCTCGCAATATGCGGGCCCGTTGTCTGAGCCAATTACCTTAGGGATCCCAAACCTGGGTAGGATTTCTTCAAGGATCTTCTTGGTCACCACCTGAGCGGTTTCAGACTTAGTGGGAAAAGCCTCTACCCATCCAGAGAAAGTGTCTATAAACACCAGCAGGTACTTGTTGCCATACATTCCTGGTTTAATTTCAGTGAAGTCTACTTCCCAGTAAACTCCGGGGCGATCTCCTCGTTGTCTCTTTCCTTGTTCTTTGTAAGGTCGGGCAGCATTGGTGAGAGCATAAGCCTGACAGGAGTCAATCACCTGTTGTACTACCGAGTTAAGTTTCAAAATATAATAATCTGAACCCTTGATCAGCTGTAGGAGTTTATCAGATCCCAGATGAGTCAGTTGATGTAATTTTTGGACATAGTCTCTTCCTTCTTTTGTAGGTAAAATAATACGCCCATCTACAGTCCGCGCTAGCCCCCTAAAATTGAATTCCTGTGCCTGTTTACGACAAACCATGGAATCTAATAGTTTAAAATCTTCATCAGAGTAAGTATAATTAGGACTGGTTGCCGGTGAGGGCTCTGGCAGGGGCCTGCCTTTTTCTACCATTATTGTTACCCCTTGAGCTGCCTGCATTGCTGCTACATCAGCCATCTGGTTTCCTCGGGCCACAGGATCCTGTCCTTTTTGGTGGCCCGGACAATGATAATAGCCACTTTCTTTGGCATATGTATAGCCTCTAGGAGGGCCAGAATTTCTTCTTTGTTTTTAATGTCTCTACCTGCTGAGGTAAGTAGCCCCCTCTGTTGGTAGATGGCCCCATGGATATGGGCTGTAGCGAAAGCATAGCAGCTGTCAGTGTAAATGTTGATCGCCTTACCTTCAGCCAACCGCAGGGCTTGGGTTAGTGCCAGGAGTTCAGCCTTCTGAGCCGAAGTTCCTTCTGGAAGACCACTCGCCCAAATTACCTGTTTTCCATCCACCACCGCCGCTCCTGCTCTTCTTTTTCCTTCTACCACAAAGCTGCTACCATCTGTGTACCAGGCAGGCACACCTGGCCAAGGCTGATCAGTCAGATCCCTCCTCGTTCCAGTTTCTTCAGCCAGGACATCAGCACATTGATGTACAGGAGTGGAGTCATCCGTCAAGGGGAGGAGGGTGGCAGGATTGAGGATGGCAGGTGGAGCAAAAGTTACTCGATCATTTAGCAACAAACTCTGGTAGTGGGTCATCCGGGCATTAGTCATCCACCGGTCAGGGGGCTGTCGTACAATACTCTCCAAGGCATGGGGAGCGATTATAGTCACATGCTGACCCAGAGTAAGCTTGTCAGCGTCTTTAACAAGCAGGGCCACTGCAGCAATGGCTTTCAGGCAGGAGGGCAAACCGCTGGCGACTGGGTCAAGCTTTTTAGATAGGTAGGCCACTGGCCGCTTCCAGGGCCCCAGAGTCTGAGTCAAAACCCCGCGGGCTACTCCAGCCCGCTCATCAACATATAAGGTAAAAGGCTTAGTCAGATCTGGCAAGGCCAGAGCGGGGGCTGCAAGCAGGGCTGCCTTTATGCTGTCAAAGGCTTTTTGGTGTTCCTCAGTCTAGGTGAATGGGACTTTTTCTTTAGTAAGTGGATATAGAGGGGCCGCCAGTGTTGCGAACCCTGGTATCCAGAGTCTGCAAAAGCCCGCCGTCCCCAGAAACTCACGTACTTGGCGCGGGGTGGTAGGGGTTGGGATCATCATCACAGTCTTTTTTCTGGCTTCGGTGAGCCACCGCTTTCCGTCTCGGAGGGTGTATCCTAGGTAGGTCACCTCGGTACGACATAGCTGAGCTTTCTTGGCCGATACCCGGTACCCCAACTCACCCAGTTCATTCAGGAGCTTCTTGGTTCCTTCAAGGCACAGTTCCTGGGTTGAGGCTGCCACCAGTAAGTCATCTACATACTGTAAGAGAGAAATCTGAGGGTTCTGCGCTCTAAAAGGCGCAAGGTCATGGTGGAGGGCTTCATCAAAAAGAGTAGGAGAGTTCTTGAATCCTTGGGGCAACCTTGTCCAGGTTAGCTGGCCCGTGTGTCCTCCTTCTGGGTCCCTCCACTCAAAAGCAAACAGTGGCTGGCTATTAGGGTGCAATCGAAGGCAGAAAAAAGCATCTTTTAAGTCTAGAACAGTGTACCAAGTCTGCTCTGGCGGGAGGGAACTTAGTAGGCTGTAAGGATTTGGAACAGTAGGGTGAATGTCCTGCACCCTCTTGTTAACTTCTCTTAAATCTTGCACTGGTCGATAATCATTAGTCCCAGGCTTCCGTACTGGCAGGAGAGGTGTGTTCCAAGGGGATTGGCAAGGCACTAGAATTCCTTGCTCTATCAGTCTCTGAATATGTGGCCGGATGCCTTCTTTAGCTTCCTTACTCATAGGGTATTGTCTGACCGAGACTGGGGAGGCATCGGCTTTTAACTCTACCACGACCGGTGGTACTTGTTTAGCTAATCCCATCCCTGCCTGCTCAGCCCAGACTCCAGAAAAAGTGGATAGCCATTCAGGGTCTGGCAATTGTTTGGGACCCTGCTCATGGAGGCGATACTCTTCTTTTAAATTTAAAACCAAACACGCTATAGGGGTCTCTCCCCAGGTAACTTCTGGTCCCTTTGAGGTGAACTGGACTTGAGCTTTAAGTTTGGTCAACAAGTCTCGTCCCAGAAGGGGCGCAGGGCACTCAGGAATCACAAGAAAAGAGTGAGTTACTTGATTTTTTCCTATTTCCAAAACTCTCTTAGTAGTCCAGGGGTAAAATTTACTGCCAGTAGCTCCTATTACCATAGTCTTCTTACTTCCTAATTGTCCTAACGGTTTAGTCAAGACTGAATGTTCTGCTCCTGTGTCTATTAAAAAATTAACAGGAGTCCCCTCCACAGAAAGTGTTACCCTAGGCTCAGGGAGGGGGTCCGAGCCCCGACTTCCCTAGTCTTCCTTCATAGCCAACACCTTGGGTTCTCTTGGCTTCCTTTTGGGGCAATTTCTGGCCCAATGTCCTTTTTCTTTACAGTATGCACACTGGTCTCTTTCAAGTGGAAGTTTCTGTTCTCCTGGAGGTCTTCTCGCCCTGTTGCCCAGGTACCCTGACTGTTCTTTTTCTGCCTTTTTTGCACCTACTACTATGGCCAAAATCTTAGTTAAGTTTCTCTCTTGGCTGCGATCACGCTGATTTTCTCTCGCTTCGAGCTCTCTCTTTTCTCTCTCTTGTTTTTCTTCCTCTGTCTCCCTCTTGTGATACACTCTCTCAGCTTCTCTCACTAAATCCTGTAAGGTATAATCTTGGAGCCCCTCTAGTCTCTGTAACCTTTTCTTGATATCAGAGGCAGACTGACCAGTGAAAGCCATAGCCACGGCTGCTTTTTGACCCTCTGAAGAGGGATCAAACGGTGTATATCTCCTGTAAGCCTCCATTAATCGTTCTAAGAAAACAGAGGGCGGCTCCACTGGACCCTGAAGGACCTCTCTTACCTTGGCCAAATTAGTAGGTCGCCGTGCGGCCCCTTTGAGCCCCGCCACTAGAGTCCGGCGGTAGACCGTGAGACGCTCCCTACCTTCCGCAGTGTTGTAGTCCCAATTAGGACGAGTCAATGGGAAGGTTTCATTTATAAGATTGGGGAGATTAGTAGGGGTCCCATCTTGTCCCAGGACATTCTTCCTGGCTTCCAGCAGGATCCTTTCTCTCTCCTCCATGGTGAAGAGGACCTGCAAAAGTTGCTGACAATCATCCCAAGTGGGTTGATGGGAGAACATAAGTGATTCAAGGAGCCCAATAAGCCCAGAGGGGTTTTCTGAGAAAGGAGAGTGGTTAGTTTTCCAATTATATAAATCAGAAGAGGAAAAAGGCCAGTACTGCAAAGGAATGAGATCATTAGGTCCTGGCGCTGGCCCTCCCACATGTGCTCTAAGTGGCAAGGCAACTGTTGAATCTGGCCCCCCCTCCTCCCCAGGGCTTCGGCCTCGGCGGCTCCTAGTTCCCCCCGCTGGTCCCTGAGCTCCTCTCGCTATTGGTCCCTGTGGCGGGGCAGCCGCAGGCGGCTGCTGGGGTAGGGGGTAAGGGGGAGGTTGGGAGTCCATCCAGAGGAGGTCGTCAACCTCTGGATAAATCTTGGGGGGTGCTGAGGGACTGGATTTTTCGGCTGCATCGGACTGGACAACCGCGACCGTCAGTTTCGAAGGATTTGGAATCCAAGGCTTGACCCACGGAGGTGGGAACTGAACAAGACTCTGCCAAGTCACAATGTAAGGGATCTGATCAGGGTGACCTCCTTCTTCCTGAAAAACAATTTGCCTGACGGCGGCGATTAGCGACAAGTCAAAAGCACCCTCTGATGGCCAGCCCACTCCAAATGTCGGCCACTCGGAGGTGCAGAAGGTCTGCCAAGGACCCTTTCTAACCTCCACCGACTGGTTGTGAGCTCTGACCCTCACCTCTCTCCAATGCTCCAGGGTTAGAGACAGGGGAGAGGAGGCAGATTGTCCCATTTCTAGAATAATAGCAGACACAACAAGAGCAGACACGAGACTGAGACAAAAAAGAAACCAAAAACGGCGGCGACTTCGCGTCGCCCACAGGCAACTTACAGATTCAGATGGCCTCTCCAAGGCCGGCCGATTTAGACCTTCCACCAAAGTGATGGTCTCTTGGCCTTCAGAGGGGTCCACCAGGCGTCGCCGGTCCTCCCCTGTTCCTCCTGGGGCATCCCCCAGGGCGAGCAGACGGTGGACATCGGACACGTCTATCCCTATCCACCCTGCGCTCTCTCCTGGAGCACGGTCTCAGGTACTCGTACTGAGCACAGAGCGTCACGCAAAACCGAAACTGCGATCGCACCAGATACAGATTCAGATGGCCTCTCCAAGGCCCACAGATCGAGACCTTCCTGGCCTCCAGAAACAGAACACAGACACCAGACCAAAACAGAACAGAAAATCTTACCTTCAAGTGGGTCTAGGACCTCTGGGTGGTCGCGCAAATCCCGGACGAGCCCCCAAATGAAAGACCCCCCGAAGGGAGACCCTCACTCAAGTCTCGGGACAGCCGCGAACCCAAGAAGACGCTGAGACCGAACCCAAGATGTATAGAGTAAGATTTAATAAAGCAACAACAAGCAAGCACATGAACCAGAGCTCTGGGGCCAAAACTCATACACCAAGCAAGGTGCAGAGGAGAATCGATGCCCGGCCCAAATTTTTCACAGGCTTATATAGGAAAAAAGCCAAGGGGGGGAGCAGGGCAGGGAAAGTACAAGTTTACGTCATTAAGGGGTTCTGCCAAGGGTTTTTCCAAGGGGCTTGTTTTTGCCAAGGGTTTTTTTCAAGGGGCTTTCCGTAACCAAGGGGTCGTGTCCTATATTTTGGCAATGTACCCGATCTTATTGGAACATTCTGAGGTTTGTTCAAACCCTTATCTCAAAAATGTTCTTGGCACAATCCTCAGTTGGGAGGGGTTGGACTAGGTTTGTTCCAGGAGACCCTTATCTAAAAAATGTTCTTGGAACAGTTTTCATTTGGGAGGGGGTCGGACTCTGGGGTGAAGAGTTCAGGAATGTACTCTGGGGTGAGAAGTTCAGGAGTGTTCCGGGAACAATCTCCAGATGGGAGGGGTAGAACTCTGAGTTGAAGAGTTCAGGAAAAGTTCAGTAATTTTCCTCCTTCAACAGAAATCCCTGCACCTCATGGGTCTGGAGACCCTTTGTAACACTATAGATTGAAGAAGCTCTGATAGAGGAATTGGCTCATTGATATGAGGATAGACAAATAGACACAATGAATCTCCAAGACCCACTGCCCAAGGGGACAGAGGCACCATTGGTCCTCTCTTACATGCCCTGTGGGATTCTCTATGCCCATCATGTGGTTGTCCTCAGTGTAATCCATTCCCACTTTCCATGTGACAGCCTAGAGGACAGCATATCTCTTTACAGAGGCTGGAACTTCTACTAGCTGTTTCCTTCCTGACTGCATTTACTGAATGTGTGATTTGGACATGAGTAAACCTCCTATGAGGTAAGTATACAAGATGTCTGTGGCACTGTCTCAAGGAGACAACCTGTGGACATGAGGATCACAAACATGGACATGGTCTGGTCAGTGTCACTCAGAAGTTAATCCTGGGTAACCACTGTCCAGAGAAAACCACCCTATACTCAGAGCCACCTGGCTTCTTCTCAACCAGCAGGTGACCCCTGGCAGTGACTAAGCATTATGAAGCTGAGTGGACATCTGCATCCATAAGCAGGTCAATTCTGAGGTTCTCCGTGATCTTTGAGAGCGTCTTTCAGAACAAGGGTGTGATGGTTTGTATATCCTTGGACCAGGGAGTGGCACCATCTGAAGGTTTGGCCTTGTTGGAATAGGTGTGACCTGGTTGGAATGGGTGTGTCACTGTGGGTGTGGGTATAAGATCCTCACCCTAGTTGCCTGGAAGTCAGTCTTCCACTAGCAGCCTTTGGATGAAGACATAGAACTCTCAGCTCCTGCTGCACCATACCTGCCTGGATACTGCCATGCTCCCACCTTGATGATAATGGACTGAACCTCTGAACCTGTAAGCCAGCCCCAATTAAATGTTGTATTATTTTTTATAAGACTTGCCTTGATCATGGTGTCTGTTCACAGCAGTAAAACGCTGACTAATACAGAAGTTGGCACTGGGAGTGGGGTATTGCTGTGATAGGCCTGACCATGCTTTTATTTGAAAGAATGTGGATTTGGGGACTTTGGATTTGGAAAGCAGTGGAATGCTTTCAATGGGGCTGTTGGTCATCCTAGTAGGAATATGGAAGACTTGTTGCTGGGAGTGATTTGAACTGTATTGACCTGGCCCAAGAGATTTCAAAGGAGAAGAATTTCAGAATGTGGCATGAAGACTGTTTTTGTGGTATTTTGGTGAAGAATGTGGCTACTTTTTGCCCTTGTCTGAAAAGTCTGCCTGAGGCTAAGGTGAAGAGACTCAAATTAATTGCATTGTCAAAGGAAGTTTCAAAAAAGCCCAGCAGAGACTTTGTTCTCTGGTTAAGTCTTATGAAGAGAAGTTTGAACAAGCATAGCAAGCTTAGAAAGGAAAAATATAAAATATATGGTTCAAGTATTAAGGGGGTACTAGGAAGTGAAATGGAGCAAAATCTTGTGTTCTAGGAGATAACAGATTAAGGGAGTGGGACCTTGGGGCAAGATTCTACCCAGCTTAATTAGATCCAGGCATGGTGGTACACACCTTTAATCCCATGAGACAAGCATGCTGATCTCTGCATTCAAGGTCAATCTACAGAGCAAGAACCAGGATAGCCAAGCTTAGGCAGTGAAGGATTTAGAAAACATAAAGCCAGTGTTAATGTAATAGTACAAGGGGATCGTGTTCTAGATCCTGTAAGCAGCAGAACTTGGCAGCTTCAGCCATGTGGCTCTGGCTCTAGAGTTAAGAATGGAAGGAACTACTGGGAAAATTGATGCTGGTTAGCTGGAGCTAAGGAATTAGCAGTGATTAAGAAGAGACCAGCATCACTGAGGTGAAATCTTCTGGAAATTGTTTTCTGGGAGCACAAAGAAGCTGTGTTCCAGAGATACCCATGGTTGTACCTCATGCTGCGGCTGGACTTGGTAATGTGTAAGAGTCACTCAGGTGGTACTGCTTGTGAAGGAATGAAGGGATCATGGAGAGAAGCTGAGGCTTAGCACTGTGAGAGTCCAGGGAAGGCCATTGGAGAAGGTGAAGCCTCAGCTGTGGTTGATGGCCCAGGACTGAAGGGGTCATGCAAAGGATTTGAGGCTTGGCACCCTGAAGAGAGCCTATGAGAGGCTATTGGTGAAGCCTAGTTGGAGTGGAACACCCCAGTGTATTGGAGATGTCAGTACCATGGGATAATCACCAAGAACAGCAGCCGTAGTGGAGTGGATCAACCTGAGCTTAGAGTGCTACAGAGGACAGAGATGGAAAAGTGATGCCAGCCCTTAGGAGGAGTCCAAAAGATCAAGTGGAACCCCAGACATTGAAACAAGAAGCTGTAACATTGAAATTGCCTTGGAGACTCAAAGATGTTAAAGATGCCAGAGCCATGGGATACATGCTGAGGAAAGCTGCTAATAGGGAGTGGAACCAGCCCAGGAGAAAGCAGTTTGTTGCAGTCAACAAAGATGAGTGGAGATCTGAAGACTGCTTTGACATCAGCCATGGAGATGCAGTGTTTGGAGTTTGCCCAGCTGGTTTCCTGCCTTCCTTTGGGGATTACAGTTAATTAAGTTGAATGAATCTCAGAAGAGACCTTGAACTTTGGACTTTTAATATTGTTGCAACTGCTATAGACTATGAGGACTTTGAAAGTTGGACTAAATGCATTTTGCATTATGCTATGTTAAAGTATGGCCCCCGTAGACTCATGTTTTTTAACAAGTCTATGGGGACCAGGGAGTGGAATGTGATGGTTTGTATGTCCTTGGACCAGGGAGTGGTACCATCTGAAGGTGTGGCCTTGTTGGAATAGGTGTGACCTGGTTGGAATGGGTGTGTCACTGTGGGTGTGGGTATAAGATCCTCACCCTAGTTGCCTGGAAGTCAGTCTTCCACTAGCAGCCTTTGGATGAAGACATAGAACTCTCAGCTCCTGCTGCACCATACCTGCCTGGATACTGCCATGCTCCCACCTTGATATAATGGACTGAACCTCTGAACCTGTAAGCCAACCCCAATTAAATGTTGTATTATTTTTTATAAGACTTGCCTTGGTCATGGTGTCTGTTCACAGCAGTAAAACCCTGACTAATACAAAGGGCATTGAAAAAATAAAATACCAATCTATCTAGTTCCCTCTGCCCACTTCCAACATCTTCAGTAGCCCATACCTAAACTGGTCCCTGACCCCAAGATTGTGACTTGTGGCTGAATGGAAGGCAGATTCAGAGGCCATGAATGATGGACCTCTCTCTTTCCAGTAGAGGCTGAGGACATATCAGAAAGTTTAGAGGCACACTTAAAAACATCCTAAATCACAGTAACTTCCATGGCCAGTAGTTGATACTGACCTACCTTCTGAAGCCTGTCTCTCTCCCACGGTATTTGGTGGTCTGGGTGACAGAAGGATTCCTGCTTATCCCCCACTCTGAACATATCCTCAATGTGGCTACACCTGGAAGCTCTGTGGGCTTATTGCTCTGAGGTTCAAGCTTTCCAGAGAATCTGTCCATGCTCTCCAAAGACAAGCAATCCTGTGCCACATATACAGAGACCACAGTTATAACCAACACTGGATCTCTGAAGACAGAGCCTGCCTGACATGTCCTTCTTTCCATTATGAGTCCTAAAATCCCGTGTGAAGAGTAATAGGCTCCTGCCTAACAGCTCCAGAGCACCACAGACAGACAACAACTCTTTCAACTTCCACCATTGTATGCAGCTTCCTAAAGTTGTGTGGGCATATGCCACAAACACAGATGGGTGCCCAAGGGCTCTCCTTGTGTTTGTCTTCTCAACGCCAATAAGACTTCCATGACCATAGAAAAGGAAGCCCATTGAGAAATCTCAGGAAGATGCTTGATTTCTGTAGAAGGTGGAGTTTTCTGTATCTGAGGCTTTTACTTCCTTTTCAGGGACACTGCAAGTTAATTATCCTACTTCAGTGATTGTCATGTGCAAGGAAGCTACTGAGGGGAAACCCAAAAATTACCAACAACTTCCCCCTATGGCATTGTTCTAGTGTCTAAGCTTTATCTGCATGATCCCTCTTCAAACACCAGAAACATATACAGGTATGCGGATTAGCTCCAGTATTGTCTGTAACAACAGAATTCTGGAGAAAGCTTTCCATCTTGTAAGGAACAATGGTTCCATAAACAAGGGCATGGCCACACTGCAGTGCCAGCTGATGGAGAAGGGGACGAACAAGGACCATCTGTGGACTGTAGGGAAAGCCCTGCCAACGTATTTAATAGCAGAAAAAATGACAGTACGTGTGAAGTGTGCTCCTTTTCAGCTTAGAATAGGGAGACTAAAGATCCAGTTTTACAAGAATGGCAGGTATAAGGCATATACACAGCTCAAAAGGCTAAAAAGAACAAGGAAGCAGACTTTTCCTTCATGGCTCCTTCAGGAGAACATGCCTGAAGAACTCTAAACTGCAGCTCAGTCAGTAACAAGCTTTCTAGGCAAGCATGAGGACGTGCCTAGAAAGTCCAGATCCCAATGTCCAGGGAAAATCAATCACAGCAGAACGTGTCTGTGACCACAGCACTGGAGTCAGAGGGTAGAGACACTCAGATCCCTGGAGCTCCCTGTCCAAGCAACATAGAAGTGCCAGGTTCAGAGAGAGATCCTGCCTCAAAACAGTAAGGTGGGGAATGATACACAGTGTTCACCTCTAACTTCCACACACAGAGGGGTGCCTACACATGCCTATGCATACACACATGAAAGCAAACTTACACATACATCCCCCCCCCAAAAAGAAAGATTAACAGAAAAGTTTAAAAAAGAGGGTTGCAGCTGAGAAGTTACCCAAAGTATGTGGAAATTGTTGAGAGCAACATGAACTAACAAGGTGCAGACTCGTATTCTCTGCACCTCTGCCAGTTGTGGGTCTCTGTGTTCCTCACTGTCTACTACAGTTGCAGAAGCTTTTCTGACAAGCATTGAGAGACACTATAATTTGTGTATGCAACAATAAATTTTTAGGAGTCCATTTAATGCTATGTCCATTTAGCAGAATAATGGTAATAGGTTCTCCCCTAGGACCTATGACACATCTAGCCACAGGTTACCATTCCGACAGTGATTCCGCCAAGTCTGAGTTGTATCCTGTGAAGCAAGACTGCATCTCCTTCCCTGAAGGCTGAGAGATGATTGCAGAGCAGGAGGTAGAGACACTGTTAGAGCCAGAGGCAGTGTACAAAGGAAACAGTGAGTGTCCTCCAGACACATGGGGCAGCTGCAGTTAGGAGCTCACTGTGGTTATGACAGCAAACAAAAGTCCCGTGAAACCTCAAGACAGACTGAATTCCTACATGGAGGCAGGTGTGACATCCCACCCTAACTCTTTCTTTAAAGAGTATTTACACTGGCAAATCAACCACACTCCAGTGGAAGGTCACATATCTATGGATAAATATATGGGCAGCACAAATTGCACTTGATGGGGAAGAGACAGAGGACTCAACGTTGTGTGGGTACGAAGAGGGTACAGATCTGGGGGAGTTAGGGATAGGAGTGGATATGGTCAAAACTCACTGTAGAAATTCTCAACAAACTAATACAAAGAAAAAGGTCAAGAGGAAACTAACAAGGTGTGTGTGTGTGTGTGTGTGTGTGTAATTTCCTACCTTGAGCCTGCAGACAGAAGAAAACAGAAAAGCAGACACATGGGGAGCCCATGCTGTCCCCTTAACACTGACTCCTAAACTGCATGAACTGTCATTCATGGTGACTCTTAGCACCAGGATGTCCAACGAGGAACCAGGAGCAGAAGAAACTGGAGTCATCAAAGTTGAGAGGCAGCCGAGCAGAGGGTTCAATAGAACTAATCCAATCCTTCTCCTCCACACATAAAGGAGGGCCGTGATTGGTGTAGGGTAGCAAAGAGGAGAGTGGGTTAGAAATCAGAGGGCAGGCAGCTTCTGCAGGGCACAAGTGTGTGTGCGTGTGTGTGTGTGTGTGTGTGTGTGTAACTGTTGCCAGCCCTACAACACTGAGAGTAGTTTTAGGATATAAAGCTGCCCCCTCACTTCCCTCTCTATCTTGCCCAACTGTCAGATCTTGCTATGCATGAAGTTGGGGCTCAGTTTCACCAGCTTAATAAGAACAGACTCTCATAGATATGTCCCTATAGGGCACTGATGAGGCTGGCATTGGAGCGGTCTGACCAAGACGACAGATCACAGAGCAGGAGGCCAGCAAGAGCAAGTCACAGAAGTCATTTCAAAGCCATTCTTGGATGACAGAAGAGGGCCTTGAGAGGTGGGTTCTGAGAACAAACCTGCCTCCTGTTGGGTCCAAGGAAGCCTACTGGTTGCTGAGTTCTTCTTGGCCTTCGTGGCTCTGATGTAGTTGTGGCCCCTGACATCTCTGCTGCCTATTTATTTCAGAAGACAGAGTTCTGAATCCCTTCTTTAACATCTTCTCCTTTGGGACAAATCAGAAAGATCTGTAGGTATAATCAACAAAATATCAGGGGACCGGACAGGAAGGGCAGGAAGCACCAGGCAGGATGTACAGTGTCTGCTGTAGGAGTCCAGCCCTAGTCTAGAAACGTGGTGAAAGTTCAGTTGTCGCAGAGGTTGAAGTGAAGAGGGGGTAAAGAGGAAGCTTTGGGAGTTGGGGAACGGTGAGAATGCCCCTAACACTGAAGTGGCTGATGTCTGTCATTACACATTCTTCACTGAACTCTGGCCCACATATTGGTCTTGAGATGGTAACGTGTGCATCCCTGTAGCTCTGCTGTTGTCACCTATGGAGGAGTGCAGCTGGGAAATCAATGGGACACTTGAGTACACTCCACAGTCAGATAGAGCCACTAGTCTTAGTGTCAGGTACAAAGCAGATTTCAGTGAGATGGCACCAGGAAAGTGCCTCTTTCCAGGAACCAGCAGTGTCAACTGCAAGTTAGGGTCTAAAGAAATCAGAGCTTGTGACAGTGACAGTGTCTAGCACGTGTGCAAGAGCAGAGGTCTCCCTGTGACTCTCTATATAACAGGGCCTACCAGACAACTCCAGCCAACCCCCAGAGACAGGGCAGGACAGAATGACAGCCACCCATTTCTTCTAGCATTGCAAGCAAATGCTCCCTCCATAAGCACACAGTACTTTGCTGCAGTTTGGATGGAAAATTAGGAGATGGAAATCCAACAAGGAAAGGGTGAGGGGCACCATGACTCACTACCTGAGTTGGGTTGACAGGGTGCTCCCAAAAACTAATGGTAAGGAGGCCCTGACTTGAGTACCACACAGGGATGCCAGAGGAGGCTGCGCAGGACAGGACTCTTCCCATCCTGATTTCACAAACAGGCTCAGTCTATAGCATCCAGAAACTCCAGGGCATAAGGTCCAAAGGGTCCAGACTGCATCACTGAGGTAAGAGAAGCTAAATCAATAATCCCTATGTTGCTGAGACACTAGGCTGTCCTAAACATTTTATATTTGCTGTTAGCCTTGTCTCATTTTACTCTAGTGAAACAACAGGGACGGGACCAGACAATTTAAACAACGGGCTCAAGGTCACACAAGTAGTCTTCAATGTTGTAACATCCCAGGACTCAAACGCAGTCAGCTTAGCTTGAGTGCAGAGCCTACATTTGAAATCTACACTTCAAAATATATCTCTCTAAAGGTGATTTTGCTCTCGGGATCGTCCTCTGACCCAGAAGGACACAGGTAGCCCGAGGGGACTATCTTGTGCGGTATGACTTATCCTCACTGGGATAACACCCAAAGTGGGAAACGGAAAAGCTTATCTAGATAAGAAAGACTATAAGAGATTTTCAGATGAGGGGAAATAGGAAGAGGCACACACCAAGACCTACACAGTGCTGAGTTCTGTGAGCAGGAACCCAGAGACTTCAGCTGACTTCACTGGGAAGAGTGAAGAAGTCAGCTAGGAAACAGACAAGGCTGAAGGACAGGCACTGTGAGGAGCAAGTGTGGAGAAGGAGATACTGAAGTCTTCCCTCCTATGCTTTGTTCCAGAGCCATGGGGATGGCACAAAAGAGCCTGACACTGGGCTGGGTAACTGCCATCTTGCTGTTACAGATGGCCATTGCAGAACGCCCCAGGTGGAGCCTGAATGGCAGGCCCCGGGTATTCTCAGACCTGAGTGTTTATGAGATCAAGATTGTGCAGGACTTCCTGATGGACAAAAAAGAGCTGCAGCTGCAGCCATCTGAGACACCAACTTTGGGCAAGAACTCAGTATACCTCATAGAAATGCTGCTGCCCGACAAGGAGGATGTGTTAGATTTTCTGGACAAAGGAGAAAGGAGTCCTGTGCGGGAAGCCCGTGTCGTCATCTTCTTTGGTGCTCAGAAGCATCCTAAAGTCACTGAGTTTGCTGTTGGGCCCATGCCATTACCAATCTACATGCGAGAAATATCTCCCGGGCCTGGGCACGATCCATCCTGGGCATCTAGACCCATTTCCAAAGCAGAGTACACCCTCATCTACCGTACGCTGACAGAGGCCACCAAGCCTCTGCATCAGTTCTTCCTTGACACCACTGACTACTCACTAAAAGAACGTGTTGAGGACTATCTGACCTTCACATATATGGCCCCTGATGACACAAAATCTGGCCAGCGCTGTAGCTGGTTCATGTTGCAACGCTATATGGAAAGCCACTTCCTGCAGCCTACAGGTCTGGAGATCCTTCTGGATCATGGAAGCACAGAAGTCCAGCACTGGAAAGTGAAGCAGCTCTGGTATAACGGCAAGCTCTACAACAGCCCAGAGGAACTGGCTCAGAAATACGCAGATGGAGAAGTGAGTATACTGGTCCTCACGGAGTCAGTTGATAAGGACATAAAGCAGCCCCTAGTCTTCTCTTCCTCCAATATCCCAGAGGACTTTCCCACTACCAACAGCATGGCTAAACCCAGAGTGTCTGAGCCCCATGTTTCTAGCTATAACGTAGAGGACAACACGGTGTTCTATAGAGACTGGATTTTCTCCTTCCGGCTAAGACCCTCCTCCGGTCTGCAGATCCTGAATGTGCACTTCCGGGGTATGCGTATTGCATATGAAGTCAGTGTACAAGAGGCGGTGGCACAGTTTGGAGGACATGTATCTGCAGGCACTCAGGCCAAGTACATGGATGTGGGCTGGGGCCCTGGCAGTGCTACTCGCCAGTTAGCCGCTGGCATTGATTGTCCAGACACAGCCACCTTCCTGGAAGTCATTCATCACTATGACACCGACAGACCAGTCTCCTATCCACAAGCTCTCTGTCTCTTTGAGATGCCAGCAGAAATGCCAATTAGGCACCACTTTAACTCCAACTTTAGAGAAGACTTCAACTCCAGTGCAGGGACAAATGGACACATGCTGGTGCTACGGACAATCTCATCAGTCCTCCACTATGATTATATTTGGGACTTTGCTTTCTACACTAATGGAGCAATGAAGGCAAAGATGCAAGCCAATGGCTTGGTACATGCCACCTACTACCAGCCTGAGGAGATGCGCTACATCTCTCAATCACACACCCATGTATTCAGCAACATTCACACCCACCTAGTACATTACCGCATTGACCTGGATGTAGCAGGTAAGATTCAGGACCACACCAACTCAGATACTCAAATACTACCCACATATAGCTTTGCTCCATGCATTGGAGCTAAAGAGTACTAGGAGATTGTTTCAGCCACGTTCTGTGCAAAAAGAAACACACGCCACTGGGAAATGGTAGTAGTGAAGAGTACCCTAGGGTTTCTCTGGTTGTGCAGTGTGCATCTTATTGGCTCTAGAGTAGAATATTGCATGGACATAGGGAATTCCATGGGAATTAAACGATGCTTTGGCCTAGCACTCTGTGATGGGTTTTAGTACCGTTTGAGGGTGCTCAGTGTGTTTCTTATAAATGTCATCATAAGAAGAAAAGTGATATTTGGCATCACATCCCATAAATGAACAAGGCCACCAGAAACAGATAGGTGGCTTCCACATGCTCATTCCCACTGGGCCCTCTGGTCAGGAATACAAACAGACTGTCTGCGTCTGCAAGCCTGCAGAAACGTGGGCTTCCTGTTCTACATGGTTAAAAATAGACACACTGGAGCAGGCTCTCCAGAGAATGAATGGTGGGATCGCAGTGAAGATGCGACAGTTGCCAGGAATGACCCTCGAGCTGTCCTCTAGCTTCTCTGGTTTCTGGTTTGCTTGGTCTTCTAGCCCATGCTGCTAGCCCAGTGTCTGGCCCTAGCCTGGCATCTTCTTGGCAGTTGTCTATGGTTATGGCTTAGTTGGAGACCCTGGGGTAGAGGAAGCCAGATTTTGTTTCAACAACTGATTCTTAACCTTTTCCCCCTCCTGCCTCCAGGCACCAAGAACAGATTCCAGACACTGCAGATCATTCGGGAAAACATCACCACCTCTAAGAACCTGAGACATCAGGCACTTGGAAATACCCTAAAGCAAGCAAATTACACCCAAGAGCAACAAGCAGCCTTCTACTTTGGAAAACCGCTTCCCAATTACCTAATCTTTAGCAACCTCCATACAACCCACGGGATGGGCCACAGGAGCAGGTACCGTCTGAAGACCTACTCCAAAATCCATCAGGTGCCACTGCCAGGCTGGCAAAAGAAGCAAGGTGTCTCTTGGACCAGGTGAGTTTGGGAAACACAGCCAGGGATTCCCTCACAGTGATTATGTATTCTGTTTGGGCTTTTGTCCTGGAAGGTTCTTTTCTATGTTTGCATCTGAATATGCATCCTTGTGCACCCCAGGAGGGGGTGGAAATGCGTACAGAGATCCTGCCCCTAAGACGGTGATGGGCAGTTTTCCAGACCCCTAGGGTATAAACATGCATTATGGAGAAGGACTAAATTCTCCATCCTTGACACTGGGGGTGTTACCTAGAAAGAGATCAGATGCAACTCTTGTGCCCAGAGCCATTGGCTTCTTGTCTACCTGTAGGTATCCCTTGGCTGTGACTGAGTACCAAGATTCTGAGAAGTGCAGCAGCAGCATCTACAGCCAAAATAATCCTTGGGATCCCCCTGTGGTCTTCGAGGATTTTATTCAGAACAATACAAACATTGAAGATAAGGTAATGTCCTAGTACCCACTGCCTACCTCAGGTCTGTTGCCAACCACTGCCTAGACCTGTCGCTGGTTCCAGCAGTCGTAGTTACTGAGTGGTAGGTAAATCCAGTGTCGTAGCCGATGGGTCTGCCTTTTAAAAGTGGAACTGAGGACATCCCATGAAGTCTGTGGGCACGGCAAGTCAGAGTGACCTTAGGTGGCTAGTACTCAGCTCTGCCCTGCTCACTGAAGCCTTTGTCTCTCCCATAGGATTTGGTGGCCTGGGTCACAGTGGGCTTCCACAACATACCCCGTTCTGAGGCTAGTACCAACATGACCACACCTGAGAACTCTGTGGGTTTTGTGCTCCGACCCTTCGTCCTCCCTGGCTTCTAGATACAACTACAACAACATCAACCACTACATCCCTGGAGACAGAGCTTGCCTGATGCTCCCTCCTTTCAACCACAATAGGACCTACAACCCTGTGTGAAGAACCAGGCCCCAGCTCCTGCTTAACAGCCCCAGATCAGCACAAGAGCAGACAATAAACCCTTCTACTTCTACCCTTAGATGTTGCTTCTTCGTGGTCGGAGGTTGGGGGGCAGGGAATGGGCCCCACCCTCATGGGTGGCCATGGTTACATTCAAACTTGTCTACTGACCCCAGAAAGACATTAATGACAAGGGCAGAGAAACCTTCTAGAATACTAGAAATCTCAGATAGGTTTTTCAACATTTGAGGTTTTCAGCTGTCTGTCAGGAAGGCTGGGGGTAAATGTTCCACCTCAATGAGAGCCATACAGAGGAAGCTACTATAGGGAAACCTAAAAAGATTATCAGCACTCTCATCCTGTGGCCATTGTTCTACATCTAAGGTTAACCCCCATCAGCCCTCTAGAAACATAGGTAAAACATATTGCATGTTTTTTTGTTATTGTTATCTGTGACAGCAAAAGCATGGAGAAGACCAATCAATCTCCCATCTATAAGGAAGAATAGCACAGTAAACTAGGGCTCACTCAGCCATGCTCAGGGCCAGGTGAGAGAAAACTATATGAGTGAGGACAGTCTGTGGACTGTGGGAAAACCCACAGATTAAGTGGGAGGTTAAAATAGCAGAGAATAGCATGCATGAGCGCTGTTTAAGAATGTGAGGAGACTAAAACTCCATTTCCCCCAGGAATGAAAGGTAGAAGGCCTCTGGTGCCATTGAAAGCTGAAGGAACAGGGAAAGGGATTTTCTTTCATGGCACGGTTAGATATGCAGCACTAACAACTCCAGGGCTAGGACTGGAATGAGGCAAGCCTGGGCACTGACATAAAGATGCACACAAGGCTGCATGTCTATACTCCCATCATGAGAATGCTTGGTGGAGATAGGCAGATCCCTTGAGCTTGCGGGTTCATCCATTAGAGCAGCGAGGGACCCTGCAGAGAATGAGAGACAGCCACACCCTTCACAGGGATGTGTGCACATATGTGCATGAATACTGGCAGATTCTTATGCATGCAAACCCTCACCACACCCCTGCAAGTAACTGTAATGAAACTGGCTGAATACCTAGTGCACAGTAAAGTAGAAAGGAGCCTGTCCAGAAGAGGAATGGAGTGGGCAGGACTCACCTGTGTTTAACAGAGAAAAGAGTAGAGGGTATGATTTTAAAGCATCGTGTTTATGAATGAAAACATCCTAATGAACTTACATATGTGCTAATTGAAACATTTATGAAACAGTAGGTGGCAGAGAAGAGAGAGGTTATGTCCATGCTCAGGGCTCTAACCTGCAATCATCTGAATGACTAGTAGCCTAACACTCCTGGAAATTCTCAATATGACCACCACCAGTCCAGCACCTGGCAGGCCCAGATGGGCTCCCAGTGAGGGGAGCAAGCCAGAGATAAGAGGAAGACAGCTAGCCAAAGACTAGAAGAACTCCCAAATGGGGCCATGTGGGTGATCCAGGCAAAGAGCGAGCCCAAGATGGGGCCCTGATAGGGAGCTAACCTGAGGTGACCACCAATCCAGTGCTGCACAGGCCAGCGGGGGCAGATTATATGAGATGACCCCTGCCTGGTGCCATAATACAAAGGCTGGACACAGCACTCCTGAGTCCGCTCCTGAGATGGCTCAGACACTCAGAGACCCTTGCACTCAGAGGAGCAAGTAAGTGGTAGAGAAATGGAAGAGAAGGAGAAGCAGAAGGGTGTGGGCACTAGAACTGGAGACTAGGGGGTAGTGAGGAAGAGCCTGATGTGCATAGCCAGTGATGCCACCTAGGACCGTGGTGAGGGCCTGACCTGTGCTGCCAGCCCCTCCCCTACTAAGCACTTGGGAGAGCGGGCCCTGCACCTCACCTGGGCAGCATGGTAGAGCTTTCCCCCCATGAGTCTGCTCCAAGGATGTGAGTCTGTCTTGAGGGTGTGAGTATGAGAGAACCAGCCTTGCCTTTTGTCTGCTGTACATTGGCATGGGCTAGAGAGAGATCCTCTCCCCTTGTTTTTGGTCTTGCCACCTGTGGTGGGCAGGAGAGCTGGCTCCACAAGGATCATGAGAGCAGAAGAGGAGGAGAACAGGTCCTGCACCCTGTCTGGGCATCGCAGTAGAACTGACCCTGATGGCAGGGGCAAGGCTAAGCTGGTCTGAGGGTGTAAGGATGGGAGAACTGGTCTTACAACTTATCTGCTATACAGTGGCACTGTCCAGGGAAAGATACCCTCCCCCTACCTCACCCCTTGCCACCTATGGTAGGCAGGTAAGCTAGCCCCAAGGGTGTGAAGACAGGAGAACTGTCCTAGCCTCTTGCTTGCTGCAGCACTAAGGAGAGAGTGCAGGCTCTCCACCTTGCTTGGGGAGCACAGTAAAGCTGACCCTGATGTTGTGGGCACAGATGAGCCATCCTTGAGGGTATTAGAACAGGAGAGCTGGCTCTGCCCTTTGTGTCTGCAGCTTTGGACAGGGATGGGCAGGAGAGTTCACCCCTGTGGTTTGGGTGCCTGAGAGCTGGTGGGCTGGCCAGTTCAGATACCTCTCAGGTCTAGGTCCAGGGCTTTGAACTGGCCCACCCCAAAGTTTACTCCATTGATGAACTGCTGGAGTGCTTGAAGGGGCCAATCCTACAGACCCAAAACTACAGGATCTCCATCATACAGGGTAACAGCAGGATATCTGAGAGGAGTTCTAGTGAGGTTCCAGTACTGATAGAGCAGCAGAAGCCTGTCAGGAGTCATAGGACAAGCTAATAACTAGCAGGTGATCTTCCTGAGATGAGTCTACTTTGGGTTAATAAATAATCCACAATAATCCATAGGCAAGACCCAGGAGAAAGTCTTTTTAGAAAAGATGCCTGCTATTAATATTATGCTTTTCCTGTTATTAACAAACATATATATCAATCACTAAGTATTAGCCCACCCTTTTGGGCAGCTCTCTGCAGACTACAAAGATGTACTGTCTCTTAGTGATGATATACAGGCTTCTTAATTCTTAATAATAATCCTATAATAATTCCTAAAATTATATCAGTATTTATTAAGCTCTTTTATGGTGGGACTGCTATTAGGTCCTTTCTGATAGTCAAATGCAATGAGGACTCTAGTGATCTCCGTCACCAGTTAATTGCTTCTATTGCTCAGAGCACTTTCCAAAAGGTTGTAAAACCATTAACCAAAGGTTATAAAAAAGGGAACTAAAATTTGTTATAGGTACTAAATCTAGAAGATAAAATATTGACTGGATATATCTATACAAAATTTCACTAATAACTTAGTTATGGTTTTTAACTCTCCATGAACCTGTGGGGCTGTGACAGGTGATGGATGTTTCATCAGCTAATTACTCCTAATGGATATGCATGTAAACATTCTCTGTTGTAAACTTCATATTCGATTTATGATTTAAATTTATGTGTAAATTTGTAATGAACTTTTTACCATGTGATCCTATATTCTGAAAGATGTATAAGTGCTGAGGACAAAGAAAGGAGTGAGAATTTCCCTTGCCCTGCTTAGGGTCTTTCTGCTTTTCCCCTTTTTTCTTCGAGAGCTTTCATAGGAAACATTTACAACTTAGAAATAAACGCTAAATTCACTTTCAAGGTTGAAAGTTAGAACAGTGCAGTTCCTGCTGAGACAGAACAAAGGCTACTTTACTTAATCCGTTGTTGTTTTAGGATGAGGTGCTAAGTGCCAGAGACTGGAGTTTCTGGCCTCAGAGAAACACAGAAGGCAGGTCAGCTCAGCAGCAAAGTAACCTAGATAAGTAGACTTGTTATTATTATACAGCAATCCTAAGTATCCATTAAGACAAAAGTCTTACCCTGCACCAGCCCTCTCCCCTCCGCTGATTTAAGAGGACCCCACAACAAAGAAGAAGAGCATTCTGGGGTTGGACCCCAGCAGAAGCCAGAGGCCTCGTACCCGACAACGAGTTATTACAATGAACGTTTGCAAGCAGAAACGTAGGGATTACACTGTGACTGGCTACAGCTTCCACAACAATAATTTTTTCTTCTCTGTTGGGGAGGAGGTTGCAAGGGTAGTGGGTGAGTATGAGGGGAGGAGAAGATGAGTGGGGTTGGGGTACATGATGTAAACTTCACAAAGAACCAATAAAAAGTTTTAAAAAACTTATAAAAAGCTGAAACCTAGGGGATGGGCAGACAGTTCAGTCATTTAAGTGCTGGCCTTGAAAACACAAGACCAGCAGCAAGAGTTCCCCCAGAACTCACAAGGGCAAAAATTGGTTGCTATTCCACACTTTTAATCCAGGAGCTGAGGAGACGGACAATCTAAGGAGAACCGTGACTAGCCAGCTTTACCTCCTTGGAGACATTCAGGTCAATGAGACACCTAATCTAGAAATGGAAAAAAAAAAAAAAAAAGGAAAATACAGATGTGGTGGTATAGACCTATAATCCCAGAAACTGGAAAGCCGAAGCAAGATGGTCAGAGTTTCACTGCCATCCTCTGCTACGTAGCAAGTGTGAGGGCAACCAGGGTTACGTGAGACACTGTCATGCCAACAAACAGTAGAGAGCCCCTGGGGAACCTCTGACCTCCTTGTTCAAGCATGTAGAGGCACGAGTGCACCAGCACACATGAATACCCATGCACACACCCACAAACAAACACACAAAGTGAACTCTACTGTGAAATAAAATAGGTCTGGCTAAAGTTAGACAATATAACAAGAGCCCTGGCCATGTCCTTCCACTGGCTCTAGGTTCCCCCAGAAGTCTCTCTTCTCACCCAGGGGTATTATGCTACTCTGAAAGCACAAGCTAACATGAGTCTCTGGATTTACTGTCAATTCCAGAGGCACAAGAAAGGACCAACACATGAAGTCCCCAAGTTGGGCCATTTCCATGAAGCCAAACAAACCTGAGAGTCTAGAAATAACAGGCTGGGACAATGAGAAGGATTCTCAGACCAGCCTTGGCAGTGGTCACCCGGGCCAGCAGACACAGGACAGAAGAGCTGAGGGTCCCACAGAGGATGGGGCAGTGGCAGCACAGACCTTTCACTGCCACTTAGGAGATCTCATTCTCTGCAGACTGTGCTAGGGGACAGTGACAGGGGGACAGAATCATGTCTAGGACCAAGGCATAAAGTCTCTTGGTGGGCTATGGTTCTAGCCAGCTTTCACCAGAGACACAGGTCAGATCCTGAATTTTGTACAGAGATCTGAGACTTATTTTTTTTTTAATTCATGTCTTTATTCTGCAGTCAAGTAAATCATAACTTAAAACCACAGCATTATTAAAGAGAATTCCTGGTACAGCTGTCTAAAGTGCAACACTAACAGGTGCTCTTCCCATGATGGAACAAGTACACATTTCCCTAAGGTCTGGGTGAGGCAAACAACCCTTTGAAACCAACTGCCCAACAAATAGAGGCGGGTTGCAAATAATTTCTTTTAACATTTTTCTGCAAGGCAGAGCTATCCCTCAGATGGCAAACTCAAACCCTCATTTCACCCACCTGTCTCCTGGCTTTGGTCTTCCTTCCTCAATCACACCTACACCCAAAAAGGCTTCTGTGCTTCCTGCTTAGACACCACCTGAGTCCCGGAGGCCCTGAGCGCTGCTGGCCATGAATGAGCTCGTGAGCAACTTTCATCCAGAACTCCAGGGAAATCACAGCTCAGTGCTGGCTCAGGGCCATTTCCTTAAACAATAGTTGTAACTGTCAAACAAGCTCTGACATCTGACAGGCCATCTGCATGCCATAAACAAACTGAAACAGTGTATTGTTATCTTTTCCTTTGTTTGCAAAATGTTAAGTAGACTATCCAAGTGGAAAACCTGAAACTTGAGAATTCAAAGGGTTTGTGACACAAAGTGAACCAGCCCTCCACAGGCAAGCAAGTTTCTGGGATGCAAGGCCATGTAGAGGATGATCAGGCAGTAGACGGTCCCTCCCATTGTCAGAGCCATAGTGGTCTGGTAAAGCATTTGGTCCGGAAGGCCTCCTTTCAGGTGAACGGGCATGCCATCAGCCTTCTGGAAGAACTTCTGCAACTCTGGAAATTTGTTCTTCCCAGCATAATCATATGCTGTTGCACTGGAGGTCGGTTTGGTTGGTGTTGCAAATATGATAGGTGGTGTTTCCATGGAAACCAGCTGTAACCCCTGCAGAGTACAGACTTTCGAAGCCCAAGCTCTAGCCAACTTCTGTGTGGACCTACTAAACTTATAGTACACGTTGGCTGAGGCTGTCTTTGCACCGCCACCGCCTGTGCAACCACCCTAGAAAAGGCGAGAGTGAAATCTTTATGTATGTGAGTACATTGTTGCTGTCTTCAGACACACCAGAAGAGGGCATCAGATCTCATTACAGATGGTTGTGAGCCACCACATGGATGGTGGGAATTGAACTCAGGACCTTTGGAAGAGCAGTCAGTGCTCTTAACCACTGAGCCATCTCTTCAGCCCTGAGTGAAATCGTTTAACTGGTCAAAAGGATCTACAATGAAAGCTGGGCCTCTTGTGAGTAAATAGGCTGTATTTGGACACTTGTGAATAGGGCATGTGACATAAGAAAACACTCATAAATGCAGAACCATGAAGTGTCTGTAATACTCAGATTCTGTAGTGCAATCCCACCCACATATCCCTGGGGGGCACCTATGCTTCCCTTTGCCTAGTTCCTCCTCTGTGCCCACTGCTGGTCACATCCTGGGACAGGCCCAGTGACAAACCCCTGAGCTGTTTACTATGTCCCTATCTCCAAATTTCTTCTAAGAGCTTCCAATCTGGGGAGCCCAAGACAATTACTACCTATTACAGCAAGGCCCTCTCAGAGTCCTTTCACCCACTCACAGATCCAAGTCATAGGCCAGGCCTCTAGAACCACCCCTTTCTATGGAGTGAAGAGTGCAGAGACCCAAATGGACCTTTGAGTGGGACCCTGACAAAACTTTCTGGCATCAGCAACAGGTACAAGGCTGCTCCTATGTCAAACAATGCCATGGGTAAGGGATTTACCATCATGGAAGTCAAGTCAGTATCTAGGAAAACCATGACTGTTGGCAGTGACCCATTGTGTGTGCAAGAACCGAGGTCTCCCAGAAGTCTATACACTGTGTAACTGGTCACACTGGTCACATGGATTAGGTCACACTTACCTCAAAGTACAAGGAAGGATGTCAAATCTCATAACAGAGTAGGGCCAGGTAGGTGTCATACAGGCCTTAAGATCACTATGACCCGTCAGCCTAAATGACAGACTTCAAGCCTACAGAAACATGGGCTGCCCTTTCTTCAAGGTTAAAGCCACAGCAAACAGTTGTACTAAAGCTGCACACCCCAGCCTGGATCACACTGAAACTGAGGTCTGCAGTCCCCATGACTACAATGGGATGTCCTCTAGCTCTACTGGGTTTTGCTTACTTACTCTCCATGACTACCCTGCTAAGCAAGCGCATGAGCCCAGCACTGCTTCCTCATGGACTGGCTGTAGATGTGGTCTCTGCTGTTTATCTTATGTCAAAGGGAAGAAGTGGCAGATCCAAAGCTTGATTCTCACCCTCCTTCCACCTTCATGCCTATAGGCACTGGGGACAGCTTCAGGAAACTGCAGAGCAGGTAGGAAAAACATCATCAACACTGACAGCAGAAGGTGCTATGGGGTCCAGCTCACACCCATGCAGGCAGAAGTATCCTTGGGAGCATCAGGCTATCTTCTACTTTGGACAGACTCTACCCCACTACCTGCCCTTTAGGAGCCCTAAAAGGGTATCTGAAGTCACAGACGAATCTGCCACCTACAAATCCACTCCAGGGGAAGCAGGTCCTCCTCTATCATGGAAGGAGTAGGCTGCAATCTCGGCAGGTGGGTAGCACCAAAGAATCAGAGAAGGAAATGCTGGACACTCCTCGGTGATTTCCTGTGTCTGTCCAAGCTTCCCTTTTGAAGCCATACCTCTGGGTGTTGACTTACACATGGAAAGAAGAGGATGAGCTCAGGGGGCTCCAGGCCTTGGATGCCGATGAGAAGTCCAGCACACTGCTAGGAGATAATCACAGCTTATTCACGGCAGCACCAACTTCCCCATCCTCAGCCCTGAGGGTGTCTCCTGAGAGTGCTCAGGCACCCTGGTTTCATCTCTGCCTGCAGGTTCTTCCCAGTGGTGACTAAGTATCGTGAGTCTGAGTTGACCAATATTCAACTTAAACAACCAGAACCTTCCCTGGGATTCTGCTGTGCTCTTTGAGAACCCTGAGAATGACAACATTGGAGATGAGGTTCTGACCTAGCCTCCCTCTCCACCTTTGGCTTTGTCACTAGCCTCTTTCTGGACCTGTTCGTGGACTGGAGGGTAAAGGGAAACTTACGGGGTCATGACAGATGGGCCTACCCCTTTTAATTGGAACAGGGGGCATTTTGGAGAGTTTGTAGAAATACATAAAAATGACCCAAGCCAGAATATCTCAGGGGTCTGTACTCAGCACTGCCCTGCTCACTGATTTTCTGTTTTGCCCACAGGATTTGGTAGCCTGAGTGACAATGAATTTCTTATATAAGCACCACTCTGAGAGTGTCCACAACTTAGCCACATCTGGGACTCTATGGCATCCCATAATACCCACATACAATGACCACAACTATGTTGGTCAATGGATCCCTGAGGACAGGGTCTGCCTGAGGCTCTCCCTTTAGATAACATGGAGCATACAATCCTATGTGAAGAGTCTGACCCAGCTTCTGTCTAGGAACCCCATAACCCCACAAGGACAAACAATAAATCCTTTGCTTCCACCCAAGTATGCAGCTTCTTAGCAGCAAAGGAGGGTGTGGGCCACACAGGCTCGGATGTGTTTCCATGGGATCCACTGCAACATGAATTTTCGTATCAGATCTCTTAAATACCTGAGGCTTTCAGCTTCCTCTCAACATGACTATTGGGGAACTGTCCCACTTGAATGATGGGTCTACCTAAGGAAGCCGCTGTGGGAAACCTAACAAAGTACCAACACCTTCACACTTTGACCACTAATCCAATGTCCAGGGTTCACCCTGGGAGCTCTCTAGAAACACAGGAAAGACTATGCTAACTCATTTGTTGCGTTATTATTCTTATCTGCAACAGCAACAGTTTGTAGACAACTGTCTTCCCATCTGTCTGAAGGAACAGTTCTACAAGCTAGAGCCCAGCTGTACTGTGGTGCCAGGTGATAAAGAAAGCATGGATTAGGTCACTCTGTGGAACCCTGTAAGGTATATTAAGTAGGAGAAAAGATGATAGAGAGTAATATATATATATATATATATATATATATATATATATATATATAGTAAAGTAACTTTTATATGAGGTGAGATTGGAATAAAAAGCCATCTTTCCAGGAACAGAAGGTAGAAGACATCTAGGTGTTCTCCAGGGCTTGCCATGTAAGCATGAGGAGCTGAGTTCACAAACCCATCAAATACTCATGAGAAATTGTGTGATGCAGCAAATGTTTATAACTGCTCTGCTGGGAAAGAGAGTAAATAGGTGGATCCCAGGAGCGCAGTGGCCATCCCATTTGTCAGACTCAGTGAGACCTAGGTACTGTGAGAAAACTTGTCTCAAAAATAGGGTAAGGAATAAGAAACACACCTAATATCCACCTCTGACCACCATAGGAATACACACACATATGCATGCATGCACACACACATACACATGCACACCCATACACACATGCATACATGCACACACATGGATGCACACATGCACTTTCTTATACACATACATACATCACATACATATGCATACTCACAAACATGCATGCACACACACACACACACACACAGAGGCATCCTTTGCACACACTAAAGAGGAAAATAAAGTAAAACACAGAAGAGCTCTGGAGCTGAGAAGATGTCACCCAATGTCACCCAAGATGTATAGAAATTGTTCTAAGCAACCTGAAAAGCAGATATGGATGTGAGCTTTTCTACCCTGGGCCTTTATGCCAAAGAAAACAGAAAAGGGAACCTCACACTTCCTTCCAACACGGTGACTCCCTGATTATACAGAGCTGTCACCTGTGACAAGACTCACAGCCAGCACCAAAGAGGGGATTTATTTTGTGGTTTATCAGGACATGAACCTAGGAACCAAATTTTGAAAGTCTACACTAAACTTTAAAATGTGATCCCTAAAAAGATAATGTGTTCCATCAGAAGGAAGCTCTGGTATTAGCACACCCCTCTGCCACACCAAGTCATAACCACATTTTTAGCTCTTGGAAGACCTAGCCTTGGACTGCCATGACTCATGGTACTTCTTACTAAAAAGAGAAATTCCCAATTGAGAAAACCCAGTTGAAGAGCAAAAGGAGGGTGTGTTTGTAGGTAAGTGAGACCTAAGACTTTGAAAGGCAAAAGATTATCATCAGGTACACAAAGCAGCCTGGACAGTTTGGGGACCAGATATGGGGACTCAGGGACCCCGGTTCTGCCTTCTGCTAAAGGGAGCATAGGAAGCTTATGAAATAGAAAAATGGTGAGACACAGGGGAAAACACACCCTGGTGCTAGCTTGAAAGGGAAAACACCAAGTCCTCTACTCTACTCTCCTCCCCTCCCCTCCCCTCCCCTCCTCTCCTCTCCTCCCTGATGCTATATTCAGAGCCTCTTGGCTGGCACAACTACAGACATCCATGACAGAGTGCCCCAAATGGACCCTGAATAGCAAGAAACTGATGTTCTAGACTGAACACCTGGGAGCTGAAAGCTGAGCACATCTTCCTGATGAACATGGAGGAGTTGAAGCTGCAGCCATCCAAGACACATCTTTGGCCAGGCACACTGTGTTCCTCATTGAGAGGCTGCTTCCCCAAAAGAAGCATTGCTAAGCCTCTCAGTCACCCAAACCACCATTCAGCTTGAGAACCTCCCGAGTCTGACATGCAATCCCACTGTAGACTTCTCAAGCCAGTTCTCTCCTGGACTCAGCATGCCAGCATGCCAACATGGACCGAATACAGTCTGAGTCAGAATGCCATGTAAGAAGCCCCTGAACCTATTGGCCACCCCAATCATCACTCTGCTCCAAGACCCATGGATTCTGAGGCAGAGCCCTAACAGTTAGAGATCCCAGAGGCAGCCCCCTTCCCCCAGTCATCCACCCACCACTCACCTCCAGGACCTGTGGGATCTGACCTGAAACACCAGAGTGGCTTCAAACCCGAATACCAACTGCTTGCAACCTGATACGTTTGGATAACAGCAAACAAAAATCCAACCACTCAGTTAACAAAATTAAGACCATATATCCATACTATGAAATGCCAGCACTAATTTACTCTAAAACCCAGATCTCAAACACAAAGCTGAATAACCAAGACAGTTATTCTGATCCAGACATTAGCATCTTCATTAGAGTTTTCCCTGAAAAATTTTGCTGATGCACAAGACAATGACTTCAAAATAGTGATTGTAAATATGTTCAAGCAACTCAAAGAGTGACCCGTCCAGCAGGTCCAGTTATTTGTGGGTCTCAAGGGGACTCCTCCTAAAACCAAATGGGGGTGAGAGAGAAAGGAGACCAAGCACAGAAATAACACAGAGCCAAATCTGAATCTTGTCAAGATCTCATTGTGTTCAGCAAAACTTGCAGTTTTTATACAAAAAGGGGAAATAACCCTTACGTAGAAGGGCAGGGGAGGGGGCAGTGGTAATTTTCCTTGGTGACTACAAGGGGAGGCATGATATCTAAAAGTTCATCTTGTGGTTATGATGTTTGCATCAGTCAGGTCTGGCGTCATCTTGTGGTAATTGTTGGTGACCTTCATCTGGACTTAGCCTGGGGAGGAGGTCCAACTTTATGTCTTAAGACTTGGTAGTTCACTTGGATTATTATAAAGAATTTAGTTTTGGCTCCCAACAAAAGAGAATATGAATAAATGTTTGAATAAAGACCAATACACAGTTTAATAAAATAATGAAGACATTTCAAGATATTGCCACAGATCTTAATAAAGAGGTAGAATCTCTGAGAAAAGCCAAAAACTTGAAAAACTAGGAAGTCAAAGAGTTCTGAGGGAAACCTCAACAAGGGATTGGATGGATCAAAGAGAATAGAGAATT
The DNA here is from genome assembly GCF_978045245.1 of Mus caroli. NCBI lineage: Eukaryota > Metazoa > Chordata > Mammalia > Rodentia > Muridae > Mus > Mus caroli. The sequence goes on along the minus strand of NW_028227262.1, from coordinate 100,207,957 downwards.
TCAGATCAGGAAGATATAGAAGAAATCGCCCACTGGAGGAAAATGTTAAATCTTAGAAGGGGGCTAAACATTGAGGAAATCTAGGACTGCATGAAAAGACCAAATAGATAAATCATTGGCATAGAAGAAGGGACTCAGGTCAAAGCATTGAAAGTACTTTTTTTAGCAAAATCATAGAAGAAATTTTCTCAAATCCAAGGAAAGAGGTGCTAAATTGAGGTGCAAGAGGCATATATGGCATCAAGTAGACAGGACCATAAGAGAAACCTCCCATAGTGCATAATAAGCAGAACACTGGGAGTACAAAACAAATTATGGGTATTACAAGCTGCAAGGGAGAAAGATCAAGTTACATATAAAGGCAGATTCATAACAGTAACAAGTCTCAATAGAGACTTTGAAAGCCAGAAGGATCTGTTGATGTTGTACAAGTTATAAAAGACCACAGATGTCAGCAAAAGTATCAGTCATAATTGGAAGGACAAAGAAAAACAGATATTGGGAATTTATGTCTACTGAGCCAGCTCTATGGGAAACATTAGAATAACTACTTTGGTCTGAAGAAAAGATTAAACATACCTGTCTTAGTCAGGGTTTCTATTCCTGCACATACATCATGACCAAGAAGCAAGTTGGGGAGGAAAGGGTTTATTCGGCTTACACTTCCATGCTGCTGTTCATCACCAAAGGAAGTCAGGACTGGAACTTAGACAGGTCAGGGAGCAGGAGCTGATACAGAGGCCATGGAGGGATGTTCTTTACTGGCTTGCCTCCCCTGGCTTGCTCAGCCTGCTCTCTTATAGAACCCAAGACCTCCAGCCCAGGGATGGTCCCACCCACAAGGGGCCTTTCCCCCTTGATCACTAATTGAGAAAATGCCTTACAGTTGGATCTCATGGAGGCATTTCCTCAACTGAAGCTCCTTTCTCTGTGATAACTCCAGCTGTGTCAAGTTGACACAAAAATAGCCAGTACAATACCCAAGAGGACACAAAGAATAAATAATTCCAGAACAGCCAACCAAAAGAAATCTAAAAAAATGCCATCCCAAAACAATAGGAGTTAAGAAACAGTGTTCAATAGAAACTCTCAATAGTAATGGTCTCAAACCCCCAAACACAGACTGGCAGATTGGATCAGAAAAGAGAAAACAGGATCTTTTTATTTTTTTTTTTTGAGAGAGACTACTAACTTTGCTTTTCAAGTTGGAGTAGGGCTTTTATTTATATGTAGCTTATAAGCTCATACATATTTCATAAAAGATGTACCAATTTTACCATAAAGTAATGGAAGCTAGGCAGCAGAATTGGATAATGATTAATAATTCCTTAGACTAATACAGAGTCATCTTTTTTGTTGTCTCCAAGAAACACAGCTTACATCAATGACAGATTGTCTTAGGGTAAAGGGATGGAAAGAAAAGGGTATTTTAAACAAATGGAACAAAGAAACAAGTAGAAGTAGTTATTCTAATATTTTACAAATCTGTCTCAAACCAGAATTGATCAGAAGAGCTAGAGAAAGACATTTCATACTCACTGACGGAAAAAAAACCCACTGAGATGATGTTATAATTATAACATCATTTTGTGAACCAAATCAAGGGCACCAAGTTCATAAAAGAGACACTACTGTATCTAAAACCACAGACCCTACCACAGTGAGAGTGAGTGACTTCAATACCCTACTCCTGACAAAAGGCAGGTCATCCTGACGAAAAAAGAAATAAGGAAACTCTGGGGTTAAATGACATCATAAACCAAATGATCTAAATGACACCTACAGAAAACCCCATCCGAAGACCAAAGAATACACACTCTTCTCAGCAGCCATGGAACTTTCTCTAAAATAAGTCCCGTATTGCGACACAAAACAAGTCTCGACAAGTACAGGAAGACCAGGCATCCTATCTCACCACAAAGGAATAAAGCTGGATATCAGCACAAACATAAACAGCAGAAAGGACACAGACTCTTGAAAACTAAACAACACACTGCTAAGTGAAAATTGGGTCAAGGGAAAAATCAAGAGGGAATTTTTCAAATCCCTAGAATTGTATGAAAATGAAAATACAACATAACAAAATCTACAGCATACAATGAAGGCAATCCTAAGAGGGAAGTTTATAACAATAAATGCCTGCATCAAAAGGCTAATGAGATTCCATATTCATAACTTAATGATGGGCAGCCTTCAATATGGCTTCCCTAAGGCACGTTTCTGCACACAAAACTGCATGGCAACATCCACACACACCTAATGCATTACTCCATCAACCTGGATGGGGTGGGGCAGCTGATGCTCAACACAGACTTCTCCAGGCATTAAGCTGCTTCTCATTATCATCTTCATTGCACAGAGACCAGAGGGATAGGACTCTGAAGAAACCAAGGTTATCCTTTCAACCTGCTACCAGGCAACATAAAACATGTGCCCCTGAGAATTGTTGGCAGCAAACTTAGCCCTAGGGTAACCCTGTATGTGGGGGTGAGAGTGTGCCCTAGCCTTGGCTTGATATGTATGTGATAGAGACTCAGTCAGTGCCTGTGAGGATAAGATCCTGCTGTCTAGCACATTAAGATACTTTCCAATAACATCTAGGATGATTGGTGTATTGCTTGAATAAATATGTCAGCTCAGAAGAATGACATGGGTCTGATTTTGGAATCAGATCCACTAATAGAACAAGGCCACCAAGACCACATCTAGTAAACCCCAGGCCTGTGGCAACATGGCTGCCCCTTCTCCAATGTTAAAAACACTCTAGCAAACACCCTAGAGTACAGCTCTCTAGCAGACAGCCAAAGTTCGCCCTAAAACATCCACAGTTGGCAGGAGTGACCCATACACTGTTCCCTATCATTCTGTTTGGGGATCTGTTGCACCTCCCACCCACACTGCTAATGCAATCTCTGCCCAAGCAATGCTTCTCCCTAGAAGCTGTCCACAGTGTGGTCTGCATTGGAGACATCCTGGAATAGAGAAAAGCTTTCTGCTCCAACACTTGGCTCCTGCCCTTCATTTTCCCCCATGTCTCTACAGCTTCCAGACACTGAAGAGGAGACAGACCACCACCAACCCCAGGAGCCTGAGATACCAAATCATGCAACACACACTGGAGCAGACAGTGTCCTAGGAACACTGGGTGGTTTTCTACTTCAAACAGATTCTGCCCAAGCACCTGCTCTTTAGCAGCTCCAACGAGAGCCCCGGAGCCACTGAAGCAACTGCTGCCTAAAGATTAGTTTCATAATGTTCTTGCTAGTGAATGCAATGGTGTCAGCGTTTGGATGCTGATCATGGGATGGATCTCTGGATATGGCAGCCTCTAGATGGTCCATCCTTTCGTCACAGCTCCAAACTTTGTCTCTGTAACTCCTTCCATGGGTGTTCTGTTCCCAATTCTAAGGAGGGGCATAGTGTCCACACTTCAGTCTTCATTCTTCTCGAGTTTCATGTGTTTAGCAAACTGTATCTTATATCTTGGGTATCCTAAGTTTTGGGCTAATAACCACTTATCAGTGAGTACATATTGTGTGAGTTCCTTTGTGATTGTGTTACCTCACTCAGGATGATGCCCTCCAGGTCCATCCATTTGGTTATGAATTTCATAACATTATGAACTAACCAGTACCCCGGAGCTCTTGACTCTAGCTGCATATGTATCAAAAGATGGCCTAGTCGGCCATCACTGGAAAGAGAGGCCCATTGGACATGCAAACTTTATATGCAGGGGAACGCCAGGGCCAAAAAAAATGGGAAAGGGTGGGTAGGGAAGTAGGGGGGAGGGTATGGGGGACTTTTGGGATAGCATTGAAAATGTAATTGAGGAAAAGATGTAATAAAAAAATAGTTTTATAAAAAAAAAAAGAGTAGTTTCAAAGCCAGGCAGATGCTGCCCTAAGGCTGGAAGGAGTCAGCTACCACCTGGACCAGGTGGGAAGGCCCAGAGAGGAAGGATAGAATGCCTGAAGGTTCTCCTGTTATTGTATGTGTCTATATGTCCTTCCACCCTCCAGTCTTGTACATGTCCATATGTACATCTGGTCGTATGTCACCATGCACTCAAGGATGGGATGGAATCACTCATGGACATTCTGGCCCTCGGATGGCAGATGATGATGAGAAGCCTTCCAAATGCCTAGCAGTTAATCATTCCTGAGCAAGAGGCAACTTTAAAATCCTTGGCCCACAGTATGGTTCATGAAAAGTGCTAACAGGCAATCCCATGCCCAGAGCCACTCAGCTTCTTCACTTCCAAGCAGATACCACTGGCATTGGCCAAATATTAGGAATTCAATTGGGGCAGCAACAGCACCTACAACCCGAGACACTCCAGCAGCTGTTGACTTGGTCAATGTTGAGGACCCTGCACAGGGCAAAACCATTCTGTTCCAAAGACAAATTAATAGGTTGCTCCTCCTTTTCTCCTTATGCTTCTAGGCCCCCAAAGCAGTTTCCATACACTGCAGACCAGAGAGGAAAACATCACTAACCCCAGGAACACAAGACATCACCAGGTTCAGTCCCTGCAGCTGAACAGGTGCAGTGTTCCCAGGAGTGTAAGGCCACCTTCTGATTTGGACAGACTCTACCTCAGTATCTGTTCTTTATCAGCCCCAAGTAGGACCTGGAGGGTCACAGGCACAGCTACTGCCTACACCTCTGCCCTGGGCTCAGAAGGTGCTATCGTCTCCCTGGTTTCTTCTCTACCTGCAGGTTCTGCCTGGCAGTGACTAAGCATCAGGAGCCTGAGCAGACTGGCACCAACCTATACAACCAGGACCATCCAGGGAGCCCCTTGGGTCTTGGAGAGCTTCCTTGAGAACAATAACACCATTAAAGATGAGGTACTAACCCAGTCCCCCTTGCCCACCTCTGGCCCTCTCACTGGTCTCTATGTGGACCTGGTCCTGGTCCTTAGAGTGTGGTCCTTCGCAGGACAGAGAGCAAGGGATATCTCAGGAAGTTTATAGACACATCTAAAACTTCCCCAGCCAGAGTACCTTCAGGAGGTCAGTACTTTATATGTCCCTGCCCAGTGAGCCTGTGTCTGTCCCATGAGATCTGGTGGCCTGGGTCATTGTGACCTTTCTGGACAGCCCTGATTATGAAGACGTCCCCAACATGGCTATACCTGGAAACTCCACAGTCTTCTTGCACCAGACCTTCAACTTTTCCCATGGCATCCAGAAAAACCGACAAACAATGGCCACAATTCTGTCAGAAAGTGGACAGTCAAAAGCAGGGACTGCCTGATGCCTCCTCCTTTCAACTATGAAGGAAGAACCTATAATCCAGTGTGAAACAGCCCAGCCTCAGGACCTGGCTAACAGCCCCAAAGGCCCACAGATTCAAACAAAAGTCCTCCCAGTGTCTACCCTAGCACACTTAATCCTAGGAGCAGATGGAGGACCTTGGGCTTCACTCATTTGTGTACAGAAATCTCCCAAAAGGCCACATGGTCAAGACAAAAAAACTCCACTGGGATAGTAGATTTCTCTATCATTTGGGTTTTCAGGCCTTTGGCTCCCTCTCATGGAGACTGCAGGGGAACTGTATGATAGGAGGGATTCACATGCTGAAGGTAGCAGCTATAGGGAAATTAACAAAAATGCTAGTACCTCAGTCCATCACCTCAGAGATGTCCCTAAGACATAGCTATAAAAGCACACAAGAAGGGTGTGTGTGTGTGTGTGTGTGTGTGTGTGTGTGTGTGTTGCTTCATTGCACTTTTGTCTATAACCAACTTTCCTTCTGTGGGGATAAGCATTTCAATGAGCTGGGATATGGTTGTTCTTGGTGCCAGGTGATGGGGGAAAATTATGAGTCAGGAAAGTCTGGGGATGGTAAGGAAACCCAGAGGTGGGTATTAAATGGGAGGAGGAAAAATGACAGATTACATGATAGTAAGATGACTTTCTGTAAAGATGAGAAAGGAAGGAAGGAAGGAAGGAAGAAAGGAAGGAAGGAAGGAAGGAAGGAAGGAAGGAAGGAAGGAAGGAAGGAAGGAAGGAAGGAAGGAAGGAAGGAAGGAAGGAAGGAAAAAAGAAAGGAAGAAAAAGCCATCTTTGCATGAAGGTGGGGTAGGAGGGCATTTAGGAAAAGCAGAGGGAAAAGGGAACAGACTCCTCCATCATGGCTTTATGTGAAACACAGCCCTGAAGAACCCAGAGCTGGGACAATGGCTCAGTCAGTAGCATGCTTACCACACCATGAAAGCCCAGGTTCAGATCCCAAACCTTCATAAAATTTGACACAGTGATATTTGCCTGTAACTCCCTCACTGACGTGGGGTTAGAGAAGAGAGGCAGATGTTATGGCCTCACTGTCTGGCCAGTCTAGTAGAGTCAGTGAGCTGCAGGCTCAGTGAAAGTGCTTATCTCAAAAAAATGAGGTAGAGTCAATGAGGAACACACCCACTATCTGCTTCTGACCTCCCACAGATACATTGGAGGAAGCACATACATTTATGGGTACCCACACCTGCATGTACACACACACATGCATACACATACACATACACACACGCACACATGCACACACTCACACACATGAACATATGCCCACACATTCACCACATGAGAGAAAGAGAGAGAGAAAGATCCCAATCCAGAGAGACGTTACCCAAGGCACATGAGGCAACCTGAAGAACTAAATGGGTGAATGTGGACATCCCTGCCCCATACTGTGGACGTAGAAACACAGAAAAGCAAACAGACAAGGAGACCCTGCACCTTCTTCCAACACCATGACTCTCAGGTTACACAGAGCTCCCACCCATGACAACTCTCACATCCAACACTAAGGAAGTTTCAGGTTGTGGTTTCTCGGGACCCATGCCCACACACCTCAATCGAGGATGACTTGGAAAGTCTACACAAAATTTCAAAACATATTCCCCAAAAAGACAATTTGTTGCACCAAACAGGAGTTCTGAGAACTCTGTGGTACTTTTTTTTCCTCTGCATGTGACCAGATGTGGGCCTCTGCTAATTATCATCTACTGCAAAACACATTCCGGTCTGTGAGTATAATGGTAAGTCATTAGGAGTGTAGCTGAGTGGTAGATAGCATGGGGTTCTCCCCTAGGACCTCTGACCTTTCTAGCCACATGTCACTGGCCCTTTAATGGTGGTAGGTATGGTTTCCATGTCAGTGGGGCAGGCCTTCAATCCAATGAGAAAACACTTGGTTAGTCCCACACCATTTGTGTCACTAAGAGGGGTGAATATGTTCAGTACACCTCGTGAGATTCTCAAAGAACTAATTTTTAAAATCAAAGGTAGTTCTGCTGTCAGCATCGTCCTCTGCCTTACCAGGAGAGGAGCACATTTTAGCACTGTGACTCAGGATACACCTAGGGGGAAAGGATGTTTCCCTACTTGGATGACACCCAAAATAGAGGGGAATGTATACTTTTATCTGAATAGGAAAGACTAAGAGATTTTCAAGGAAAGAGGAAATGACAAATGATGCACACAGGGGCCTAGACAGCCCTGCGAATCTTGAGTAAGGACCCAGAGGCTACAGCTATGGCCTTAGCTAGAGCAAGGAAGCTTGGGTGATGGAAAAAAACAACCTTGCGACAAGGCCTTCTGAGATGCTAGGCAGGAAAGGAAACTCACTCTCTCCTCTGCTGTGTTCCAGAGCTGTGGGGATGCTGAAGGACTGTTTGGCCCTGAGACAGGTGAGTACCACCTTGATGCTACAAGTGGCCCCAGGTGGACCCTGAATGGCAGACACAGGTACTCTAGGACTTGAGTTGTCATGGGCTAGGGTCCATGAACACCTATCAGATTAACATAGAGGATCTGGAAGCAGAGCCACCCAAGGCACCTTACTTAGGTGATAACTCCATGTGCCTTGGGAGACGCTGATGCTCAGTTATGATGTGTTGCATTCTCTGGATAGCAGAAAAACCCATCCTGTGCAGAAACCCTGGACTCTTTAGTGAGCAGAGTTTAAACCATATGGCCAAGGTCCCAAGACAGTCTTCAGTGTTGTGCAGCCCCAGGACTTGAACCCAGGCAGTTTGACTCAGGGTCAGCACTTGAATGACTAAACTGAATTCCAAAGCACACTCATCAGAGAGACTACCAGAGACCCCAAAGGCTGATTTTGCTGTTAGTTCAGTTTTCTATCTCACCAGGAAGTAAGTGCTATGATCTATGGATCTTGATTGGGGACATTTTCACTGATAATTAGAGAATTAAAAGGTAGGGCAAATCCCAGACACAGCCGGCAGCAACATATACAAACTGTTAAAAGTGAAGAGACACATGGAGAAAGAAAGACAGAGATGACAGAGAAAGAGAGAGATGAAGACAGAGAGGCAGAAGGAGAAATGGAAAGAGACACAGAAAAAGACAGACAGGGAGAGAGACAGAGAGGGGTGAAGAGAAACAGACAGTCAGACAGACAGACAGACAGAAGCAGGGAGACAGAGAGGGGGAGCAGAGAGAGAAAGACAAGAGAGGGGCAGAAAGACAGAGAAACAGAGACAGAGAGGCAGGAAGACAGAGAGGCTCTGAAAAGCACAGTGGGAACTTGTTCCATGAAGGTTTTAAATGGTGTTGGAGGCCAGGAAAGTCCCCTTCCAGTCATTTTGGGTTGGTCAGTTTAAACAAAGAAAGGGGAGCTGGCAGTCCTGAAGCTTCAGGTAAACATGTTCAGGACCAGCCTTGGACATGTCCTGCCAGCCTGGATGGGTCAGGAAGAGAGGTCCCTGCTGGAGAAAGGAAATACCTACAAGCCTTTGTCTGGGGTCAGAAGATGAGGAAGGAGCCAGAAGTCTGCCTTCCTCATTACCTATGTGTGGCCCTTCCCTATCTGTCTGTCTGTCAGGGATCTGTCTAGCTCCTAGTGCCTCACAACCACATTGCTGCCCTTGAGGACAGTCTTGGGCTTCTGTGAATCGAGATGTGGTTGTCCTAGGAAATGGTTGCCCGCTGACACTTAGAAGTTTTTGTAGATACAAAATAGTCTGAGAGGTTAGTGGATAGAACAAAGAATGAGCAGATTCTCACAGGACCTGGATGATCAAGAAGCAGAAAACAACAGACTTCAACTCTAGCTTCAGCTGCAGTACCAGGGTAGGAACAGGATGTGTCTTAGGGACAAGGAACTCTGGGAGACTACCCACAGCCTCTCCTCCTCCAGGCCGTGGAGGTAGCACAAATAAGCTTGGTGCTGTGGTGAACTACCATCATCTTGGTGTCACAAGCCACCATGGAAGAGAGCCCCATTGGAAGTGAGCCCAAAATGGCAAGGAAGAGGTATTCTTTGAACTCAGTGCCCATGAGCTGAATGTCCTACACACCTTCCTGATGAACAACACAGAGATGAAGCTGCAGCCATCCAGTGCACTGACTTTGGCCAGGAACTCCATGTTCCTTAATGAGATGCTGGCAAGCAAGAAGCAATCTTGGATTTTCTGGATAAAGGAACAAGACATCCTTCCTGTGTTACAGCCCCTGTCCTCACCATTTTTTGGAACCCAAGAGCCACCATCTCTGAGATTACTGTGGAGCTCTTGTCACAGCCCTTCAATATGCAAAAATTATCATCCAGACCAGAGCACCATCCATCCTGGGTATCCAGACTCATCTCCACATCTCCAGAGCAGAGTATGGCTTCTTCTATCATATGCTGAAGGAGGCCACAAAGCCCCCACATCAGTTTTCTCTTGATGCTACTGGCTTCTCCAGATCTGTAACAGCAAATACCTGGTATTTGCCAATGTGGTCCAGCATGGCATCAAGTCCAGCCAGTGGTGAGGTAGTTTATCATGCAGCAGCTGTTTCTGAACTGGATCACAATTATGAGGGTGAAGAAGTGGACCCACTTCCCAAGAGCACAGAGCAGTCCACACTCGTCTCTTACTACAAGCTCCAGGGCAAGTTTGTTTGTGTGGCCGACTCCCTCACAGACCACTCCCTCTGCTTACTATGATCTTGAAGACAGCAGTGCGCTCTATGGGAAATAGGGGTTCCCCCTTCTTCCTCTGACAGTGTATCATTAACGAATACTTTGGTGTTTAGCCTAAAGCCTAGAAGGTCTCATAATTGTAGCAACATCTGGAAGACACATCTATAGACATTCAGGCAAGGTAGGTGGGTATGAGCTTGGGCCTTGGCCATGTCACTCATGAGTTAGCCCCTGGCATTGACACAGTAACCCTCCTGGATGCCATCTATGGGATCCAGGACTACTATGACACTGTCTGCTATCCATGAGCCCTCAATGCCTCTGAGATGCCAACATGGCTGTCCCTTCGGTGTTTCTTTAGCTCCAGCTTTTGAGGGGCCTTCATCTTCTATGTGGAGGTAAATTCAGACATGCTGGTTTTGCAGGCAAACAGTCTATACTTCCAATTATATCTAGAATCTTATCTTCTAACCTAACAGGATGATAAAGGCCAAGATTCACACCACAACTTACGCACATACCACCTTCTACACCCCAGAAAGGCTGACACACAGCACTTACCCGCACATACATGTACTTGACAAAAGCCATGCCTTCCTATACATTATCATGTCAATTTGGACATGATAGCTAGGACTCAGGAATACATCTTTCCAGTCACTCCACTGTTTTCCACCAATAACTTCACTCCACAGGAGATGGAGCTAGGAATCTCTGGTATCAATTCAAGACTGCTCATTATGACTAACTCCTTTAATAGGGAAGACAATGGGCACCTCCAAAATAGCAGCAGTGAGTGGTCTCCTAGAGTTTCCCAGAATGTAGGGTGTTCAGCTGCTAAGTGGAGACAGAATAGAACAGTACAGAATGAGGGGAGGAAGTGCCATAGAGGGGAGAAATGTCACTGCCTGGCACTATGAAAGTGTTATAGTACCATCTGGGGATGTTCCATGCACTTCTTGGATAAATAATTTCACCACAGAGGAGTAGCATGGCTGTGCTCCTTAACACTAAACTTGGCCACCAGGACCAGATAGATGGTTCCCACTGCTTATCCCCACTTGCCCTTTTAGCCAACTCTACAATGGCAGATCTCAAATGTGGCTGGATGTTCTCAAGAGTTAACAATAGGGGTTGGGGGAGAATTATCACAACTCTCCATATAACAGTCTACAACCACTGAAACTGCCATAATTGCCATGACTGACCCATGTTAGTCTGTCCTTTAGTCTCTCTGATATTTGGTTTGCTTAGCATACACACTCACGCTGCTAGCCCAGTGTCTGCACACAGCATTGCTTCTTAATGGTAGGTAGCTGGATGTGGTCTATGTTGGAGGTCCCAGGGCAGGGGTTCCAACATTAGCTTAGATTCTCACCATCCTTCTCCCCTCATGTCTTCAGCATAAAAAAACAAATGCTAGACTCTGAAGATCAGCAGGAAAATATTTCACCCACCCTTGAAGAGACAGACATTGCCTGAAGAGACAGACATTGCCTGAAGAGACAGACATTGCCTGAAGAGACAGGCATTGCCTAACTCGGCTCACAACTGAGCAGACCCAGTCCTCCAGAGAGTGCTGGGCCACCTTCTACCACAGAAAGACTCTTCCAAAAAGCTCTATCCTTAGAAGTCCCCAAAATAACCTCTGAAGCCAAAGACATAACTATAGCCTCAGATCTACCTCAAGATCAAACTGCAGCGGCCACTAGCTCGTCAGGAGCTGGGTGTTGTCACCTGGAGTAGCCATTAACTTTTTTATTGCTATCATAAAACACCATGACCAAAACAACTTATTGAAGCATTTATTTAAGCTTATGGTTTTCCAGAGGGTTAAGACTCCATCATAGCAAGGAGACATGGCAGCGAGCGGCAGGCAAGGTGACAGGAAGAGGATTCTAAGGAAGAGAATTACTTCTTTAGCTGTAAGCCCCAAGTGGAGAGAGCAAACTGAGAGTAGGGTGAGACTTGGGCTCTCTAACCCACCCTCAGGAATGGAGTTCCTCCAACAAGGCCACACCCTTTAAACCTCCCCCAAATAACACTACCAACTGGAGACTTACTGTTCAAATGCCCAAGAGTATGGGGGATGTTTCTCATTTGAGCCAGTACAGGAGATAAGGAGACCCAGGGAGTATGGAGAAGAGGTTAGGGACTCACCTGAGTGGTTGTGGGAGTCCATCTATACTGCTCTCCTTGAAGTTCTGTGTCTATGCTTGCATTTAGCTGTGCATCCTCAGACACTCTGGGGGTGAGCAGAGTAGAGGGGCTTGTGTGCATAGCTACAGTCATGTCTGGAACTTCATCTTCTATTCAAGTGGGGTAATGAAGGACAGATGTGTTTCAGGATATTTGGTCATATTACAAACCCTGAGATTGTGAACTGGACAACCCTGTTTCTTGTTCTGGTGTGGCTTAGCCAATTGCACATACCTTTAACCCCAAGAGCTTTCTGTTTTCTGTAAACAAATAGTTGTGGTGTGGCTCAACCTAACACACACCTTTAACCCACGAGCTTTCTGTAAACAAGAACTAAATAAAGGGAACAACAGGTCAAGAGGCAGAGCAAGCAACCAGTTGATAGGAAGTGAACATAAGAAAATCCGGGAAAAAGAAAGGATGGTCTTTGAGTTGAAGGGTATTTAAGACAGTGTGGAGAAAGAGAAGGAGTGTTTTCCTTCTCTTCCAGGGTTGTTGGTAGAGTAGGAGGATCAGCTAGGTGCTTTCTCTGCACCTCTGAGCTAGCAGGCTTCCACCAAAGTGTTTGGCTCCTCTGTCTTCATTTGGTAAATTGAACGTTTGGAATTTTGCTCTTTAAAAAAACAAAACAAAACAAAACAAAAGAGGACTTTATGAAATGCACAGGCAAATGAGTGAAACTTGAAAATATCATCCTGAGTGAGGTAACCCAATCACAAAAGAACACACAGTATGTACTCACTGATAAGTGGATATTAGCCCAAAAGTTCAGAATACCCAAGATACAATTCACAGACCACATGAAGCTCAAGAAGAAGGAAAACCAAAGTGTGGATGCTTCAGTGCTTCTTAGAGGGGGGAACAAAATACTCAATGGAGGAAATATGGAGACAAAGTGGAAGCAGAGACTGAAGGAAAGGCCACCCAGAAACTGCCCCAACTGCGGATCTATCCCAGACACTATTGTGGATGCCAAGAAGTGCTTGCTGACAGAAGCCTGATATAGCTGTCTTCTGAGAGGCTTTGCCAGAGCCTGACAAGTACGGAGGTGGATGGTTACAGTCAACCATTGAATTGAACACAGGGTCCCCGATGGAGGATTTGGAGAAGGGACTGAAGGAACTGAGGGGATTTGCAGTCCCATCGGGGGAGCAATAGTGTCAACCGGCCAGACCACCCAGAGCTCCCAGGGACTGGACCACAAACCAAAGAATACACATGGAGGGACCCATGGCTCTGGCTACATATGTGGCAGAGTATGACCTGTTGGACATCAGTGGGAGGAGTGGCCCTTGGACCTGACGGGGTTTGATACCCCAGAGTAGGGGAATGCCAGGGTGGGAAGGCAGGAGTGGGTGAGTGGCAGGGGGAGGCCGAGGGTGAGGGGGTTTCCAGAGGGGAGACCTGGGAAGGGGATAATATTTGAAATGTAAATAAAGAAAATATCCAATTTTTAAAAATAGAGATTTAAAAAAATGGCACTCCAATTTGTGGCATGACTCCAAAGATCTAAGACAGGAAAAGCACTCCCCAGCTGCAGACACACTGATATGCCATCAGGTTTGGTAAGTCACCTAGGAAGTCCTTAAGGAGAGAGTTAAGGATGGGAAGTACCATAATAATAGAAGGCTTTAGGACCCTGTATAGTGATACTTTAGATGAAAATGGAAGCAGGAAATAAAAAGCTAACTGAAATTGACTCAATACTGTTTATGACTATTATCATTTTGGTATTTCATATCTTATCCTTAATAGCCAAAGTAGCTTTCTGTACCTGCTCAAAGAAAACTATCTTTAGAGATACAGGAAAAAGAAAAATATAAAAAGTGTATTGATAAGATACAAGTCTTATAAGGAAAGTTAGAAAGACATATAAATAAAAATGAGGAAAATATTCAGACATAGAGAAATTTAGACAAGCCTTAGAAAGACTTGTAAATGAATATGAGCAAAATATTCAGACAAAGAAAGAGGAATTTAGACAAACCTTTAAAAGACTGATAAATGAGACTAAAAAAATATTCATATACATACAGAGGAATTTAGATGAGACCTTACCATGACACCACACAATGAAACTGAATGGGAGCTGCCCAAGGTTGTTAGAAAACCAACCTTAGTTTATCCAGTTACTATACAAGGTCTACCAGGATACAGCAAGTAACCCCAAGGTTATGAAGAAGTTAACAGAATCCTGTAGAAATATTAGATTTGAGGAGATTGTGGGAAGTGGTCATTTTCTATGGTTTACATTCACCCTATGCAAAGCAGGTATTAAACTCATGGGCAACTCAGGACAGAATTACCCCCAAGACTGGAGAGATTTGGCAACAGCAATATTGGAGACTGGTTCTCAGTTACAGTAGTGAATGTGGTTAAAAAAAAAAGAGGAAGCTAATGCGATAGAATAATGAAATCAGGCTTAAGGCATTGATATTGAAAGACTCCAAAACTCCCAAAGGGAGGCACTCACTCAAGCCCCGGGTCAGCCGCGCACCCAAGAAGACACTGAGACCGAACTCAAGATGCAGAGAGTAAGATTTTATAAAGCAGCAACAAGCAAGCACATGGACCAGAGGCCTCTGGGGTCGAAACCCATGCACTCATCAAGGTGCAGATGAGCTTCGACCCTTTGCCCAGATTTGTCACAGGCTTTTATAGGAGAAGGGGTAAAGGGGAACAGGGTAAGGAAAGTACAAATGTGCGTCATTAAAGAGTTCTGCCAAAGGTTATTCTCAGGGACTTTCCAAGAGACTTTTCGTAACCAGGGGGCTTTGCCAAGGGGCTTTACATAACCAAGGGGTCGGATTCTACATTGACTCCTTTTCCTGATAGGGGTGGGATTCCACCATAAAATAAAAAATGCTTCTGAGAAAAATATTAAATGGTATTACCAAGAACAATCACAGACTGTCCAGATTGTCCATAAGCAGGACATGACAGGAGTTGGTCTTTCAAAGTTACCAACCTCCCTACCTTAAGTTAAGTTAACTTACCAAATGCATTCTTGCCTTGCTGGCATGAAATGAAAAATGGGTCTCCTTAAATCACCTGTCTTAATTCCATGCTAGAATGTCAGACTGCGGATTGCAAGCGGCCCACTCCACCTTGGACTCAGCTTTTGAATTTTCCTCTTAAATAAAAAGAGGAAAAACTCTTTTTGTTTAATATTCTTAAAACAGGCAAGAAATTTGAAATGTTTCAAGTAAATTCAAAGGGTTATTACAGTTCAAACTTGTTTTCTAAATCTCTAAGAGTTACAGAGATTTGGAGCTAAGATAAAATATTTGAGCAGGGAGGTGGTAGCCATGCCTTTAATCCCAGCAGACAGGAGGATCCTAAAAGCTAGTTGGTTTCTAAATTCTGTAGTTACACTGAACAAGATAGTGGTGGTTCACACCTTTAACAGGAGCACTTGGAAGGCAGAGGCAGGCATATATAAATTGTAATTATTTATATGTAAAAGCCTCTTACAAAAGGTAGGCTGAAATTCAAAGTGAATGCCCCATGTGACCTACAAATAAACATATTTAAATCTTGAATATATATATGTATGTATGCATATATATACATATATTTATATACATGTGTGTGTATGTATGTGTGTGTGTGTGTGTGTGTGTGTGTGTGTGTAGAAAGTGGAAAATAGGTATATTTATCCAATAAAGTAAATTTAGTTTCAAATTTTCAAAAGAATTTTTTAAATTTTAATTGAAAGATAATAATTTTTCTATTGCCAAAAACCTTTTGCCCTAGGAAAGAGATAATGTCAAAAAAAAAAGGGGGGGAGTTCCCCAGAGTTAGGATTGGGGTAGGGGATTGTTTTTATCTTTCCAGGAGAATAAGAGCATCCAACTAAAGGATCCAGAGACCACCAGACAAATGCAATATCTGAAGGAAAAGACAATCATCAAGAGGAGAAATGTCCCAAGAAAAAGAGTAAATTGGCCAAGTGGCACCGCCCACCTCCATCTCGTCCCTTTTGCCCTCTACAGACATAAGTAGCAAATGGTCTTTATGTGGTCCTAATTCTATTAAAAATTAAACTGACTTTGGGCTTGGAGCATGGCTCTCTCTCTTTCTCTAAACCCATGCATGCTTGCTAAAGGAAAGCCAAAAATCTCTATCTCCTATCAGAGAGGCACCTGGTATGGGACAGAGGTCTCTGTGTGTGTGTGTGTGTGTGTGTGTGTGTGTGTGTGTGTGTCTTGGTGGGCATGCTCAAGTACTCGGAGGATCAGAGAGTGCGTGCCATTACCCAGAGCTACCCAGCTGATTCTAACCCTGTGGCCCTGACCGAGTACTGGGAGCTTGGCATGGGTGGCAGGAGTCTGTAACCTGAAACAGCCTCTGAGATCCCCCCATGGTTTTTAAAGAGTTCACTCAGGACAGTGGGTCATGACACTGACACTCCCCTCCTCTGGCCTTCTCTCTGAGCCCTACATGGGTCTCTTCCTGTTCCGTGGACTGTAGCTTGAAGGGTGGAGGACAAGTTCCACAGTATGACCCATGGGCCTACTCCTTCAAATGGAACTTGAGGGCACTTAAGGAAGGTTGTAGGTGCATCTGAGTAAGCCCCAAGTCAGAAGCCCCTCCAATGACTGGTACTCAACATGACTCTACCCTTGTCTCCCCATTGGATTTGGTGGCATTGTTTATAGTGGACTTCCTTCATATAGCCTGTTCTGACACGGTCTCCAAAAGGTCACGCCTCCGAGCTCCATGGCCTTCTTGCTCGAAGTTTTTCCTAGAAAACCCACCCATGGCTTTCAGAGATGCTGTGATCGCGTGGCCCATGTACAAAGGTCACAACTATATTAGGAGCTAAATCTCTGGACACGGGGCCTGCCTGACACTTCCTCCTTTCACTGACAATAGAACACATATTTGTGTGTGAAAAGTCTAGCCCCAGATCCTACCTAATAGCCCCAAATCCCCACAAGGACAACTCCCACCATTGTGTAAAGCTTCTTAGAGCTGTGGGGAGCTCTGCACAACATGCGCAGATGTGTTCACGGGACCCATTCCTAGTTCACTGCTGTACCCGCAAAAGACCTTTATGATCTGGGCAAAGGAAGTCCATGAGATACTGGATTTCTTCATCAGATGGGCTTTTCAATGTCTGAGGCTTTCGACTCCCTTTATATGGGGGAATTTTCCCACCTCAATGATGGGTATGCGAAAGGAGGCTGCTATAGAAAAGTTGACAAAATCACCAATACCTTTGCCTGGTCATTGTTCCAGCATGTAAAGTTACCCCCACAGATCTCTCTTTAAACACATGATATACGTGTGTGTGTGTGTGTGTGTGTGTGTGTGTGTGTGTGCCGAGTGCCAAGTAATTCAGGAAAAACCTGTATGACTGGTGAGTCTGCAGGCTGGAGGGAAACCCTGCAGGATATATTGAGTCGGGGAAGAAAATGTCAGAGAATAACATACATCATGTGCTAGCTGTGGGGAAAAAACAGGGGGGTACTAAAGTTCCCAGTTACGGAAATGGAAATTGGAAGGTGCTGAGGTGCTCTCAAACAGCTAGGACAAGGAAAACCATTTTTCTCCTTTTAGAAACACAGCCTCGAAGAACTCCAGGAATGAAGTGGGACAAAGACAGTCAGAAAAGTGCTTGTCACCGGGCATGAAGACTTGAGTTCACATTCCCAACATGGAAAATGGGACACCATGTAGCATGACAGCCGCCCAGGATTGGAGTTAAAGGACAAAGCCAGGCAGATCCCTGACACCTGCTCAGCATCAAGTATTCCAGAATCAGTAAATCCCAGGCTGCATGAGAGATCCTGCCTCAAAGACTACTGTGGAAAATGAGTGAGAAGACAGTGTCAACCTCTGTTCTCCAGACCCATGCATAGACACCACACACACACACACACACACACACACACACACACACACTCAAAGAGAGAGGGGGAGAAAGAGAGAGAGGCAGAGAGAGAGACAGAGACAGAGAAGAACATGAAGGAAAAGAGCCCAGAGCTAAGAAGTTGCATGGGGTGTATGGGAATGTTCACAGCACCCTCTACAGACTAAAGCACAAATCGCTAGAAGGACAGTGGGTGGCCCTTTAATGAAGTTAAGCCCAGGCCTAAGACTGAGAGTCCCTTGGTGGGCAAGGGTTCTGGACAACTTTGACCAGAGGAACAGAATATGAACTTAGTATATAGAAACAAGTGGGCAAGCTTGTCTTTGGGGAAGAAGCCAACAGAAAATTGAACCCTGAGTTGTGCTCCCCACACATGTGAGTGTGACATGTGATGTAAGGAAACACATTTCCAAACAGAAACGTGTTGACAGTGCACAGGTTCTATGCCCAGCTCTCCACCATGTCCCTGGAGAGTGCCTAGGCTTCCTTAGCTAAATTCCTGTTCTAAGATTGAATTTTATAGCCAGGCGTGGTGGCATACACCTTTAATCCCAGCACTTGTGAGGCAGAGGCAGGCAGATCTCTGAGTTGGAGGCCAGCCTGGTCTACAGAGCAAGTTCCAGGATAGCTCAAACTACATAGAGAAACCCTGTCTTGAGAAAAAAAACAAACAAACAAGAAACTCCCCATCAGAACTGCTGACTGTACCCAGGACCCCTGTAACTGGCCCAGTACCACAGGCTTCTGAGCCCCTCACTGGCTTTCTCCACAAAAGAATGAATTACCTATGATAAAAAGGACCACTCAGAATTTTTCCACCTCCTCACAGGCCGCAAGTTAAGCCTTGACCTCATCAAGGCCTCATGAGTGAAACTCCTGCTCGAGACTCAGACGGAGCCTTGAGTGGAGAGCAAAGGTCAGATGGGGGCTTCCAACATCTGTGACCAGTGCAAGGCTTTGGGGAGGGGCGTTCATCTGGAGGCCAGGAACACCCCAGTCAGGATCTGCAGAAGCAAGGCCTAATGGCAGAGACAGCAGCCAGCTCGTGTGTAAAGCTAGTGTGTCCTGGGAACGCTGTATACAGCAGGACCTGGCGGGAAGCCTCACCAGCAGGTACAAGAAAGAACAGGGCTGCAGGGGCTGAGGTCTGTGAGTACCACAAAAATCCCTGCCTTTCTAGCTGGTGGGAATAGACTCGATTTACAATTGTCAACTCCCACCTTGTGCGTGGGCCTTAGATACATTTAGATGGCTGCCCATCACCCCAACATAGGTGTCACTATTGCACCATACAGGCTAGGCTGCCTTTGCCAGGCTGTTCATTTGTATGCTTTACAGTTCAGTAGGACTATTGATTGTTTTTCTTTCTGGGAAGTTTGAACTGACCTTGGGAAAGCATAAGACCCAGTCCTTAAGTAGGAGGCTTCCAAGTCAGACAAGACTAAATACGTTCAGGTCTTTTATCTGAAGGATGTAATGTCTCCAGCAGTTGAGTCTTACCTTCAAGCTGTGAGAAGCAACCAATGGCAATGCCAATAGCCTACACTACTCTGGGGGGTCTCATGGACATCCCCCTGACCAACAACCCAAAGGGAAGCTTCCCAGGGCTGGCACAGGGCTTGCTGTTGGTCAACAGCTCTTCTGAGGGATCAATATCATCTTGGGTAGTGTAATTCTCTTTAAGTGTGTCTGTCTTTGTGGCTGTGTTTGTGTCTGTGTCTGTGTCTATGTCTTTGTGTCTGTGTCTGTGTCTGTGTGTGTGTGTGTGTGTGTCTGTGTCTGTGTCTGTGTCTGTGTCTGTGTCTGTGTCTCTGTCTCTGTCTGTATCTGTGTCTATGTCTGTGTCTCTGTGTAGAGAAGTGTTTTTTCAGTAAGCTTATAAAAATGTTTCCCTGTGGCTTTTTCAAACATTATCTCTCCATCCCACCGGCCTTACTTTCTTGTACCATCCTTCCTTGCTGTGCTTTAAATGTTTCACCTAAATTTTAGCATGCAGCCCTCTAAATGATCATCTGTTGACTCACAAGTGGAATTTTGCTCTCACTGCAACCCTCTGGCCACCAGAGCTCAGGCCATGTGTAGCCCTTGAGGAGCAAGCCTTGGGCTGTTGTGAATCACTGCACCCTGCTGAAGAATGTTCCTCCGTGTTATAACACCAAAAGGGGAAAACAGTAGGAGATAAGAAAATGTATAAAAGGTTTTACCCTGGAGGAAGTAGGTGGATGCACATGAGGACCTGGACAGCACTGTGAACTGTGAGTAAAGACCCAGAGATTCCAGCTCTGGCTTCAGCTGCGTAAGGGAGGAAGCACAGTCAGTGGGGATAAGACAGGGCTTAGAGACAAGGTGCTGGAGTGCTGGCTTGGAGACAGATATACCTAAGTTTTCTCCTCTCTTCTGCTGAGTTCCAGAGACATGGGGTTGGCACAAAGGAACTTGGCACTGGGCTGCATGGCCATCGTGTTGGTTCTACAGGAGACCATGGCAGAGTACCCCAGCTGGATGTTGAATGGCAAGGCCCAGGTGTTCTCAGACCTGAGCGCCCAGGAGATGGAGGCTGTGCACAGCTTCCTGATGGGCAGGACAGAGCTGGAGCTGCAGCCATCAGGCACACAGGCTTTGGACAAGAATTCTGTGTTCCTCATTGAGACTCTGCTGCCCAACAAGAAGGAGGTCCTAGAGTTTCTGAATAAAGGAACCAGACCTCCTGTGCGGGAAGCCCGTGTCATCATTTTCTTTAGTGCCCAGGAGCACCCCAATGTCACCGAGTTTGCTGTAGGGCCCCTGCCACAGCCCATCTACATGAGAAAACTGTTCCCCAGGCCAGAGAAACATCGATCCTGGGCATCCAGACCCATGTCCAAAGCAGAGCAAAGCCTTCTCTACCACAAAATCAAGGAGGCCACCACACCCTTACAGGGGTTTTTCCTTGACACCACTGGCTTCTCATTAGAGGACTGCAATGGCCAGTGTCTGACCTTCACCCATGTGGCCCCCCATAGTGTGGAGTCTAGACATCGGGCCACCTGGTTCCTCTTGCAGCGCATTGTAAAAGATCGCCTACTGCAACCTACAGGTCTGGAGGTCCTTGTGGATCATGGGAGCACAGATATTCGGGACTGGAGAGTAGAGCAGGTCTGGTATAATGGGAAGCTCTACAACAGCCCAGAGGAACTGGCTCAGAAATATGCAGATGGAGAAGTGGACACGGTGGTCCTCAAGGACCTGCGTCCCAAGAACACAGAACTGCCACAAGTCTTTAACAAGCCTGGTGGGAAATTCGCAGCGCCCCTCAGAAAATCTGGGTCCCATGTGGAACAAGCCAATGATTCCAGATACCACCTAGATGGTAACACTGTGATCTACAAAGACTGGAGTTTCTCCTTCCAGCTTCGACCATCTTCTGGGCTGCAGATATTGAATGTGCACTTCAGGAATGAGTATATAGCCTATGAGATTGGCGTGCAGGGTGCTATGGCTGTGCATAGAGAAAAAACACCTGCAGGAGAGCTGACCAAAACCATGGATCTAGGCTGGAGCCTGGGCACTGTAACTCATGAGTTAGCCCCTGGCATCAACTGTCCAGAAACAGCCACCTTCTTAGACGTCATCCACTACCATGGCACTGATGGGCCTGTCCGTTATCCACGAGCCCTCTGCCTCTTTGAGATACCCACAGGGGTGCCTGTTAGGCCTACCTTTAACACCAACTCTGCAGGCAAAATCAACTTCTTTTCAGATGTGATGGGACACAAACTGGTGCTACGGGCAACCTCAGCGCTCTACAATTTTGATTACATCTGGGACTTCATCTTCTATACAACGGGCACGATCTCAGCCAAGATGCATGCCACAGGTTACATCCACACCACCATCTATACCCATGAAGGATTGAGAGAAACTCACCTGCTGACTCACCAGCTTGGCCACAGCCACACCCACCTTGTGCATTACCGTGTTGACCTGGATGTGGCAGGTAGGACTTGAAATCAGACCCTCCGTGTCACTTAGCTGCTTCCCACCATTAACATTACCTCACAAAGATAGGGCTGAGACGCCCTGATGTTAACTATTATCTGATGTAAGTATTCAGAGTCTCCCCCCTCCAGCCCCCATCTGAGAAAATAGTGGCTGTGAATTGTACCCTAGTGTTACCCAGAATCTTAGGCGTGCATCTGGCTCTAAATTCAATAGTACAGAAGGGAGGGGAGAAAGAAGTATAATGGGGTGAGAAGGAAGAAATGTCACTGTCTAGCCCTTTCAGACAGTCTGTACTCGATATATACTATCACCACAGAGCAGTGTCATGGCTCTGACACTTGACATCAAAGCAAATAACAGAACAAGGCCATCAGGATAAGATGGATGTCTGTCACCCATAAATCTCATTTGTTTTTATGGCCCAGAAAGTATTGCTGCAGGAAGACTCAGGCCTTCAACAGACTATCCCCCCTCTCCAGGGTTAAAACTACAGCAAGCAGGCTGTATCTTGAAAGAGCCCGGGTCACACTGAAACTTCCTCAGTTGCCAGGACTGACCCTTGAGCTGTCCTCTAGCTCCTGTGGTTTCGGATTCACTTAGTTCCCCAGCCCATGTTTTTGAACCATCTTCTGCCCCCAGCACTGCTTCTGGCTGGCTGCTGGCTGTGGGTGTGGTCTATGTTGAAGATCCAGGATGGAGGGAGAAAACTTCCAATCTAAGCTTGATTCTAAACCTTCCTCTCCCCCCATGGTTCCAGGCACCAACAACAGCTTCCACACACTGCAGGCCAAGCAGAAAAACACCACCAACTCCAGCAGCCCAAGACGCCTGGTACAGGACATGATGGAGAAGACACAGTATTCCCAGGAGCGCCAGGCCACCTTCTCCTTTGGACAGACTCTGCCTTCATTCCTGTTCTTTAGCAGCCCCAAAAAGGACATCTGGGGATACCGGCGCAGCTACCGCTTAAAGATCTACTCCACATCTGAGCAGAGGCTGACCCCTGAAACCCAAGAGGACTTGGCTTTCAGCTGGGCCCGGTGAGGAGTCGTGGGAGCACCTCACTGGCTGTAAATGTCTCTCTGTTTCCATTCTTGACACTCTGAGTCCATGTGTGAGTCTGAGTGTACATCCTCATGCCCTTGGGGAGGGAAGGGGTGTGCTCACAGGGCTCTTGGCCCTCAGATGGCTTTGAGTACTCTTGCAAAGTCCAGGAGATCACCATGCATTGTGAGGAAACACCAGCTTCCCCATCTGTGGCCCTGAGGATGTTCTGAGCCCTAGCTGGTGCCCCAGCACTCACAGCCACCTGGCTTTTTCTCAACCTGCAGGTACTCCCTGGCAGTGAGCAAGTACTCAGACTCCGAACAGTACAGCAGCAGCATCTACAACCAGAATCACCCCTGGGATCCCCCTGTGGTTTTTGAGGATTTCCTTCAGGACAGTGAGAATATTGAAGACCAGGTACTAGACCAGTCTCTCCCTTCCCTCCTCTGGTCTTATCACTACCCTCCAACTCCACCTGTCCCTGCTCCTAGGAGTGTGGCTTGCTGGTGGAGGACAAGTTCAGAAGTCATGAAAGATGGGCCAACCTCTCTTCAATAGGGCTAAGACTCTCTGGGGGAAAGTTTGTAGACACATCTTAAAATGACCCAGACCTTCCAGAGTTCACAATTAATACCTCCTGACCCACTAAAGACTTTGTCTCTCCCACAGGATTTGGTGGCCTGGGTGACAGTAGGCTTCTCTCATGGGCCCCACTCTGAAGCTGCTCCATATATGGCCTCATCTAGGAACTTCGTAGGCTTTTTGCTCCTGCCTTTCAACTTCTTCTATATCCCTGAAAAACATCCAGGTCCAAGTGCCACAGATGTATCTGACACTGGATCCCTGGGGGCAGGGTCTGCCTGATGCCTCCACTATTCAACTTCAATGGGACCTACAACCCTGTGTCAAGAGTCCAGCCCCAGCTCCTGCTCAACAGACCCATACCCCCACAAGGACATTCAATAAATACTGACATTCTTCCCTTCTGTGTTGCTTCTAGAACTGTGGAGGGTGTGGACCACATACTCATATATGTGGCCGTGGGATCTGTATACAGTTATATACTACATGCCAAAAAGGCCTCTATGATCAGGGTAAAGATTTTCTATGAGATGGATTTTTCAATATCTGAGACTTTGCCATGCCTCTTAGAGTAACTTTATAGGAACGGTCACACCTCAATGCTGGGCGTGCAGAAGAGAGCTGTTAAGGGGAAATCTAAAAGATGACCAACATCTCTCCCTTTTGTTGTTGTTTTATCATCTAAAGTTTTCTCCCTAAGATCATTTTATCAACAAACGACAAAATGTATGTGTGTTCTGGTCACAGTAGAGCTGTCTGCAGCAAGCAAAGTCTGGAGACAACGGTTGTGACCCCCATACTTGTGAGTGGGACATATGACATAAGAACACAGGGCCCTGATGAGTGCCTATGCTCCCTTTGCCCATTTCCTGCTCTAAAACTGGATTCTAACTGAAATGCACCCCAGTTCTCACCCTCATGGGAACAGCGGTGCTCCCTGGTCTCCTGGGGCAGGCACAGTAACACAGACCCCTGCGCTCCTCTCTGTGCCTCTGTTGCCAGGGCTTGGGAGTTGTGTTGTGGATGTACCAGCTAGGACTGGACACTCCAAGGTCACAGTTTCTCTGCATTTTGATCAGTTGTGGATCTCTGTAACAGTTACCATCTGTTACAAAAAGAAAGCTTCCATGATGAGGGATGAGAGCTACACTTACCCATGGGTGTAAGGGCAAGTGTTTAGAATACAGTTAGAAATTACATTGATTTTAGAAAATGACAGCAGTAGGTTCTCCTCTAGGGTCTATGACCATCAATCTATTGGGTAGACAGTATAAATTCCTTCCTACTGAGAGGAAGCTAAGTCCAATTAGATACCTATTGCTTACCCTGAGATAAAAATGTCACTATTGCACCATCAGGGATGTCTTGCCAGGCTGGTCACTACTGTGATTCATAGGCTCTTCAGCTGGGTAGGACATTAGATTGATCTTCTCCCTTGGCTGCTTGAATTGCACCTTCTGACATGTGAAGGCTAGTCCTCAGGGGTGAGACTTCTGTGTCCATTCCAGCTCTATTCTCCCAAGTCCTGAGTCCAATGAGTGTATTCATCAATAGGTCCTTACCTTCATGCTGTAGATGGCCACCAAGAGCAATGGAAGTCCCTATACTGTTGTGGGAGTCTCTTAAACCACCCTGACCAATAACTTGAAGAATGGGCTCGAATGTTTCTTAGTTTGGTTTCTATCTCTGTGATAAACACCATAACCAAAACCAGCTTTGGGACGGTGGCGGGTAAGGATTTATTTCATGTTACAACTTACAGTTTCTCATGAAGGAAAGTCAGAGCAGGAACCTGGAGGCAGAAACTGAAACAGAGGCCATGGAACAGTGCTGCTTCCTAGCTTGTTCAGACTGCTTTCTTAGGCAACCCCTGACCACCTGCCTACAGGTCACAGCACCTGTAAGCTGAGCCCTCTGGCAACAATCATTGATCAAGAAAATGCTCTGTAGATTTGTCTATAGGCAATCCAATGGAAGCATTCTTCTCAATTGAGACTCCTCTTCCTAACTCAAGTTCAGATTAAAGTTTGTGTCAAGTTGACAAAAAACAAAAACAAAAAACAGCTAGCACACTGTGCCTGCCACTAGAATTCTTGTTCATGACCTTTTGGTGAAACAGTTTCATCCCAAATAGCATAGCTATACCTTATATTTATACTATATATGTAATATAGTAAATAAAATGTAAGTTTTGGTAAGCATATGAAATAATATTTGTATTTTCAAACATCCTTATGTCTCCTTCCTCCCTCTGTATCATTCTCTCTTCATATACTTCAAACATTAACTTAAATTTCAACATGCATCCCCATAAAAGCTGATTTGTTGCATGGGAAAGAGAATTTTTCTCTCACTAATGTCTTCGACAGAAGCAGGGCAGAAGCAGCTTTAATCCTTGTTGGGCTAGCCTTGGCTATAACTTGTGGTACCCCTAGCTCATGAATGTTTTGTGATTGTTGAAAACTAAAAAATAGAGAGATGGTGGGGATATCTAGATAAGAAAGAGTATAAGAGCTTTTCAGATGAGGGAGGAAATGGGTGGATGCAAATGGAGACCCAGACAGCACTGTGAACTATGAGTAAGGACCCAGAGACTCCAACTCTGGCTTCAGTTGGGTAAGGGAGGAAGCACAGTTAGTGGGAAAGTCAGGGCTTAGAGACAAGGAGCTCTGGAGTGCTGGCTTGGAGACAGATATACCTAAGTTTTCTCCTCTCTCCTGCTGAGTTCCAGAGACATGGGGTTGGCACAAAGGAGCTTGGCACTGGGCTGCATTGCCATCCTTGTTGGTTCTACAGGTGACCATGGCAGAGTACCCCAGCTGGATGTTGAATGGCAAGGCCAGGTGTTCGAAAACCTGAGCGCCCAGGAGATGGAGGCTGTGCACAGCTTTCTGATGAGCAGGACGGAGCTGGAGCTGCAGCCATCAGGCACACAGACTTTAGACAAGTACTCTTTGTTCCTCATTGAGATGCTGCTGGCCAAGAAGTATGTCCTAGGATTTTTGGATAAGGAACAAAATGTGCTGTGCAAGAAGCCCATGTTGTCAGATTCACTGTACCCAGGAGCACCCTATGTCATTGAGTTTGCTAGGAGGGAGGAGGGGACCTTACCAAATCCCATCTACATGAGAAAACTGTCCCCCAGGCCAGAGAAACATCGATCCTGGGCATCCAGACCCATGTCCAAAGCAGAGCAAAGCCTTCTCTACCACAAAATCAAAGCAGCAACCACACCCTTAAAGGGGTTTTTCCTTGACACCACTGGCTTCTCATTAGAGGACTGCAATGGCCAGTGTCTGACCTTCACCCATGTGGCCCCCCATAGTGTGGAGTCTAGACATCGGGCCACCTGGTTCCTTTTGCAGCTCATTGTAAAAGATCGCCTGCTGCAACCTACAGGTCTGGATGTTCTTGTGGATCATGGGAGCACAGATATCCAGGAATGGAGAGTAGAGCAGGTCTGGTATAATGGGAAGCTCTACAACAGCCCAGAGGAACTGGCTCAAAAAATATGCAGATGGAGAGTGAACATAGCAGACTCACTGTCAAGGACCCACTGTCCAAGAGCACAGAGAAGCCATGTATCTTTAATCAGCTTAGTGGAAATTTCCCAAGGCACCTTCCTCATGTGGAACAAGCCAATGGTCCCTAATACAGACTAGGAGACAACACTGAAATCTGCCAAAGGCTGGGGCTGTTCCCTTTGGGTCAGTGTTCAAGAGACTATGGCTTTGCATAGTGAAGACACCCCCACAGGATAGCTGACCAAGACCACAGATATGTGGCTTGGGTACTATCACCTATAAAGTAGCTCCTCTGCCATCAACTGTCCAAAGACAGCCTCCTTCCATGTCCAGGGCAAAGGAAGCCAAATGAGGTACTGAATTTTTCACTGTCTGGAATGTCTGGGTCTCTCTCATGGAGGCTGTGGGTATATTTTCCTGCCTAAATGATGGTTTGCCTTAGGAAGCTGTATATACACAACTGCTTGTGCATACACGAGTGTGTGTGTGTGTGTGTGTGTGTGTGTGTGTGTGTGTGTGTGTGTGTGTGTGTGGTTACCACTCCAGCCACATAATGTATAGCTTGACTGAAAGCCACGGCTCCCTTTATCCTGACTTTTCCTAGCTGACAGCTGGTACTGTGCATGCAGTAGGGATTCAGTGATTCTTGCTGAGTGGGAGCAGAGGCAGCCGAGCACAGCTTAGAGGCCCATGGAATAGGACACTGAGAAGGCTGCAAGAAAGCCAGGAGAACAGAGGAAACTAAAGGTCACTTCAATGCATTCTGATGGAACATAGGGCAGCACAGTCAGGAAGGGGGTTGCAGGGAGCAGACATGTCTCTGATCTGCAGCTGGGAGGGTCACTGGCTGCTAAGCTCTCCCCTATCCTGTGACTCCCTTGCCATTGGAGCCCTCCCCCTGTTGCCCACTTTACGTCAGAGAAAAGGATTCTAAACCCTCTTCCTTGTCTTCTTCCTCCTCCTCAAAGCAAAATGACATTTGGAGATAAGAGATGCTAGAGGGAGATCAGCTGAGAAGGACATGGAGACACAGGAAAACACAGTCCCTTCTATAGGATTCATACTGTCCAGGGTGACCGAAACATATCAGTGGTTGGCAGAGGTATAACTGCAGGGAGGGGGAGCAGGGAGGGTGTAGAGGATTTAAGGTCATTGGAACGAACACTCCTCAGTACTGTGATGGCATGGGACTGTCATTACACATTTGTCAGCATTCTTTGGATGCGTGGCAAGATGACCCCGGTCATAAAGTATGAGTTTGGTGTGCCAATGGAGTGTCTCTATGGGTCAGCAATTGTCACTCATGGACCACACTGTTGGATGCTGATAGTGGAGAGACTCAGGGGAAGAGTCAAAGATATGGAGTAGCTAGCTCCCTATCCCTCCTCTTCAAACTGCTATGATGCCAAAACTCCTCTAAAAATGAAGTCTACAGACACATCAGCATCCCTTCATGGGAGGGCAGGGGAGTCATAAAGCCGGTTTTCCTCTGGGAGCTTTAAGCAGCTCATGGTTGCTGAAGTCATATTCCTCAGTTACTTGTGTCAGGTAAATAACCATCAAATGTGCTTGTGCAAGCAACCTCACTAACTCAGTGAGCTACAAAAATAAAGGCATGAAATGAAGAGAGGGATTAATTGGAGAGAGAAGCCATTTAGTTGGAGGTGGTGCCACAGGAGAGGACAATGAAGGGCTGGTGAAGTTAGATGTTGTAGAGGTGTGAAATTGTGAAAGACTAAACACATTTTCAAAAACAAGAAATCCGAGCTGGCTGTGCTGGTGCATGTTTTTAATCCCAACACTTGCGCAGCGAAGGCAGACATATTTCTGTGAGTTTACAACTACCTTTATCAATATAACAAGTTCCAAAGGAGCCAGGGCTATATAGTGAGCCCTGTCTCAGACCAAAACATGAAGTCTAGATCTCCACAAGATTTAGAGGGGCTCATGGGGACCCAATCTCCCTGAGGATAAGAGAAGGAGAAATTTTCTTCAGTAGTCTATCTTCCATCAAGTCGCCCATAATCATGTATGCATACTTGCTCTTGTGCTATTGTAAACAACTATAATAAAACTCATTTGGTCACAAAATTCATATACTTATGGACTCAAAAAGAATAAGAGTCTATCTAGAAAATGGAAAAGGATGAGCTGGAGTTAGAGAGGCAATAAAATTTAAATGTTTATTATCCACTAAACATTATATATTTATAACATTACTATATATTGATATAATTTTTTACTCAAAATAAATATATATTTATGTGAATATAATGTGTTTGGACCAAACTACTCCCCCATTTTTCCTCTTCATGTGCTCTTTTGTTAATACCCATCCAGTCCACTTCTTTCTGCTTATATGTGCAGGAGTGTGAGAGCGTCTACTGGACCATGGGTAGCTATCGGGGCCCACATTCCTGAAGAAAACTGACTCTCTCCTAGCAGCCTTCAATTATCAATAGTTCTCAGAGAGTACTGGGATGTTATAAGCCCCCCCCCATCCATGCTAGGATTGGGGCTGGCTTGATTTTGTGAAAATCTTGTCCATCAATAACAGCTAGTGTGATTCATGTGTGCAATGGCCCCATCATGTCCAGCAAATACTATGTCTCTCAAGATATCGACTCCCTTAACTCTTATAATCTTTCTGCTCCCTCTTCTAAAATTGTCCCAAGCTTTGTAGAGAAGAGATATAATATAGATGTCCCATGGTCTCTTTATCCCTACATGTTAACAGGTGTGCGTCTGTATTAAGTACCATCTACTCCAAAGAGAAGAGAAATACACTAATTTATGGTATAAAAATAAAACTTAGGGAACTATGTCAGATATGTCAACAGTAGTACTAGATTTTTCCTAGGAGGGATTTGACCTAGTTAACAGTACTAGGCATGGTTTCCATCCTGAACAGTATAGGGAAACCAGCCAAGATTATGTAAGAAAGCAGAGGAGGGGGCAACATAAAGATATGAAATACACTTTTAAATAAAGAATCCTGTCTAAAAATAGCTAGTAAATCCGTACTGAAGTTCATGTCCTCCCTGGTTCTGAGTTCATCCAGAAGCCTCTTGTCTCATCCACAAGGCACCAAGGCAACAAAGAGAAGTCCTCTAGGTGGACCATCTCCATTAAGTCAAACAAGCATGATATTCTATAGGTTGGCTAGGAGAATGCAAAGGAACCCCCAGAGCCCAGCAGCTCACAAGGGATAGGGCAGGTACAGTACACATCTCTCACTGTTGCATTCAGAAGATCTTGTTCCCTGGAGACTAAATAACAACGTGCTGAGGGACAGTGAGTGGGACATCCAGGACCAAGACAGGAAGTCCCTTGGTAAGGCAGAGTGTTAACCAACTTTGAAGGAAGACAGAGGATACAAACTTGACATGAGGAAATCAAGTGGAAACACTTCTCTGAACAGAACCCCCCCCAGAAAACCAGCACTTTGTGAGCACACAGGCTGTTCCTGACACTTGTGAGAGGCACATACAACACAAGACATTTCTAAACAGAAACCATGAAGCATCCATGATGCCCAGGCCTGTGATCCAGTTCCTCCTTCATGTCCCTCGTGAGCACCTATGCTTCCTTTTGCCTAATTACTACCCTGAAAGCCATTTTTAGGTGAAATTCGCCCTGGTCCTTGGCCCCTTACCCTATTACTGGTGGAGAATACATAGCAGTGTTGACCTATGACCACTTCTATACGTCAACAGAGGCATTTTCTCCAGATTCCTGCCAATCAACGAAACTCAAGGCAGTTAACCTGTGACTGCAAGGATCTCTCAGAATCCTTCCACCTACACTGAGGACCAAGCCATAATTCAGTCCTCTGAACCTCACCAAACCTACAAGAGGGAGTACAGCTAGAGACCTGGAGGGACCATTGAGTGGGATTGCAGAGTGGGGTCAAGGACAGGTGTGAGGTCCCTCCTGTGTATGTAGATACACAAAAAAGAGCTTGCTGGTACTCAGCAGTATCCAGATCAGGTTAGGATCTGAAAGGACCAGGTGTGGTAACAGTAGCAACATGTACACAAGAGACAAAGGCTCCATACACTCTGCATATATCACAACTGACCAGCCCACCTCACCCGCAAGTACAAGAGAGAGCAGCATGACAGCCAGCATGACAAGACATCCTTTACTGCTGTTCGGGGGACCTTGTTGAACAATAAAATGTCTGACTATGCCTTCTCCTCCAAGGAGAGGATGATATATTCCTGGCTTGGTACTCCCTGATGTACTTCATAGGATAACCTTACAGGCGTGCTCAAATAGCCTTGACTACCCTGTCCTTGCTCCACAGCCCAGACTCAGTCCAGCCAGCATGCAGTGTGCGGGGGACCAGACTATCATCAGGGTTCACTTTAAAGAGAGTAGACAGCATGCTGTGAGTTCCAGAAGGCCAGTGCTGTTCCACATCCACACGTTCACACTTATCATTCACACTTATCGGCTTCTTTCTCTCCAGAGCCTTTAAGGGTGTGCATGCTGCTGCTACCATTTCCACTTCACAGGTGAACACAGTGGGGTGCTCAGAGAATTTCACAAGCCGGCCAAGCTCACACAGTAGCCTTGTGACTTCCCAGGACTTTATCCCAGGCAGCTTGAGCCCAGAATCTGCACTTTGAACAGTCACACTAAATTGGTTGCATTCAAAAGGGAATTTTGCTGTCAGCCCAGGCCCCTGTCTTTCCAGAACAGAAGTGCTTCATAGCCAGTGAGGACCAAGGCTCCGCTGCTGTGACTCATGGCATTTCTGGTTGATAAATGCTCTCCTGCAGAGAAAACCCTGAGAAAAAGAGAAACACATGGGCACTATCTAGATAAGAGAGAGTATAAGAGATTTGGCAATAAGAAAGGAAACAACGCCATGCACAGAGAAGCCTAGATACCACTGAGGAAAGCTCTGACTTCATCTGGACAAAGGAAGGAGTTCACCTAAGAACTAGGGGCTCTGAGGTGAGCTCTCCTCTCCTCTGCTGTGTTTCAGAGCCATGAGCCTGGTAGGAAGGACCTTGGTTCTGGGCTGGATGACTACCATCTTGGTGGTACACATGTCAGTGGCAAAGCACTCCAGGTGGGCACTGAGGACCAAGCCCTGGGTGCTGTGGGACTTAAATGGCGAGGAGATGGAGGCTGTGCACAACTTCGTGATGAGCATCAAGGAGCTGGAGCTGCAGCCATCCACGTTACTGACTTTGGCCAAGAATTCCGTGTTCCTCATTGAGATGCTGATGCCCAAGAAGTATGAGGTGCTGGCTTTCCTAGATAAAGGGGCCGTGCTTCCTTTACGGGAAGCCCGTGTTCTGATCTACTTTGGTGCCCAGGAGTACCCCAATGTCACCGAGTATGCTGTGGGGCCCGTTGAACAGCCCATGTACATGCGAAAACTGAACCGCAAGGGAGGCCAGCAGCTGTCATGGGCATCTAGACCCATGTCCAAAGTAGAGTCTGCCCTCCTCTTCCATACCCTGAAGACAGCTACCAAGCCCTTACAAGAGTTTTTCTTTGATACCACTGGCTTCACACTGCAGGACTGCAATGGTGGCTGCCTGACCTTTACCAATGTTGGCCCTCGTGCTATGACATTTGGAAAGCGCCATAGCTGGTTTCTTTTGCAACGCATTATTAATGACTACTTCCTGCAGCCCACAGGGCTAGAGATTCTTTTGGATCATGGGAGCACAGATGTCCGGGACTGGAGAGTAGAACAAGTCTGGTATAATGGCAAGTTCTACAACAGCCCAGAGGAACTGGCTCAGAAATATGCAGATGGAGAAGTAGACATAGTGGTCCTCAAGGACCCACTGCCCAAGACTACAGAGCAGTTTCCACAGTTCTCCACCTACAAGCCCTATGCTGAATTCCTTATGCCCATCAGCAAGGATGGCCCTCGAGTGGTCCAGCTCTACCCTGAATTCCCCATGCCCATCAGCAAGGGTGGCCCTCGAGTGGTCCAGCCTGATCCTAAATTTCCTATCCCCATCAGCAAGGGTGGCCCTCAAGTGGCCCAGCCCTATCGTGAATTTCCCATGCCCATCAGCAAGGGTGGCCCTCGAGTGGTCCAGCCTGATCCTAAATTTCCTATCCCCATCAGCAAGGGTGGCTCTCGAGTGGCCCCACCCCACACTAAATTTC
Organism: Mus caroli; assembly: GCF_978045245.1. Lineage (NCBI taxonomy): Eukaryota > Metazoa > Chordata > Mammalia > Rodentia > Muridae > Mus > Mus caroli. Next base: position 100,174,672 of record NW_028227262.1, on the reverse strand, counting down.
CCATGCCCATCAGCAAGGGTGGCTCTCAAGTAGTCCAGCCCAAGGCTAAATTTCCCATGCCTATCAGCAAGGGGGGCCCTCAGATGGCCCAGCCCCATGTTCCCCACTACAGACTAAAACACAACACTGTGCTCTACGGAGACTGGAACTTCTTCTTCAAGCTGCACTCTTCTTATGGGCTTCAGCTCTTTAATGTACACTTTAGAGGTGAACGCATCGCCTATGAGGTTGGTGTGCAAGAGGTTATGGCGCTGTATAGAGGACACACAGCTGCAGGCAGAAAGACCAAATACATGGATGTGGGCTGGGGCCTAGGAGGTATTACTCACCAGCTAACTCCTGGCATTGACTGTCCCCATGAAGCCACCTTCCTGGATGCCATCCACTACTATGACAGTGATGGTCCTGTCCTCTCTCGGCGAGCCCTCTGTATCTTTGAAATGCCCCTTAGGCAGTACTTTAACTCCAACTTTAGAAGTAGCTTCAGTTCCTATGCCAAGCTGAGTGGACCCATGCTGGTTCTGCGGACAGCATCAACAATCCACAATCATGATTACATCTGGGACTTCATCTTCCACTCCAATGGCATGATGGAGGGCAAGATGTACGCCACCGGGTATGTTCATGCCACTTTCTACAGCTCAGAAGGGCTGCTCTACCACAGTCGCCTGCACACCCACCTACTTGGAAATGTCCACTCCCACCTAGCGCATTACCGCATTGACCTGGATGTGGCAGGTAGGTCTTAAGACCAGACCCTCCCAGGCACTAAACTGTCCAAACACTTCATAAAGAGACAGGCTAAGACTCCCCAGCATAAAATCGGCCATGTTTATTCAGCCTTCTAACATAAAGAAACATCATGCACCCCTAAAAAATGGGGACGACAAATGTACTCTAGGATGGCCCTAAATGTGGGATGTGTGGTCCCTTTGTTGAGTGTGAGTGGAATGGTATACAAGGTTGGGGGAAGAAGTGCCATGAAGGGTCAGAAATGCTAACACACACACACACACACACACACACACATGTGTACAGTTTGGTCTTCATATGAGTCTCAAACAGCTGGAGCAGGGGCTGTCCCAAAAGCTGTTACCTGTATGTAAGATATGTTCTTCTAGTTGGGCTGCCTTATCTGGCCTCAGTGGAAGAGGATGCACCTAGCCTCACAGAGTATTAATGTGCCATGGTGGGGGGATAGGGTCCCAAAGGGGGTCTGGGGAAAGGATTGTGGGAGAGGGTGAGAGGGTGAGCGGGATGTAAAGTGAATAAGTAAAATATAAATAATGATAATGATGATGATAATAATAATAAATAAAAAGAAAGAAATGCTACCTCCCAGCACTGAGATGACCACAGTGTCATCTGGGTGTCCAGTGTTTCTTGGGTAATGATGTCATCACAGAGGCATAGCATGGCTGTGATGCTTGACATCAAATCCTACAACAGAACAACATCCTCAATATGGCTATCAGGACCAGATGGGTAGCTGCCACTGTCTCCACCCTGACTGGCCTCTATCCCAGAGTATACCAGTAATACTCATGCCTGAGTACTCATGTCTCTAAGGTAACTGACTGGATCTCTAGAAGTCTGTGGGCACCCTTCTGACACAGCTGTCTAGCTCATCTGTAGGCCTCCCTTCTTCCCACAGTGCTAACCGAGTGCCTGGCCCCAGCTTCTTCCTATGGGCTGACTGTGGGTATGGCCTAGCATGGAGATCATACAGAATGGGGAGGAAGTTTCTGTCCCAGCCCTGATTCTTGCCCTCCTCTCCTCATGATATAGGTACCAAGAATAGATTCCAGACACTGAAAATGAGACTGGAAAACATCATGGACCCCTGGAGCCAGCAGGTCAAACCCATCCTTGACAAGACCCAGTACTCCTGGGAACGCCAGGCTGCCTTCCACTTCTGGCAGACTCTGCCCAAGTACCTGCTTTTTAGCAACACTGGGAAAAGTGTGTCAGGTCTCAGCCACAGCTACCGCCTGCATGTCCCCTCCATGACTGAGCAAGTGTTACCCCCAGGCTGGCAGACCTCCCCCGCTTTCACGTGGCCCAGGTGAGGGGACTCAGACAAACTGCTGAGGAAGGCCAAGGGCTCCCTCAGTGACCTTGTGTATGATCAGTTTCTGTCCAAGAGGCCATGTTTTTGCTGGCCTCTGAGTTTGCCTTCTAATGGGAATTCCGGCTGACAGACAGATGGAAAACATTTCAGGTCCATGAAGACTATCACTCATTCTAGGGAGCACAATTTCCCTATCCTTGGTTGTGATGGTGTCTCTAGGAAGGGATCAGAGGCAGCCCTCATTTCTGAAGTTACTCGTATGCGTCTCTGCTTGCAGGTACCAGCTGGCAGTGACTAAGTACCAGGAGTCTGAGCGGTTCCACAGTAGCCTTTACAACCAGAACCATCACTGGGCTTATCCTATGGTCTTTGAGAACTTCATTCACAACAATGAAAACATTGAAGATGAGGTATTGATCCAGTCTCCTTTTGCCTACCTCTGGTTTGGTTACTAGTCAATGACGAGATTTAGGCCCCAGGATTGTGGCTGGCGGTGTAGGGCAAGTTCAGAGGTCAAGACAGATGGGTTCACCTCTTTTAAATGAGGCTAAGGATATCTTGGGATATATATATATATATCCCAATTCCCAGGGTCCTCAGTTAGCCAGTATTCAGCACTGCCCTGCCCACTGAGACTCATATTTCTGCCATAGGACTTGGTGGCCTGGGTGACAGTCGGCCTCTCACACAATCACCATTCTGAGATTGTCCCCAGTGTGGCTACACCAGGGAACTCTGCGGGATTCTCGCTCCAGCCATTTGATTTCTACAACAGCTTCCGGAGATATACAGGTACAAAAGCCACAGCTGCATCAGACACCAAATTCCCTAGGCTCAATGCCTGCACAGTTCAGCTACATGAGACACAGTCTTGTGTCTGGCCCAGCTTCTGCCTAATAGCTCCAGGGACACCCACCCGCACCCCACAAAGGCGACAACAAACCCTTCGGTCTCTATCATTGTATCCTGGCTCTCAGAGGCATCGGGGTGGGGGCAGGGGCTGGGGGCCAAGGGGAGTGTGAGCCACATGCTCAGATGGTAAGCCATGGGCTCCATTCACATTTCCCTTCTGCATCCCAAAAGACTTACCTTAGGGAGGGGAAAGGAAGCAGCGCGAGACACTGGAGTCCTCTACCAGGTGAGTTTTCAGTGTCTGAGACTCTCTGATCACTCTCAGATCCCTCTCAGGGAGCCTTTTGAGATACCGTCCCACTAAATGATGGGTAGGCAGAAGGAAGCTGCTATGGGAAATGTGACATGGTTACCAGCATCTCACCTTTTGGGTGTTCTTCTAGCCTCTATGACTCATGCCCAGTGTGTGTGCTGATTCGCTGCATCGCTGTCTATAACAACAGAAGCCTGGAGACGACTGACTTTCCATTTGAAGTGAAAAATAGCTCAATAAACAAGGGCACTGCACCACTGTGGTGCCAGATGATGAAAGAAGTTCGTGACTTTTACATCTGTGATCTACAGAAGAACCCTAGAGGGCATACCAAGCACAAGTAGCAAAGGAAAATAGAAAAGGACTAGTATGTATTGCACTCAGTGTGTGTGTGTGTGTGTATGTTTGTTTGTGTCTGTGTGTATGTATGTGTGTGTCTATGGGCATATTGTCTGTATGTGTCTGTGTAGTGTGTATGTGCATGTGTGTGTGTCTGTGGTGTGTAAGGATGGGAGGAATAAAGGGGAACATACAGATGCCCTTGAAGAGCTGAAAAGGGCAAGGAAACAGATTTTCCCTCATGTGTCCATTAGGAACCCAGCCCTAGAGAACTGCAGGGCTGGAGGAGGAACAGAGACTCAGTCAGCAAAGTGCTTGCAATCAAGCATAGAAACCTGAGTCCAGATGCCAGCATACATGCAAAGTCAGGCACCGTGACCCATGTCTGTAGCCCAGCACTGATTTTAGGCAGGGCAAAGGCAGGGTGATCTCTTGAGTTTGCTGGCCAATTGCTCCAGCAGAATTGAGTGAACTTGGGTTCACCGAGAAAACCTGCCTCAAAAAAACAAAAAAACAAAAAAACAAAAAAACAAAAAAACAAAATGTGGGCAATGAATAAGACACGTAATATTGACTGCCACTTTCTGCCTCATGCATATGCACCGAAGAATACATGGCCACACATACAACATATACAAATACACAGAGAGTACACACAAGCAAAAAGATAAAAGATGTGAGGACTACCTGTCATGTTTATCCTGTCTTTCTCCCGATGTCTGCTCGTACTGTGTGTGTAGAGGTTTAGTGGTGCAGAGGCAGACAGACCAGAGCTCACATGTACATCCAATAGGACACTAAGAAGGCTAGCAGGGAGGGAGAGGACCAGGTATGATGCAGGGAACAGGAGAAAGAGAAAAGACACAGAGGCCAAGAAAGCAAGGGCCAGGCCACTCGTGGTAGAGGATGGCATTGCTAGTAAGTATGTTTTGGAGAGCAGGCATGCCTCCTGTCTGTGGCTCCTTTGCCACAGTGTTCTTCCCTGGGATGCCCATGTTATTATGTTGGAAGAGATTGTTCTCAGCCTCTTCCACACTTTCAGCCTTCTGGGCAAAGAAAAAAGACATCTGGGGATGAGCGATTGGAAAGTAGGAAGTCAGCCATAGATGACAAGAAAGCATCAGGAATGCATGGTTCCAGCTCCCTTCTGGAAAGACAGCTAAGAGTAGAGGTAGGCAAAGGTTGAGCTGCAGGGAGGGAAGAACGAGAGAGTTTCAGGATTAGGGATCTGTGAGAACACTCTCTGACCCTTCAATGTCACGTGCTTGCCCAGCAAGCAGGAATTCTGGAATAGCAATAGATGCTGGGCAGTAGTGAAGCGTCTCTGTGGTTTAGAATCTGTAGCATGTGAACCATAGGGTGGATGCTTAGAGTGGGAGAGGCATAAGACATAGGGAGGAGATGTGGGGCAGTGCTCTACACCCCTGAAAACAACCACAAATGATGTCTGAGACCATACAAAATTAGGCCCAACCACACCTTATCGTGGACAGGGAGGTGGCGGGGGGAGTCCCTGTGGCCCTCTTCTCCCTGAAGATGTATATGGAATTAACACTTGACTGAAGAAGGAGTCCTTTCCTTCAGTGGTGTAGTCTCTGGCAAGTCACCCATGTTCATGTACACAAAACTCACCCATTATCAAGTAAGCCACACTAACAAAACTATTGGATTAACAAAAGGAAGGAAATGAGGGAATGAGGAAGGGAGGGAGGGAGGGAGGGAGGGAGGGAGGGAGGGAGGGAGGGAGGGAGGGAGGGAGGGAGGGGGCATTTAATAGAAGGGGCTGATGGAGGAGGAGAGAGATTCGGAGCACTTGAAGGAATAAAAGAGAGAATAATGTGAGAGAGTACACTGTGTATATGTATAAGATATCCCTTCAAATTATATAATTAATATTTTCTCATAAAAACATTCTAGATGAAGTCTAGAGATTAGACAGATAGCTGAATTAAGTGACAGTCTTGCAAAATAAGGACAACACCTTGATATCTAAAACCCAGAGGACAACAGAGGGTGTGGTGGTGCATACTTGTAACCGCAGATGTGAAGAGCAGGAGACACACACAGATACCTGAAGCACCCTAGCCAGCCTCCCTAGTGGACTTGTCCAGCTCTGGGCTAATAAGATGCCCTGTTCCAAAATGGAAAGAAAAAAATAAGGTGCAGTGTGCTGTTACTAACCTACAATCCCAGCACAGGGGATGTGGAGGCACGAGGATAAGATGCACAAAGCCTGGGCCATGATACTGTCTATAAAAAAATGAAAGTAAAGAAAAGGAACAAAAGTAAGGGGGAAGGGGGTGAGGATGTATGCTCTGTCTCCTGACCCGCATACATATGTGTATAAAAGTGAATATGCACAAGTATACTACACACACACAGTAACACACTAACACACATATATATTCATCCACCAGCACACACATACAGAGAGAGGGGGCGAAAGAGAGAAATGGAATCCAGTTTATAATGTTTGTTTAAGGGCAGCATGACCAAGTTTCACTAGAATTCATGCTCTTCCTGCCGGCCTCTTGGCTTTGGGTTTACCAAGATCCCCTGTCTCACCCACTCTTAGGTGGACCCTGAAAGCCTGGAGCCCTGTGAACCCCTGATCAATTACAGGGGCTCAGCAAGGCTAGTCAAGGAGCAAGACAAGGAGAGAGAGAGACGTTCCCAGAGCACATGATGTCCATGGAGCCAAACAACCATGATGATCCACAGGTAGGAGAATTGGAGAATGTAAAAGGATTCTCAGACCAGCCTTGGCAGTGATCATCAGGGCCAGCAGACACAGGACAGAAGAGCTGGGGCTCCCACGGCTCACAGGGGATGGGGCAGGGGCAGCACACACCTTCACTGCTACAGTCTGACCTCGTTTTCTGCAGACTAAATACCAACATGCCGAGGGGCAGTGAGTAGGATGTGAACAGAGCCAGGCCCAGGACCAAGACAGGAAGTCCCTTGGTGGGGCAGGATTTTAGCTAACTTTGAAAAGGGGCTGAGTATAAATGTGGCATAGAGTTAAGGGAGAAAGCATCTCTGGAAGAAAAAAAAATCTTCCAGAAAACTTTGCACTCTCATGTACCCATAGTATGTGTTTCCAACCCTTGGGGAAGGCACATGCCTGACAAGGAAACCCATTTTCAAATAGAAAACATGAAGCATCCACGATGCTCAGGTTCTGGGGCTCAGTGTCTCCCTGGTATGCCTGATAAGTATGTATAACTTCTCTTGCCTCCATCTTAACCTGCAACTCATTTTAGGTGAGATTTACCCAGATGCTAGCCCCATCCAGGAGAGTGGAGGACACTCAGCAGTGTAGACATCTGAGCCCCGGCCTGGCATCAGCTGTCTTAAGCATCCAGACATATCCAAAGTAGAGTCTGCATTCCTCTACAGCACCCTAAAGAGGCCACCAAGGCCTTGCTAGAGATTTTCTACACACCAGTGGCTTCTCACTACAGGACTCTGTAATGGCTGCTGCCTGACCTTCGCTTATGTGGCCCCTCATGCAGAGGAGTCCAGCAGGCATCTTATATGGTTTATCTGGCAACGCTTTGCAAAAGGACACTTCCTGTCCCCAACAGGGCTAGAGGTCCTAGTGGTTCACAGCAGCACAGATGTCCAGGACCAAAGAGTGGAATAGCTCTGGTATAACGCGGCAAGTTCTACAACAGCCCAGAGGAACTGGCTCAGAAATACGCAGATGGAGAAGTGGACATGGTGGTCTCAAGGACTCACTGCCCAAGAGCACAGAGCAGTCACCACAGTTCATCAGAAGGCTGGCCCTCAAGTAGTCCTGCCCAGTGTTCCCTACTCATGACCTAAAACATGACTCTGTGTTCAGTGGACACCGGAGCTTCTCCTTCCTTCTCTGTAGAGGCCAGAGCTCCTCCTTCTAGTTGCAGCCCTCTTTTGAGCTGCAGATCTTTAATGTGCTCTGTAGAGGTGGACATATCACCTATGAGATCAGCATGCAAACAGCTGGGGCACTGAACAGAAGACATCATGCAGACTGAGTACATGGATGTGAGCTGGGGTCTAGACAGTGTCACTTGCCAGTTAGCCCCTGGCATCAATGACCAGCCACAGCTACTTTTCAACATGTCGTCTACCTCTATGACATTGACTGTCCCATCCACTCTCAATGAGCCCTCTGTGTCTTTAAGATGCCCATAGGTGCCTCTTAGGCAGCATTTGAAGTCCAGCTTTACAGACGGCTTCAATACCTATGCCGGGCTGAGGAGACTCACAGAGGTGCTGGGAAAAACATAGTCTATAATTTGTTATATCTGGAACTATACATATTCTATCCTAGTGGAGAGGCAGAGGCCTAGATGCACACCACCAGGTACAGACACACCACTTCCTACCACCCTGGGGGTAGGGCTAACCTCAGCACCCACTGGCATACTCACATACTAGGAAATATCTACTCCCACCAAGAGCATTAACAAGTTGACTTGGGTATGGCAGGTAGGACTTAAGACCAGGCCCTCCCAGTTACTCAGCTGCTTCCTACCAATAATGTCACCCACTGGAGCCAAATCCAAGACTCTCTGACATAAAATCAGAAGTATTTATTCAGCCTGCTTCCATGTGAAATAAAACACTGCACACATCTGGAAAAAATGGTGGCAGAGAATGGTGCCCTCGAGTACCCTGAATGTGAGGTACATGTCTGCTCTTGTTGGGAATAAGCGGAGTGGTGCACAGAGTGGGAGAATGCCACGGAGGTGAGAAATATTCACAGCCTAGCACTGTGAGATGGTAGCATCATCTGGGGATGCTCCATGTGTTTCTTGGTGTTAAAAGGTGATGCCACTGAGAAATGCCGGGGCTGTCCGCTTGACATCAGTCTCAGCAGAACAAGGCCACTGAGAGCAGATGAGCAGCTTCCTCAGTACCTACCCATTTGGCTCTTTGTATACTGATGGTTGTCAGGCCTTCAGAAACACAAGCTGCCTCTGCTTCGTGGTTAAACCCAGCAGACTGACCGCAGCATAGCTCCCTAGAAAACCAGCTACTGTCTCATTGAAACTGCGGCAGTGGCCATAATTTACTCCTAGACTTTCCCCACACTCCTGTGGGATTTGTATGCTAGCTTCCCTGTGCACACTGCTAAGCCCAGCTCCTGTCCCCACCTTGGCTTCCTACTGGCAGTTGGCCCTGGATATGTTGGAGATCCCTGGGTCAAGGGACGGGGCTTCTGTTCCAATTCTTGTTCCAAGCACCAAGAACAGCTTCCACACCCTGAAACTTGAAGATATCACTAAACTCTGGTACTTGAGGCACCATCTGGTCCCACCTACACAGCACTCTCTGAAGTGACTGGCATCCTTCTGCTTCAAAAGGAAATGGTCTGGGGGATTGCTCCCCAACACTTGAGAGGCAAGACTGGGCCAACTTGAGAGTCCATGTGGGTGATTGGAACATGGAGATGACTTCTCAGCCCAGTCTTCTCCCAAACAATTCTGATCAGGGCAACTAATTGCCTATGGTAGATAGCAAAGTCTCCCCACCCCCTCACAGTCCAAACATAAGTAAAGTCTCAGGCCCTCACCCCCACCCACAGGTGTGAGAAGAGCAGCTAGAAACCCAGAGGGACCTTGAGTAAAAAGCCACTGTTGCAGAGGCTTCCAACCTCAGGAAGTTCCACCGAGAGATGAAATGTGAAAGAGCTTCCTGCTGAGGCCCTACAGCATCAAGGTCAGGTTGGAGTCAGGAAAAATCAGTCCTTGTGAGTGTGACAGCAGCCAGGACATACCCAAGAGCCAAGGTCTCCCAGATACTCTGCACATAGCAAAGCCCCACTTCCAGCTACTAAAGAAGGTAGAGACACCACGGATATGGTGTCACATACACAACAACACAAACATCCCTGCCCTGGTGTATGTGGAGTATCTTACTGCTAACTTGGGTCAGAATCAGGGGGTACAGATCCCGGCCGTGCTATTTCCCTGGCTCACTATCTGGAATGACCCCACAGGGGTGCTTCTATCACCTGGATGGCACACAGACACTGACTAGAGTATCCCACAGTGGGAGGCCAGATTAGAGAAGGGGAGAAATGCTGTCTCCATCCTTACCCCATAACTCAGTCCAGAGAGTCTGCAGTTCTCAGAATCTCCAATCTGCTGGGATCCATATTGTATCACTGGGATTCTCTTTAGAAAAGGAAGAACTGACTGACACTGGGTGTTTCCAGAAGGCTGGCATTGTCTCAGATACTGTATTCACTCTGAGGGTTGTGTCTCTCAGCAACTCCAGGGTTTGCCATGTGCAGAGCATGCTGCTGTTATCTTTCCCAACTAATAGTTGAGACAATGGGGACCTGAAAGACACAGTCAAGGTGACATTGCTAGTCCTTAGTTATGTCAGTTTCCAGGACTGTCACTCAGGCAGCATGACTAACAGGCTGCACATTGACCATCTATACTAAATTGCAAAGCATGACCCCATAAAAGATAATTCCTTGCATCAAAAAGGCCATTTTTCTGCCAGTACAGACCTCTGGCTCACCAGGACATTAGCTCATGGTAGCCCTTGAGGACCAAGCCTTACATGACCATGTGACTCGTGGTGTCCCTGGCTGAGGAATGGTCCCAACTGAGACCTCAGTAAAGGACAAAATATGGACACTTTTGTAGGTGAGAGAAAATGTAAGAGGTTTTGGCGGTTATGGTGGTTTGGATAGGAATGGCCCCCAGAGGCTCACATATTTCAGTGTTTGGTCTTCAGGGAATGGCGTTGCTTGACAAGGCGTAGGAGGATGTGTGGCTTCACTGGAGGAAGTATGTCACTGTGGGTGGGTTTGGGGGTTTCAAATGCTCAAGCCAGGCCCAGTCTCTCTCTCTCTCTCTCTCTCTCTCTCTCTCTCTCTCTCTCTCTCTCTCTCTCTCTCTCTCTCTCTCTCTCTCTCTCTCTCTTTCTCTCCCTGCTGCCTGAGGATCCAGATGTAAGGCTCTCAGCTACTGAATAGCATCATGTCTGCGTGCTGCCAGGCTCCCCACCATGACGATAACAGACTAAACCTGTGAAGCTGTGACCCAGCCCCAGTTCAATGCTTTCTTACATAAAAGTTGATGTGATCATGATGTCTCTTCACAGCAATAAAACATTTGACTGAGATGGGGAGATGAAGATGCTCTGAATGATTGTGGTCAGAGGCATACAACTCTGGATATGCTTAAAGGTCATTGCATATACACTTTAAGAGAATAAATGTTTTATGTGAACTATATCCCACTGAAGTTATTATTGCTTGAAAATAACAATACTCGGGAACTTTAATTTTTTTCAAATCCTATTTTTAATAATGGTTCTTAAATGCTTTAACCTCCATTGTACACCACTACCCACCAGAGGTAGTGAAAAAGAACGGATACGGGGAAAGTAAATATGTTTATAAAAGTTCTTTGTCTGGAAATCAGCAGTTCAGTTCACAGGTCAGCAGCAGCTCTATCCACTCACAAACACTTCACAGATACACCAGCAGTCCAGTTCTGTAGAGTTGAGTTAGCAACAGGAGTGACACTACCTAGCAGAGACATCCAGGCCTCAGCAGTCAGCCGGAGGAACCAGCAGGAACACCAGGAGAAGTTCTCAGCTGTGCCTCTCTCAGGGAAGCAAAGATCAGCAAAGTCTCGAGACCCACAAACATTGCACAGCTAGTCGTACCAGCAAGCCAAGCTCTGTCTCTGTCACTGTCCATGGAGTCCTATTTATACCCTCCAAACATCTCGTGTCCTCCATGTGCCTTGCCTCAGCACGTGCAGTTCAAGTCAGTGGAGTCCTGACAATGGATCTCAAATACGCAATGTAAGGTGGACCAATGCATGTGTGTTGTTAGCAAAGAATCCTCCATCACGTGTCCTTTCACGTGTTTGCTTTAGTAGAACATCCTCTCTCCTGTGTCTGCTTTAGTGAAACGTTCCTTCATGAGTTTGCCTTAGTCTTTCACCTGGGTCTACTACAGGAAAACATTCCTTCTTCATGTGTTTGTCCCAGCAAAACACCATTCAACACAACTGACTCTCCAAGGAACCCTTAAAGTTTCCACTTCAGTTGTATGTGAACTAAATCCCACTAAAGCTATAATTGTTTGAAAGAAACAATACTCTGAGATATTTACTGTTCAGCAACAAAGGCAAGTCACGGGACAACCAACATCATGTGATTTCATCTACATAAATAAAAGGGATGACATACATGTGAGTTTTAATAGTTTATAATCATTTATTCAGACACTGCCTTTGTAATTTTGCAAAGGCTTTTCATCACAAGGCAGCAATCTTTTTTTTTTTTGTACTGTTTAAGGAATTTTTATTAAAACAAGAATTTTATAACCCAAATTACGTTTCCTTGCTCAGTCATCAGTTCTGCTCCTTAAAACAGAGCTGATGACAATACCAATGGGACTGTTGCAGGATTTTCCCTTTCCAATCACATTAGGGCAGTGGCAGGCCTGTGACTGGACAGGAAAAGGGAGGCAGAGCTAGGAGTTGGGGAGACAGATTAGAGAGGTCTCAGAAGGAGGAGAAGGGGGAGAAGTCAACATGGAGGCAGATGGACAGGAAGAAGATCCTGATCTCACGTGGTTTTAAACAGCCACAAGCAGCTAAGATTTTCACAAAGTTAGAATAATTGGGGTAAAGCTTTTATCACTATCAATCGGCTCTGAAATTATTGTATTGGCATCTTGTAAATTGTGATCTTATTGTTATATAAATCTGATTGGATAATTAAGCTTTAAGAGTCATGTTTATACTGGGTAATTGGGTGTTGAGATGGCTGATCATAGGGTGTGTGGGGCATTGCATGCAAGCAGAAGAACTCGAGAGCACCTGTCCAAGAGATGGCCCGCTGGAGCCCTGTGGTCCAGTTGGTGAGTGGCAGGAACAGGGGTTCTCTGACCCCATGGAGAGTTGGCAGGTTCACTTTTTTAATATTTTCTGCAACTTGGGACAAGCAGACTTAAGAGGCAGATTAGCCAAATACAATGTAGAAACCTTGGTAAGACAAAGTGAGGAGAACTGTAATGTATGAGACAGCTGTAAAACTTTACTAATAGACACTGTATTCGGGAACTCTGTTTTTGACACATGATCCTGTTTCAGTTATGTTTTCTAAAGAATTTGTTTTTCATGAATAGGTGCACGTATGTTTACTCTTAAGACATGTATCATTTATCATTTACTTCAATTTAAGGTATGGAAGAGTTTATAGAACATAGAGGACAAACGGTGACTTGTCAGGCTGGACAAGTCTTAGGAGGCTCCTTGCATCCTTCACTCTCCTTTTGTATCGCTCAAGGTAGGTGTGATGCATCTTTGTAGAAGAAATGTGAGATCAAGATACAGCATACGGGTAATTATTCTCAAGTATAAGCTCAAAAAAAGAAACCAACAGTGTGACCGAATTCAGTATATAACTCTCAGGCACTGACCAGCATTATAAAAACATAAGCAAATATACAGGTTCTCTGAATGGCATTTAATGAGTGCAAACTGACATATGGGCCTCCAACCTCAGCAGAGGAAGAACGTGCACACAGAGCGTATGTATTCCAGTAAACTGACCACGTAGCGATTGTAAAGGAAGTCCCAAACTCTAAAGTTTTGAGAACACACAGACCATGTTCTGAAAGAACCACTGGTCACAAAAAGATGCAGTGAGAAGGAAGCCATACTCTTTGATGGAATCTTCTGGCTCTCGCCGTAAAGGCATCTGGCCCCAGTCTAATCCTTAACTGTGGTAGTTAAGAGCTCTCGTGAGTTCCTTCTAAGACGTATGAAAAACTCGAATGCATGAATGGTAAAATGGAACTTGTCCTATAAGATACTAAAGTATGCAATGAAGCTCTAGAATTCTTTAAAAAAATGGTGTCGGCTCAAGCACAGAACAATGGAAGCGGAGACCTCAAACTGTAAACTGTGAAGGTAAAAGGACAAATGGAAAACTCAGCACTATGATAGATCAAATCTCTCACCGTCTGGAAAAGACTGAAACAGTAGGCTCCAGACGCAGTGAAGGCCTTGCATGGGAAGTCAGTCCAAAGACGGAGGAAAACACTGCCTGATCGATCTAACAATGCAAGTTCTCTCAAACAAGACCTGAAAACCCTAAGTCCCGAGGTAAACAAAGATGGAATGGGAGTGGAGCAGCAGACTTTGGTTCTGAAGGAATGGCTTCCTGCTTTAAGAACACTTGTTGCTTTTGCAGGGAACTAGAATTTGGATCCCAGTGCCCACAAGGTGGCTCACAACAATCCTTAACTCCAAGAGATCCAACTCCCTCTCCTGATGCTGCAGGCACTGCACACTCGGACATACAAGCAAAACACCTATACATGTGGGGAAAAAAGGAAAGTAAAAACATTTTTTTTAAAGGCTACAAACTTCTATTCAACAAAACAAAATCACCAAGCTGATGGGCTGAAATGCTTCTCGTTCCTCAACTTAACAAAAGTTTAGGAATTAAACTATATAAAGAATTCTGAAAATCAATAAGGAGAAGCCAGTGATTCACTGTATTAGCAGTAAAGTATTTAAGTGATCTATAGGGAAACCCACAGTGATAGCAAATACATCAAGGAAGACATAAGCAAGACATAAGCAAGGAACTGGGAGACAGACAGAAGTGGGTCTGACATGGGTGCCAACACAGACTGATGCAGACCCTGTGGAGCACAATCTGAATGCACATTATGAAGTTGAACATGACTACATCCCATAAAACTCAGACATCACATCCAAGGGAGTAGATGATTGGAGGAAATTCCCATCCAGGACTATCACGAGACGAGAAAACTGTTCATCCGTGTGTGTCATGGATGTGGGCATTGGAAGCAAATTCAGATCTATCAGAGAATGAGTGAGTCAAATGTACTGAGTACCACAAAATGCCAGGAAGTTCTCCAGAAAGTAGACACTGAGATGGAGTTAGATTTTTCTGGGGAGCTAAGACCTAGAAAACTAAAGATGTCTTAGTCATATTTTCTATTCCTGCACCAACATCATGACCAAGAAGCAAGCTGGGGAGGAAAGGGTTTATTTGGCTTACACTTCCACATTGCTGTTCATCACCAAAAGAAGTCAGGACTGGAACTCAAGCAGGTCAGAAAGCAGAAGCTGATGCAGAGGCCGTGGAGGGATGTTACTTACTGGCTTGCTTCCCCTGGCTTGCTCAGCTTGCTCTCTTATAGAATGCAAGACTACCAGCCCTCCCTACTTCATCACTAATTGAGAAAATGCCTTACAGCTGGATCTCATGGAGGCATTTCCTCACCTGGAGCTCCTTTCTCTGTGATAACTCCAGCTGTGTCAAGTTGACACAAAAGCATTCAGTACAAAAGAGAAAGAACAACTTTGGCCTACGGTCCCAGACTGTACCTGTGGTTGACTCTAACTATCAGGTCTCTGCCAGTGCCCAGAAGAGCTGGGGTTGGGGGTTGGGCAAAGATGGCCTGATGGGGAGGAAGCATAAGGTAGAGAGGGGCAGGCCCCTGCTCCTTGGTCATGTCTAGGACCATGTAGAAAACAGAAGTGTCTCATTCAAAAACCAAGACACACTGCAAAAAAGGACTAATAGAGAAAAGCATTCACTGAACACACACACACACCCCACTGTAAAATGCAAATTAAAACCATATCAAGATTCCAAGAACATCAATTAGAATGGTTGACTTAAAAGTGTAATAGTACGCTAAGAAAATGGCCCAGCAGATAAAAATACTTGGTGTGTGACCATGGGGGCCTGAGTTCAGATCCCGGTGCCCACATAAAAAGGAAGGCATGGCCACAGGAATGCCTGAGGTCCCAGCACTGGAGAGGACAGATTAGTTAGGACAGATAGGAGGATTGTTGGGGTTCCATGGCTCTCAGGGAGAGACCCCATCTCAAAGAGTGACAGAGCAGGACACATGATGTCCTCTGTGGCCTCTGGGTATGAACGCACACACCCGCACACACACACAAACACATGCATACACCACACACATACACCACAAACATACACCACACACATGAAACAATACTGATAGCATGAACTGAGGACGGGGATTCTGAGAAATGAGGTCTGTTGTATCTTGCTAGTATAAACAGAAAGAACCATCACATTTTGGTCATTTATGCCAGAGAAATAAAACTTATGTTTACACAAAAGCCTTATGACTAGAATTCTTAGCAGCTTTCCTCAGATAGCAGATGAGAAACACTTTGAGCAGGCTGAAGAAACAAAATTGCTACTTCTGGGCAATAAGGAGCTGTGGGTAGGTGGATATCACCAAGTAAACGCTCAGTAGTCAGAGAACACCCATGGGGACATCACTCAGACAGCACGCTCTCTACAAGAGAGAACTGCAGAGATGGGTGGAGCCTGCTGGTTTGCAGGAGATGGACAAGGATATAAGTGAAGGAGCCACCAGAGTTCCTTCTCAGTAATGGAGCAGTTTAGTGTCTTGATTGAAGTGTCAGCAGGTGTGGGGCAGTTAAACAAATCTATGGGTGAGGCAAAAATGCCTAAAACTGGAGCTGGAGACAGAGCAAGAGAGTGAGAGAGAGGGAGAGAGACAGAGGAAGACAGACAGAGAGAGAGGGAGAGAGACAGACAGACAGACAGAGAGGGGCGAAGGGAGAGGGAGGGAGAGGAGGGGTGAAGTTGTCTGAATTCTGAAGTCTACACTAATATCTGTCTTCTGGTATTGACATTGAACCCAAGCTACACCCCACATCCATTGTGATAATTAATCTTATTGTCACCTTGACAGGATCTGGACTCCACTATGAGACAGACCTCCCTGGGTGGTCTATGGGGACATTTGCAGAAGGACTAGCTAAGGAGAGAAAGCCTTCATTCATCATGGGTGCTGTATCCCAACCCGAAGAGACCCGGGGCAGAGCACTGCTGTGTCTCTCTGCGGCCACTGTCCTTTACCCACACAGACTCCAGCTCTTCAACCTTCCAACACAGCCTGAAGACCAGCAACTCTCCAGGAGTCTTCCAGACCTTCAGTCCCAGACAGGAACTGACAAAGGATCTACCTTTGCCACTGAGCAGGCATGCAGCCCAGCAGGTCAGAAGATGCCTGGAATCCCCACATTAGAGAGACTGAAGCAGGAGAATCCAGCAAGGTCAAGGACAGCCTAAGATATGTAGTTAGTAAGTTCCCAACATGCAGGGATATATAGCCAGACCCTATCTCTACAAAAGATAAATCCAAACAACCCAGAAATTTCTACCTTATTAAAAATAACAAAGACCATGTAGATAGAAAAATATGGTTAAAGCACTATTTTAAACATAAAGATTTACATCCATCTATAAATACATATCAGATCTGGTTTATATACTTCATTAATCTGTGTGTGTGTGTGTGTGTGTGTGTGTGTGTGTGTACTGGAGATCCAAACTCATATCTTCACAGTTGCATGCAAGCATTTTTTTCCCAATAAATCACCTTCCCAGTCCCAGAAAGTTTTTAAATCCAAAACTTACATTAATATACAAATACATACCATATAACCATAAGCTATGCATCCAGATGCCATTTAGACATAAATTTCGGGTTGGTGGTGTTTCTTAAGAAGAAAGTGAGCTTAGGCTGCTCCTGTCTGCCCTGTCCCCTGTCCTGACCCTGAGCCAGGCTCCACCTTGGTACAACTTCCCTGAACCAACGCTAACTGAACAGTAGATGGAGCCCGTGCGCCCAACTTCTGCAGCTCCTACCAGAAGCAAAAGCCTCAAAACCGCTGAAAGTCCCAAGGCGACAAGTATCATTTTGCCCGGAATCGTCTTTATCTCGCCCCTTAGCCAGCAGTCCCCAGCCCTTGCACAGAACCAACCTGCCTCACACTGTACATTCATTGCTTCTTGGCTTTTTATTCCCTCCTGTAATAATTCTGAGATTCGTACTTACTATTGTAAACATCGGCAGCCTGCATTTTTGTTGCCGAATAGCATCCCTGTGTTTGGATAGCACAGTTTTATTCATTCACTCCTCTGCTGGAGCGTTCTTCCCACCTTTTGGAGTGTGTGAGGGAAAGTGCGTGCTCAGGTATGTGCAGTTGCACATCTGTGCATGAGCGTGTGGGTGAAGACCAGAGGACAACCTCAGGTGCTGTTCTCAGTAATCCTGTCTACCTCCCTTCAGATAAGGTGTTGTACCGGACTGTCCTCCAAGGCCAACCAGAGCCATCTTCAGAAGTCCATCTTAGCATGTTCACCAAAAATCACCTCGACTGGGCTTGCTGACCTTTGCCCTTCCCTCATGAAAGGCGTAGATATGGAGGGTCACGGAACCCTCAACCTGAGAGTCTAACCACTTGCCCCCAACTAATTGGATGCAAATCATCACTAATTGCAGGTAGCCTCCGGTTCTGTGGGGACGGAGATGGATAACAGAGGTGAGGAAGGAGAGGGGCGGGGCTTCCATTTCTGCAGCCAGGAGGAGGAGTCATCCTGGCTGGGTGGAGACCTCCTCTCCTTCCTAACCCCTCACCCATTGCTCTGTAAGTAAGCCAAGTAAGCTTATTTTCCCCTTCCCTCCCCCATGAACTTTAGTGTTGGAACCTTTGGAGGAGAGGTAAGCATTGTTTAAGAGTTTCCCCCAAGGGAAGGCAGTTTGGCAACACATTAGACAAGACAACCTAGAGAGCCGAGACTGTGGCTGCCTCCCGAGCACTAAGGTTACAGCAGGCCTGGCATGTTTACATGGGTTATGGAGATTGAATTTAAAAGTCCCTGAGCTTGCAAAGAGAACACTTTTCCTCACTAAGCTACCTCCCAGGCCTCTGCACTTTTTAAACTTTTATTACTAAAGCTGCTGTGAACGTTTGTGTGTGAGTCTGCGCTGAACGTTTCATCTTCTCCCCGGGAGTCGCTTAGAAGTGGGAGGAGTGTGGCCCGCTCATGCTCACCAAGGCTGTTATGAGGAGCTTTTCAATTAACACCACTAATCATGCAAAGTAATTGGGGTTTGCTGTGATGTCTCCGTGCGGCAAGGATTTGATGGATTTCCTACCTCACCCTGGTGCTTAAGTTGCATCACTGAGCAGAAACAAACCCGAGACACAGTCCAGTGTGCATCTCAGATAATAACAGTTTTTAGTTTAAGTTCAGTGCAATATCCAGGGCATTTTTACCCTAGAAAAGTATTTGTCTTTTATCTGAAATTTATATTTATATTTAACTGTCCATCCTGCATTTTTCCCCCTGGCAATTATATTTTTATTGCTCCAACAAAATAAAGTTTGATTGCACCTGAATCTGCATATTTATTTAATAATGTAGGTCTGTAATGATAATTGTATTCTTATTTTTATTTTTATTTATGCGTTTATATGTGTGCCTGTTTTATGTGCACCATGTGTATGCAGTACCCAAGGAGGCCAGAAGAGGGCATCAGATCTCCTGTAAGTACAGGAAGTTCTGAGCTACCTAATGTGGGTGCTAGGAATTGAACTCAGGTCCTCTGCAAAAGCAGAAGTGCTTTTAACATATCCAACCCATGCAATAATAATTTCAAACAATACAGACAAGTATGGGAATACTCTTGTTGCCATAGTTCACCAACTTGGTAAGCCAGTGTACTGGACACTGTCCAGAGAAGCCCAAGAAACTCCTTCTCCTGGTGGCCTTCAGGAAAACAAGAGAAAAAAACAAAAACAAAGCACAAAGACCAAAAGCACACACCTTCTTTCAAAGAATGTGCTTTTCCAGTGAGAATACAGAAGGATATCACAGACATGTAATTAGAGATCAAAAGCAATGGTAGTAGTATCTTGAATGCTTTGAAACTGACGGATAACTCAAAGCCTAGTACACAGCAGGACTATCCTGGGGGAAGTGTAAGCTTTGAATCAAGCACTGAGCAGAAGTAGCTCACTGCGAGAAACCAGAGGGCCAAGATGGAAGACAGGAGAGCAAAAGACCTGTCTGAGTTAGTGAGGAGGCCGCCTGGCCACACAGCCAGCAGACCAGTGGGCTACTGTGACTCATGAGCGTGCGTGCCCCAACATGAAACGTGGGGTTCCATTGTGTAGGCAGGGAATGGAGAGCCATGGTAGGGTCTTGGGCGTGGACAGCCTCTCAGTTTGGGTATGTTTCAGTAGAGAGGCAAGGCAATAGGTAAGTAAGCAAGGGGAGAGGTTGTTGGCATAAAGATCCCGCCTCCTGGGCCGATACAGGCACAAGCAGGCACCATCTAACTGGAAGTGTCCTGCATTGCCCTGGCAGTGACTTGCACACTCACTCTGCAAAGGACTGGGCTCAGCTGGGAACACTACCAACCTCTCTTGGTTGGCATCCTGTCCACATAGAGTCTGAGACCTTACTGTCCTATTCAAATGGTTGTCCCCGTGCAAGAAAGGTATCCCCCAACTTGATTTCCTTTTACTGAATTCCCACTTCATTCTTGGAGGAAGGGCAGACAAGAGCCTGGTCAAACAGAGGAGATGATTCGGTAGAAGTTGGGAGATTCAAAAGGAAGCCCATTGCGACCTTATAGGAAGTGCTCTGGTTCTCCCAGTGAACAGCATCTATGGGAGTTTTCCTCACTGTTTCCCCACCCAGACCTCACACTTTTCTGCTGGCTTGACTAAATCCAATACAACCATCTGCCTCTGTCTCTTAATGGCTGCATAATATAGCATCCCACTGTGTGAACCATCTAATTTAGCCTCTCTCTCTCTCTCTCTCTCTCTCTCTCTCTCTCTCTCTCTCTCTCTCTCTCTCTCTCTCTCTCTCTAAACAGGAAGGCTTTTGTAGCAATGTACAAACAGAATTCCAGGGCACACCTTTTGGAGCACACACTCAGATGCACACAGCTCTTTCTTCAACAGCCTCAACCAAGCTCATGACTGCTGAGTTGGAGGTTTCGCACTTTTAAGGAACTCTCCATCCTGTCACCTTCCTGTCACATGGCCAGCCGAGTTCCTGTGGCCACTGTGGAGAAGGGGACATGACAGCAGCAGCTGGACTTTCTTTCATTGTCTTCCACTCAGCAGATGGAATCTCATTGGCATGAGGCTGTTTGCCGTGTCCTCCAAGTCAAAGCACAGAACCCCGCATTCCTCGGAAAGCCCCATTCCTCGGAAAACCCTCGGAAAGCTGTGTAATTTATCTTGGTCACCTGAGGTAAGGTTTACCCTTGTCCTTGTTAAGCCTGCCTCAGCCTCGGTTCCACCGTAACAGTCCACAGTATTTTGTCATTAGTGCTGGTGATGGGTATTTGTTTTGGTTTAGCTTTGGGGTTATGGGACAAGGTCTCTTCATGTACCCCAGGCTGGTCTGGGACTTGGGATTCTCCTGCCTCAGCTTCTGAAACCTGAAACTCCACACTTAGGCCATCACACTCAGTCCTTCCCACAATATTGTGACAGAGAGAGAGAGAGAGAGAGAGAGAGAGAGAGAGAGAGAGAGAGAGAGAGAGAGAGAAAGGAAGGAAGGAAGAGGAGGGAGGGAAGGAGAGAGGGAGAAGACAGAATTGAATTTTTTTTAATTTCTTTCTCCCTTTGCTGTTGCCTAAGGGCTGCTGTGACCCAAGCTGGAGTAGCCTCCCCTCACCGCTTCCCCCACCCTGGACCTCGCAAGAATCCCCTTCAGTGAAGCCCTCACACTTGATGCAGGCTGGTGCCTTTCTGCTCATCAGATTAAATCCAATATAACAATCTACCTCAATCTTTTAATAGCTGCATAGTGCCCCATCCCACTGTGTGAGCCTGCCATCATTTAGCCTCTCCTCTTTAATGGGGGATGGTTTATAGCCTTCCAACTTCTATCTCCAAAGAGCCAATCTAGCCCTAAGTCTAGGACCTGGCTACTCAGCTTTGTTCTATGCCTTGCCTTTATGACGAATGGTCCTGGCTGTCCCACAGTGCCCTGTTCCTGCATTATGCATTGTCTGTAGCCACATCGAAGCCATGGCTTCCTACTTAGCTGATTTACCAGAGTATGTTTTAGAAATATGTCACATGCTCTTTCTGCTTCCGATACTTGATTATTATTTTCTCCTCTTCCTCCTCCCCCTCCTCTTCCTTATCTTCCTCCTCCCCCTCCTCCGAATCATCATCATCATCATCATCTTACACATATCCCTAGGCCAGCACATTTCTGACTTTTAACACCCTCCAGGGAGTTAAAGCTTGACTATATTTCACATCTCTGCTTAATTGCTGCTAAAAGGCTTGTTTTGTTCTGGAGATGGGGTAGGGGTATACGAACTGTTTCCAATTTGTCTTTCCCTTTTGCCTTCAAATTCCTAGTTGTGCCCTGCTAATTGCCACCAAGTCCACTTTCTAACTCCACTTCCTAGGACAGAAGTTCCCCTTGGTCTTTTCCCCTGTAAAGTGCCCACTCCCACTGTAAAGTGCTACCTACCCTGCCACACTCGCCCAATGCACATTTAACTCCTCAGGTTCTAGGGAACCTTCCATGCTCAAGGGCAAGCAGTGGAGCTGGCCTGAGAGACTCAATGTGTCACATCTGGGCATCAGAAAAGGTCACTGGGAATTCAAAGGGCCTATGGCCTGTGAATTGATTTTCATTTGAGACCCTTCTGAGAAGGAGGAAGAGCATGGCAATGATGTCGTGCAAAGCCCTGGCATGCTGACTTGGTGTCACAGGGTCGGTGGCCTGGAGGCATTGCAACACCAGGCTCATGAACAGGCAGAGCAAGTCCCATGACTACATGGGGCTTCCCTGTCACTCTGAGGTCAGCAATACTGAGTAAGAGAATAGATTTTAAACCATCTTCCTATTTTATTGGAAGAGCATGCTTAAACTTGCAGGGCTGGATTTTGTCATTAACATTTATTAACATAATTATGTTCTAGAAAGGGTATAAAATGACTTACAAAAATGCAGCATGGCCTGGTGGCACAACAAACATATTTAATCTCAACCCTTGAGAGGCAGAGGCAGGAGGATCTGTGAGTTCAAGGTCAGCCTGGTCTATATAGTGGGTTCCAGGGCAGCCAGAGCTACATAGTGAGACCCTACTTCAAAACTGCATCGCATTAAGATACAGATTTAGATCAATGGATGGGAAGATGGGGAAGGGGAAAGGAAGACAGGAAGCATGACAGGAAGCTGAAACTGAAGATGATACCTCAAAAAGTGCTCTGTGTGGGCTTCCTGTTTGTTGCTGGCAGTAGCAGAGTTGGGCCCAGGTTTCTGTTTCTTTTCATTTTTATCTATGTGTATAAGTTGAGGGAGGTATGTGAACATCTGACTACAGGAGAATTCATGAAGCTGGAATTGAGGTCATTGTGAGCTGCCCAACGTGAATGCTGGACATGGATTCCCTGGAAAAAGTTTGTGTTCTTAACCACAAATCCTTCTCACAAAACCCCTTATCTATTCTATTTCAGACAAGGTCTTGAGACAAAGTACAGCCCAGGATGACCTCTGACATGCCATCCACAGACTCCCGAGGGCTGTGACTACAGACGTGTGCCAGCAGGTCCAGCTGATCACCCTAGGGTCTGCAGCAGTGGCTTCCCGGGCCTCTGTCATACAATATCCTCTAACACACACACAGGCAGAGACTTCAGGCCACAGTGCCCGTCAGCAATCATTTCTGTAGGAAAGTAAAGATTTTGTCGTCAGGGACACATCTCAGCTGTTTGGCGTAACTCCAGGTGGATTCTGGTGGGTCTCCACCATTCCACACTGCCCTAGATGTAACCAGTAAGCAGCTAGCTCTTCCGCTCTACGTAGTGAGGGGTTGGGGAAGCAGGTGCTTCCTGCCTGCCGCCCTTTGCTGTAAGGTGCTGAGCTGCTGTCATGATAGGACTGGCTGCCTCACTTGTCAGGTTTGATGTAAAATGAAAGTCCTTAATCTAAGGATTCTGAGATGGGTACATTCTGAGATGATTCTGAGATTAGCACATCCAAACAATAAGCCAAACAGCCATCTTTTATAAGAGTGGAACCCTACAAGTCACTCATTTCAAAGGATGCTCTTAATCTTGTTAGAATAGAATAAAAACAATACAAAAACAACAACAAATAAAAAACTAAACCGAGAGCTTGTTAAAGACACGGGCTGACAGCCGGGCGTGGTGTCGCACGCCTTTAATCCCAGCACTCGGGAGGCAGAGGCAGGTGGATTTCTGAGTTCGAGGCCAGCCTGGTCTACAAAGTGAGTGCCAGGACAGCCAGGGCTACACAGAGAAACCCTGTCTCAAAAAAACAAAAAAAAAAAAAAAAAAAGACACGGGCTGACAAGCCACCTCTACCTTCCCATGCTGACCCTCAGTTAGGGATAAAGAGCGTGTCAGTGTTCTACAGAGGATGTGAGTGTGGGACTTGAAGATGCCACTTTCTTCTCACAGATTGCTTGTTTATTCCAGTCCTCACTTGTAAGGACAATGGGTAATTAAGGGAACAAATTGGATCTCTGAAATGACCTTAAAGTGTGCACCTTCCTGAGGACTGGGGGTAGACCATTTCATCAGGAATTCTCTACAGGAAAAGGGACAGGGCCACTCAACCTAACAGAATATGTTCATAAAAGTGGGAGGAGGGTGCTGCCTCTGATTGACAGGGGGTGTGGTGCTGAGAACTGGATGGATTCTAATGGATTTTCTAATAGCTTTATTGGTATAGAATTTATATAAAGTATGATCGCTGAAGTACAATATTGGGTCACGATCCTACTTTGCCTTTGTGGTTCTGTTTATTCTGAACATTTCACATGCATTGAATCATGGAATATATAACCATGATAGTTTCAACGTCCATCTATACTGTAGCACACACTATATATTATACTGGATATAATGGTAAATGGGATAGGAGGGAGTATGGGACTTATTAAAGTCAAGGGAGAATTGGAATGACAGTGTCATTTTGTGTTTGAGATGGTTCTTATACATCTAATGGGGTCATTCAGCCATATGTGGAAAAGCATGTGAATAAAGATTCTATTGGTGCCCTCAACGTGGAAGAACAAACTAGTAATACACACAAGAAGAAGGACGGATGTCAAGTCATCAATACTGAAAGAGAGAAGCCGGACACAGTGCATTCACACAGCATGAGTTCATTGCACAGATGCAAGTGAGTTCGTGTGCAGTGTGATCGTTTGTACAAATATCAACTATAATATAAAGACACCAAAAGGTCGGTGGTCTGGGGTTTGGTGTCAGGGAAGAAGACCCTGCCAAGGGACGTAGGAATTTTCCAGAGGATGGAAATATTCTTTGTTGTGATTGTAGTTCGGTGAGTATACACAGTTATCAGAATGTGTCCACTTGGGTTGTAATACAAACTATAAATATAATATACAAACATAGTATAAATTATATTGGTAAATTGTTGTATGCCATTTGAGCGTTTTCAGACTGGATTCTGGAACCAAAGATCTTGTCGGTTGTCTTGCTGGTTGATTGGTTGCTCTTGCCTCAGACTGTAGAATGTTTATTTCAAGTGTTCCCCCCACACACTTGGTCCTGTCTGGGTAGGCTGGCCCCATCTATAAGAGAGAAGAAAAAAACAATATCATAAACAGTGCGCCCTTGAGAAAGCTAGAGGTCACTGTTTTTACCCCAGGATGCAAACGCCTATGGTGGGGATGAGAAGGCAGAAGCTCTTCGTAGAGTATGGTCTGCCATGGATTCTTTTGATCAACAACTGCAGCGTAACTGTTTCAGAGAGACCTCTCCCTGGTCCCTTTTGCCAGAAATGTAAACCTGCAACCTGCTGCTTGCTACTTGTTCTTTTGCATCAGGCAGGCTACTCCAGTTGTTCCTACTGGCTGTTAATAAGGGGTCTTATTTCTCCTTGTTCTTTTGCTTATAATAAATTCATAATAACTCGCCCATTTGAAACCAAAAGTACAGCAATCACAGATCATTCGCAGTACACAACAGGGGTCATTCATCCATCGGAAGAATATGGAAATTTGGTCTCCAAAGGAAAGACACCCCAAGACAAAGACAGAGATTAGAGCCTCCAAGTCAGAAACACTGAAGGTTGCCAGGAGCCCCTGGGAGCTGAATGAGGCAATGAACAGTTATTCCCATAGCCCTTGGGAACAAGACTCTGCCAGAGCTGTCACCTCAGGCTTCTGGCCTCCAGGGCTGAGCTAGGGTGAGAGGTTGCATGCTTCTATTGTTTAACCTGTTGGGTGAAGCAAGGAAAAAGCTGAGAATGGTCTGTAAGTTCAAAATCATGGCGGTCACAGTGATTGGCAAGAGCTCTCAAACTGAATGGTGAGACAGAAACCATCTTTAAGATGCTTTCCCAGGCAAATAGGGAAGAGGATACAGAGACAGCAAGCTGGCATACCCTAGGCCTGGGGTTGCAAAGAGCAACAGACTGCTGTCTAATTAAAAGTGGAAAGCAGGAAAATAAAGCAGAGGTTTATTCAATATGGCCAGGTTGGGAAGAAAAACAAAGAGATCCAGTAAGCCACCCAAGTCTACCTCTGGTTCTGAAGGGAAATCAAAATTTAACTACAGAGTCCAGGATTTCCACAGCTAAGCTTAGTCCTGGTGCAGTCAGGCCCACCATTATCTGGGTTTCAGTCTCATCCTGTAAGGTGGTCTGACAAGTTGTTCACATTTCTATGTGAAATCTCTTTCTGGGAGATAAGCTATCGTGTATGCTTGCATGCACACATGTACACACACACACACACACACACACACACATGAATGCATGCATGCACCTACTGGCTGGCACAGCTTTCTTTTTCCAGCCAAGATTACTGAAAAAACTCCCCCTGTCTTTGGGGTTCGTTGTTTCAATAGTCTGATAGGTCCAGAGATGCAAAGATCTCTTTAGAATATCTCTAAAGAAATGTAAGATTCAAGTGGTCATTGATGGCAACAATGTCTACTTTGTCAGAATTGAGAGTGACAAATTATCCAGTATGTTCACACCTGCTCACTCTGACCTTCACAATCAAGGCTCAAGGGCTCGTCTAGCACTCCATGAGAATATGCAGTGTCTGTAGAATGAAGAGAAGCAGAGAGATGTAATTATTAAAGTGTGTGTGTCTGTGTGTGTGACTGTGTGTGTCTGTGTGTGTATCTGTGTATGTGTGTGTGTTTCTGTGTGTGTGACTGTGACTGTGTGTAACTGTGTGTGTGTGTATATATATATATATATATATATATATATATATATATATATATATGTGTGTGTGTTTGTCTATGTCTATCTGTCTCTCTCTCTCTCCTCTGTGTGTGTGTGTGTGTGTGTGTGTGTGTGTGTGTGTGTGTAAGGGAGGGATAGCCAGGGAGAGAGAACTCAAAGTCTTAAAACCTGTCTCCTTCGAATCCCCTATGTTGCTTCCTGGTTGTCACTTCATTTATCTACAAGTGTCTCATCCAACCAAAGGACATGCCTGCTAAAGCATATTTTATAATCTCTTAAGAGCTGAAGTAAGCCTTAGTGTGGCAGGTCTGCATGTCAGATAAAGGGTTTGAGATGACAGAACAGCAGCGTCCTCTCAGGAGGTCCAGCTGAGCCCCCAGGGTGAGGGGGTGACATGCTGTGCACAGTGGCCCTCATTTGAGCAGGAATGCCATTCAGGTGCCTGCTGTGCCTTCCTGGTGCCAGGCCCAGCTGGCTCTCTACCATTCCAGCCCTCCTTTGCCACATCAGTTTGTTCTTAATTCCTTCTCGGAAACTCTGCTCCTTTGCCGCACACCACGTGTTCAGCCAGGCCCCATCTGACAGCTGGGGCCCCTGGCGCAACCCCACAGACACCCAGTGTCCCTTTCACAGGCTCCGGTGAGCCAAGTCTACTTCCTTTACAACCCTTTTATAGGCCCTCCCATTCTGGAGCCTTGTGTGCCATGCCAATGGCTTACACACTTGATGAAAGGACTCAGGGGCTGAGAACTTGGATCAATGAGGTCTTTATTTTTGAACATCAGTAAACAGCACAAATCAGTTGAATGGGTGCAGCCCTGTTCGTGATTCCAATGCTTGCTGTGGTTTCCAGCCAGCATTAGACACACAGAGAAAGTGCTCGTTAATGCTAGCTAATGAAGAATGTGGCCCTTTTTCCCTAACTTGAACACACTCCAAGACGCTGGCCTGAAAGATCAGTGTGACACTGGAGAGGGTGAATGGGAAAATCTTTAACCTTCCTTTTGAAACAGCCCATTGACGTGGCTCTAACCACTTTCTTTCCTCTTCTTTTTGGTCTGCTCTCTGGCATTGCGGGATCAGCTTGACGCAAAATACAATCTTTTTTAAGACCCAGAAAATCGTGCCAGGACCGTTTCACTAACTGAACTACAAATCGTGTAATTAGAGATGAAAAGTCCCAGGAACCTTCAACTTGTGCCTGTGCCTTTGTCAAAGTGGACCCCTGTCACTGTGTTTTGGGGGCTGTTCTTGTCACTCTTGCTGTTTATTTGTGAAACCACTCACAGCTCATTCAGTGCCACCAGCAAGGGACATGGCCTCCTTGTTTCAACTAAAAATAGTCACTGGTGTGGTTAAAACCACAGGAAAGTAATCTTTAAAAAGATTTAAGATCTGGAGTTGTAGCTCAAGTTGTAGCTAGCTTTGCCTAGTATACTTGAGGCCACGCTGGAATAAAAGAATTTAAGACCAAACAAACAAACAAAATATTTAACAACAACAAAGATTGAACTTTTGTTCCTAGTTGAATATAAAAGGCATAAAGGAGGCAGCAGAGCTTCACCAGGCACTGCTAACGCCTCCACACGCCCTGGTTGCAGTAAATCTCCAATCCAAATATGCCCCAGCAATGAAAACACAATTCAGTTAAAATGAATACATGCTGTGCACCTAGATTGGGCAGATCTGCCCGCTACTCTGCCATCTTTTCCATATACAAGACACCTTAGATAGAACTTGCAGTTTCTCCAGGCAATGTGGTTTTTGCTCCTCTTTTCTTCTTCCTCCACCTCTGTGTCCTCTCTCTCCCATTTTCTTCTTCTCTCTCCCAACCTTCCACTCCACCTTCCCTTTATCTGCCCAATTGACAGCTCTCCTTTATTTTACAAATTAAGGTGGGAAGCAGGTTTACAGGAAATCACCTGAGTGCTGACTCATTCCTTGTTCACAACCCCTCACAGGAGAACGGAATTAACATCAAATATAATCCGCAACATGCCCTCTGTATGATAGGAGAGATCAAGAGCAAATTCTGGAGGCAGACAGCAGGGGTTCAAGTTACTCTCTGTAGCCTAGTCTCCTCTTCTGTAAGATCAGTCAGTGTCCCCACCCCAGGTGAAAGACTTGTGCTTCTGTCATGAAAGGCAGCCCCTCATGGTGGGTGT
Source organism: Mus caroli (assembly GCF_978045245.1). Taxonomy (NCBI): domain Eukaryota; kingdom Metazoa; phylum Chordata; class Mammalia; order Rodentia; family Muridae; genus Mus; species Mus caroli. Next base: position 100,145,826 of record NW_028227262.1, on the reverse strand, counting down.
CACCCCTGTCCTTCTGGGTGGATAATGGTTAGGCTCTGTCCAGTCCTCGCAGCCCTGCCAGGATGACCCCACACACACTACTCATGCTCATGCCCACTTCCACAGTATCTGAGGAACCTCCAGCTTGATCAAGTGGTCAAGGAGTCTGTTACTCCCCAAATCAAGCTGCCACTACTGTAGTGTGACATCCAAAGTCACCAGGAAGGCAGCAAGGAGAAGAGAGCTCCAGGCCACCATGTGAACAATGTAACTTTGATTTTTTCAAATCCTATTTTTAATGATGGTTCTTAAATACTTAACCTCCCTTGTTAGTGGAAAAGAAAGGATGCAGGGGAAGTGGATTAGAAAGCAACTCCCATCTGTGTTGTCTGGAAATCAGCAGCTCAGTTCATAGGATCCACAACTTGATCCACTCACAAACACTTTACAGATACACCAGTAGTTCAGTTAGGTAGAGATGGGTTAACAGTAGCATGAACTGAAAGAACCTAGAGGGGAAACCCCCACTCAATTCCCGTTCGGAGTGCACCCAAGAATCACAAACAGACGACCATCTTGATGTAAAAGCATGAGGTAATTTAATGACGGAGCTCCGGGCCAACACATATTTCCCATAGGAGACAGAGGTGTTGACCACATGGCAGAACCATAATGGCAGAGCTCCGGGTCAAAACGTATCTCACGCAGGAGACAGTGGTTTCGACCCGAAGGCTTGGAAGCTAGGGGTTTTATAGAAAAGGGGTGGGGCTCAGGGAGGAATCGCGATTTCACATGATTGGTCCCTTTAAACATCAACAGACTATCAGAAGGGCGGGAGATAGGGAGGCACCAGGCCAGTCAGGACATGTAATGACGGGCCTGCCCAGGCATGTCCTGGCCTGTTCTGCTATGTTCTCAGCCCCAGGTTTCAAAGCTCACAAACAAATCTTTGGGCTATTTGACATAAATTACATGAATCACATGTCTCAAGTTTTATTTCCTTTCAGAACAACAAAAACAGCCAGGCCTCAGCCTCCACACAAGTCAGCAGGGGGACCAGGGATGACAGGAATGCCAGGAAAAGTTCTCTGCTATGCCTTTCTCAGCAGAGCAAAGATCGGGATGATCAGTGAAGACTTGAGACCAACAAGCAAGCATCGCACACACAGATAGCTCTATAAGCCAGCCAAGCTCAGCCTGTCACTGTCCATCGAGTCCTAGTTACACCCTCCAAACATCACATGTCTTGCACGGGTCTTGCCTCAGCACATGCATCTGCCTCAGCTGACATCACTCTGCCAATCAGCCGAGTCCGAGGAAGTGACAAGAAGCTGCAGCGCACTGCCAGAAGCTTTTTTTGGTGTGCTTCTCTCTATGGCGTCCCGACAAATAAAGCTCAACTAAGCAATGTAAGGCAGACCAATACATGCATGTCACTAACAAAGAATCCTTCATCACGTGTCCTTTCACATACTTGCTTTAGCAGAACATGTGTCTGCTTCAGCTAAATGTTCCTTTGCGAGTCTGCCTTAGCCTTTCACCCTGCGTCCACTTCAGAAAAAATACTCCTTCACGTGTTTGCTCCCAGCAAAGCACCTTCCAACACAACTGACTTTCCCAAGATCCCTTAAGTTCCCACCTCAGATCAGAGCTGCTTTTTGCCGTGTTCTTCGCCTTTTCTTGCCAGCACATTACTTTTAGCGGATTCCTCAGTGTTAGGTGCGTATCCCCTCTCCCCCCACGAGTCCTCCTCCTTGCGCCAGGTTCTTCTTGCTCCTTCATTCTTCTGCATCTCCTTCCACCCCACCATCCTGATTCTGACCGTCTATGTGAAAGAGCTGCTGTTGAATGCAGTACCTTTAAGTTACATGAGGGATGTGTGGGACAGTCTTGGGCTCTACGCATGCTGCAGGGACGGCTATCTTTTTTATTCATTTTTGACACATTTTTGATAATTCCGTATCTGTGTAGACTGTGTTTTGATCACTCTCACCATTGGCCCCTCTCACCCCTCCCCCACTCTTTGGTTCCCTTCTTCCCAACTCTCCTCGCTCCTGCCCTCCTCCTACCCTGCCCCCATCGTTTCTGTTGTTATTGTTCAGGTAGCCACCCCCGCTGTGAGCCTGCTTTTGTGAAGGTCATGCCAGTGTTTTGTCCACCCTCTGGCTCTTACAGTCTTCCCACTCTTTTCTGGAATGTTTCCTGGGCCTTGGAGGGCGTGGCATAGCTGTCCTGCTTAGGGCTAAGGCCTGAACTTACTCTCAGCACTTTGACAGTTATGAGAGTCTACATTAACTCTCGCCCTCTGCAAAAAGGACCCACACTGAAATTTGCACTAGTCTACAGATAGAAAGATAAATGTTTAGAAACTGGTTTGCCCATATGGTCAGCAAAACATCAGTGGTACCTTCTCCCTTAGGTCCTGTGACCTCCCCAGCCATAGCATTTTGGGACAGGTTGACAGCATCAGGATATATTCCCTCAAATTCAATTGGGATACAATTGGTTAACTCTCAGACATTCTTGATCCTATTGCACCAGTGGGTCCATCTTGCCTGGTTTGCTCAGGAAACCATCTATAACTTTTCCCCTCCAGGAGCCTGCATAGCACCTTCTGGCTAGCCAATATGGAAGAGACTTCCACATCAATTTCAGTCTGGTTTTTCCCACCAGAAGCCCTGTGGTGTGCAGTCTTAGGTTTCATTATCCCTTTATCCCTGTAGTGTACAGAACACCCAGCTAATTACCGACTAAGCGAAGTCTAGGTCAGTTAAAGGCCAAGCTGAGAGTGGTGTTAATACTGCCTTCCTGTCATCTTACAGGTAGTCAGGGGTTCAAGGCCAGCCCCAGCTACTGAGTGACCTGGGAGAGAAGTTTTTAAGCGGAACTTGAGAGGTATGAAATTTCCACCACTCAAGTTTCTTCCATTGGAATTGGTTCCCAGGCCTCTCTCCTCTCTCTCGCTCAGCCCCTTTCAGCTGCCACAATGGCTGCTTCTCCATCAGAACAGCATAAGTGAAAGAAGACTTTCAAACCTGTCTTTTCTTTACCCCCTCTCCCCTTCCTGTATGTGCAAGATGGAGTTTGGTTTAGTTTTGTTTTGTTTTCTAGGCATCTCCTTAGCCCAGAGCAAGTCAGCAGCTGTAGCCGAGAGCCAGATCCAGACAGCTGTATGTTTAACACAGCCTGTAAAGAGAGGCTTTCACTTAATTAACTGGTTGAGAAACACCCAAACCATTAAAAATCCTGTGTGACACAGGATTGTATAGAGTACAGCTTCAGTGTCCGTACATGCAGCGTTGTCACTGAACCCAGGCACGCCCACTCGTTTCCATGCCAATGGCGTCTGCTTGTCCTTAGCAGCTGAGCTGTGGAATAATTATGACAGAGACCACACTGGCCATAAAGCCAAGATATTTACTATTTGGTTTATCCAGAAAAAAAAAATCTCCACAACCCCTGAGCTAACCTGCATGTCCCTCAATATCTGGTCCACTTGAATGTTAACGTCTGTGTGGTGCAGTCACCTGTATTGTACATAATCTGTACAATACACAATTACCCGTGCCTACGATGGGTCTCAGGTACTAGAACAACCATGCAGAGAGTTTTGAATTCTCACAAGAAAGCCTGTACACTGATTTTAGCTCAGTAATTCCTTTCCTTTCCTTTCCTTTCCTTTCCTTTCCTTTCCTTTCCTTTCCTTTCCTTTCCTTTCCTTTCCTTTCCTTTCCGTATGGGGGGTTGAACCCAAGGCATCAAGCATTCTAGGCAAGTGTTCTACCACTGACTGCAAACCCCAGCCCTACCTGTGCCCTCATGGCTTCAAGATGGCTGCAACAGCTCCTTAAATGGTTTCCTAATGAGAGTGTCTTCAAAGACAAAGAGCTGTCCACAACATGGGGAAAGAACTTGACACAGTACACAGTCGTGTGCTGCTTAGTGATGTCTGGGCCAATGACAGACTACACGTATAAGGTAATCAATCCTATTGGTTTGTGGAGCTCAGATAAGGGTGAAGCTAGTGTGTGCAAGGCCCTGACTCAGTTTGATCCCCAACATAATAATAGAAGATGTTTTGACACTGTCATGGCATCACAATGATGCACATCATTCCAAATCTGGTGTGGGCTTGCCAACTGTCCTGACACGGTGTACATGCACTCGGTACATAATAGTTAATCATAGATGGCCACTTAGCAGTTCACACATTTATAACACTACACAGTTTATTGCTTGCCACGTCCTTCAGGGCTGGGCTCTGGAAACCTGACTGGGACAGTGCAGGAATGAAGAAAACTAACCGACCCAAGAGAGACAACAGACACACAGGGAAACTCTAGGGTTGGGTGCGCTGTGCTGGCTCTGATAGAGGCTACCCTCTGTAACTCAGCAGCACATTATGTATAGAACAAGATGCTGGCTAATCTCAGTTGGAGGCCTCTGTAGGGAAGAGAGGAGGAAGCCGTGGTTGATAGTTTCTACATGCACTGCTTTTACATACAAAGGACCCACCCACCGTAACACTCATACAGACCAGAGGAAGGCATTCCCATCTTCCTGAGCCTCACCCAAAGAAAGGTCTGCCACTCCCTGCGGCCGAGGCAGGGTAGTCCTTGACTTGGCTGTGCCCAAGTCAACAGCTCACCTTCTCAAGGACTTCATTTTTGTTATCGTTGATTTGAGGCAGAGTCTTACTGTTAACCCTGGCTAACCTGGGACTCACCATTTAGACCAAGTATGATCTTAGAAAACAATCGTTGAGGCAGGTCTCGTGCCTACAGTCCTGACACTTAGGAGTTAAGTCATGTGGCTTGCAGTCTGGGCTACAGTGTAAGATCCTGTCTCAAGAAAGAGAGGCAGAGAGAAAGAGAGAGCGAGACAGACAGACAGACAGACAGAAAGAGAGAGAGAGACAGAGAGGAAGAGGAGGAGGAAAAGAAAGAAAGAGAGAAAAAGGAAGGAAAGAAAGAAGGAAGGAAGGAAGGAAGGAAGGAAGGAAGGAAGGAAGGAAGGAAGGGAGGGAGGGAGGGAGGGAAGAAGGGAGGGAGGGAGGGAGGGAGGAAGGAGGAAGGGAGGAAAAAAGAAAAGAAAGAGAGAAAAGAAAAGAAAAGAAAAGAAAAGAAAAGAAAAGAAAAGAAAAGAAAAGAAAAGAAAAAGAGAAAAAAAGCAACATTGATTCTTGCCTGATGATGTAATTCCAATTCCAAGAGGCAGATGGATCACCATGAGTTCAAGTCCTGCCTGGACCTCATAATGAGTTCCAGACACACAGCAAGATCCTGCCTTTAAAAACACAAAGCACAACAACAACAAAAAGCTGGGCAGTGGTGGTGCACGCCTTTAATCCCAGCACTCGGGAGGCAGAGACAGGTGGATTTCTGAGTTCGAGGCCAGCCTGGTCTACAGAGTGAGTTCCAGAACAGCCAAGGCTACACAGAGAAACCCTGTCTCAAAAACAAACAACAAATAATAAATAATAAATAAATAAAAGCACAAAGCAGTTATAAAGAACAAAAGAAATAAAGTAGTTTGAACTGCTTTTGGAGACAGAAGAACTCAATAGATGAATTCCAGCTTTTCCTATGACAAATAACTCATTTTAAAATGCAATAAAATAACTTTTTCAAATAATTCCAGATGATTTTTCAAAACCCAAAGCACACAGAACAGCTCAGGGGCTTCTACAAGCCCTGCTTGGCCTTTGCTGGTGACATCTCGTGTTCCATGGTCAGGACTCCAGATGGACAGACTTCCATGGCACAAGGTCACAGTTAGACAGCACAGCATGGACCTTGCATGGTCAAAGTTCTTCCAAGCAGAGGCTTGTCAAGATCACCAGAGTTACACAAGTAATCAAGGGAAGTATAGCAATGATTTATGGCCAGAGTACACAGGGAGCATAAAAGAGAGGCTGGGGTGTGTATGCACAGGTTCCAGCGTGTCCCAGAGCCAGAGCTGGGCATGTGACCCTAGCCCTCATGAGTCAGAGCCCATGAGATGCACCAACAGACAGCTCCTTTGATGCTTCTCACTCACATGCTCCATGGCCTAGTTATGAACCTGTGCAGACCAGCCTCGGTATGCAAATGCAGACTCGCAAGGAAAGCAGTGAGATCTCAAAAACGAGAAACCTTGGACTCGCAGCTTCATAAGGATGGAGTTTTGATCCAATGTGTTTTATACAGGGCTCAAAATTATCCCCCACCCCACCCCCGTGACTTTGGTGCACCATGTCCCCACGGCACCCCCTCCACTACTGCCACCTTTAAGACCCAGATGTCCCCCTGCACTGGAACCAGGATGCAGTGGGGACCATCAGGAGCAGTGACACCTCATTCAGAGAGCAAAGAAAACATTAGTTTTCAAAAAGGCAATTGTCTTGACCCGTCAAATGCATAGCCCGGACTCTGTGCTCTCCGATCAGAAGATGGTGAACAAAATGTGTGCAAATGGTTGACATTTAAGCTCTGGCTCCTGCCATTAACCCTTAGTTTTTACAAACTTCTCCCAGAAATTCCAGTACTGGGCTGGGCACTCTGTTCCAGTCAGGTGGTGAAACTTTCCACCAGCGATATAGGCAGCATTTATTACAGAGAGGTAAGCTGCACAGAAAGAGGCACATGATGTGGTTAGCACGAGGCCAGCCCAGCCCTGCCTTCTGTCTAGTTGTCCCCATTAAGTCATTCACAAGGGTTTCTCTTCAAAGAAATAAAACAGCACACAGAAGACATACCTGCTGGCACTGTGCTAAATCTCATACTTGGTAAATGATAAGGGAGGGACCCACCCCACCCCTCACCAATCTACAACTACACGGTTCACGTGTATCGGACATCTTTCACTTTATCAAGAGCCAGTTTCCAAAAGATGCTACAGAAAACCTTAGGGCCAACAGGAATAGCTTTCAAAATATTCACAGTAGCTGCTTTGACAATATGGTCTTTCTGAGTAAAGACTAGCTGGATTTTATTTATTTTTTTTTTTAGATGAACTCATTTAGTTATCAGGATAAGACTGGAACATATTGTATACATGGATGCATACGCAACCCATCTCACAGGTGAGAAAACTGAGGCACAGAAGTTTCTCCCTTGCCCAAGATCATAGTGTCAGTGAGAGACAGAAGCATGATGCAGGCCAAAGCTGTCCTCTCAGCGAGTGAGACACCATCACTGTGCACGGTCTCAAACCCTCACTTAGCTCAGCCGGGCTGGCGGGAGGACGGCCCTGCAAGGCCCAACACAGTTGCCTAGACACTAGGCAAGTGCTAAATCCTCCAGTCTCAGAAGAGCACTCCCCGTTGAGTGGGGGTGGAATGGAGGTGCTTTTTAAGTGGCCTGGCTACGGTTTAAAATGAACAGTAAACAGGAAGATGAGCTTCCGAAAGCTATGAGTCCTCGTTTTGATCAGCCATACCTGGCTGATGAGGAAGGACTGATATAACCCGAGTGAGCAAATCCCTTGCTCACATCATATCATCACATATCTGAGTTGCAGGCATAAAATATGCTCTGGCTCTGAGCATACAGACAGGGTCAGAGCATTTTAGGAAAGAATGTCAAGGGTTCAAAACCAAGAGGTTTATAACAAGGTAAGCAGGCATGTGTGCTGGCTTTCCAGGTTTGGTCAGTCTACCCCTGTAGTAAACAGCTGACCACAGTGTCTTGTCCAAAGAGTCACAGGCTGAAAGTTAAGACTATGAGGCAGTGTTGTGCATGCCTTAGAGGTTTCTGCACTAGCTGTGGCCTCTGTGCAAGCTAGAAGCTCGTTACTGTGGCTTTCAAATTTTTCCCTTGAGTAATTTGTTTGTTGATTAATAAATCCTTCATTTTGTTGCAAACCATGTTTGCATCATATTAGACCCTGATTAAATCTTAAAAAGTTAAAAAGAAACACATTACCATTTTAAAGAATATACTAAACATTAAGTATAAGAACTGTCACAGGAAGACCTTCTAAAGCTCTGGGATGTTGATAATTTTTTCTGTTTGTTTCTTTGCCATGAACCAGTGGGTCCACCTTTAAGAACTTAGCCATGGGTGAGTTGTGATCACTATTCAGTTAATAGTTCTCGCAGTGAGTCTACAGTGGCAGAGAACAAACAAGAGGCCCTGGAAACCAGAACTCCTGCTGCTCCCAATCAGCCCTCACTCCTCCAGTCAAGAAGTCAGCGGTTGTTCTCAGAACTCACTCCAGAGGCCACTTCTTGGAATGATGGTGAACCTGACAGGGAAAAAGATGCTACACACACACACACACACACACACACACACACGTACACATACACATACATTCACACACATAGCAACTCACATGCACACACACACACATATTCATGCATGTACACGCACATACTATCATCTCTAATTTATTGAACAAAAAAGAATACAAAGGCTATT